>NC_040099.1:28121558-28433080 GCF_003369695.1 Bos indicus x Bos taurus
GGAAAAAAATGGCATAATAGGCTGTTTTTACATTAAAAAAAATGTATGGCCATATCAATTCAAAGCTAGCTGGAATGATTTTAAATACTACTTTCTCTATTGGAAAGATTATGTCAAAATACTAATGCATTTGTCTGTGAGCCAGTTGTATAGCAATACTAAAAAGGTATATAGCTCTAAGTACATTGGCTCCAAAAATATATGTGGCAAAATACTTTCTTTATTTCTTTCCACTTCTTTTTTTTCTCTTCCGTGGAAATTAACTTTTACTCCAATAAAATACCCATTTATTCCCCAACAACATCCTGGGGAATGTTGTCATGGTGTCACCAACATCGGGTGACAAATACTGACAGTCATATACTGGTTCAGTTGTTTTCTTATTTAGTATACAGAATTTTAGCTCCTTGAGGACAGGGCAGAGACCACAACACATCTTTCCTTGTGACTAATTTGGTAAACATGGCTCATGAAGGTTGTGTAAATATTAATATGTAGCTGTACATGTAGATAATTAACATGGAGTTCTCTTAAACAAATGAACTCAGAGAAAATCTTGATTAACCTGTGTTAGAAATTTTTGTATTCATCTCATACAATCAATATTTTAAAGTGTTTACTACATGTGAATCACTTTTCTAAGTGCAGGGACATGAAAAGGGGAAAATAAAGGTAAACTCTCATCTCTGGTGAAAGTGAAAGTTGATCAGTCACGTCCAACTCTTTTCGACCCTGTGGGTACCCTTTCCCTTTCCCAGGGGATCATCCCAACCAAGGGATTGAACCCAGGTCTCCCACATTGCGGGCAGATTCTTTCAGCTGAGCCCCAAGGGAAACCCAAGAACACTGGAGTGGTAGCCTATCCCTTCTCCAGGGGATTGTCCCAACTCAGGAATCGAATCAGGGTCTCCTGTATTGCAGGCAGATTCTTTGCCAACTGAGCTATCAGGGAAGCACCCTCATCTCTGGTAAAGCTTGCAGTTCTAAAATATGCAGATCAGATTATGTCAAGCGCTCTGAGCAAAAATATATTTTGAAAGCAGCAACCGAGTGCCAGAGGATAACAATGATAATATTTTTCACTATTTGGTACACTAAGGCATTATAGATGCCTCTGTAAAATGATCATTTTTCCATCATAAATGATTGCAGCTTAATTTCTTACATCTATTTATCTACCTTCTCTTTGATCTCTGTTCTTAAAATCATGATGAATAATAAGTGACTCTTACTTACTCCTGGGTGGATGCTATGAAATACACATTCTAATTAATGTGTTTAAACTGCACTGGCTTGAAAAATTATATATCTGTATCTCTCCATATTTATTTATTGTATAGATTGAGGATTTAAAATATAAATAATTAAAATAACTAAAGCAACATCAAATGAGTTAGCTTTAGATCTAGAAATAGAATTTGTGTCTTTTTTTTAAAAATGAGATTAAACTTCTGACTCATCATATGGTGATCTTTCTTTTATTACAAATTGCAGAGATTTCATTTTGATTTAATTTTAGTAAGTGTGCCAAGCCAAACTTGCCTATAACTGAGAAGGTGCTTTCTGAGTGCTACACATGTTATTTAATATGATAAAATAGATATTTTTCAAGTTATATAAGTTTCTACAGATTCTGTTTTTCATTTAACTTGACTTTGAGTGGTCAAAATCTGGAAGAATAAATTCAGAGATACTACCTTTCATTTATTATATTTCTGCATGCTTTAGTAACACAAGTGTATTTTGGAATGCAAGGTTTGACCTCTGGAAATCTGGTGTTTGTTTTCAACCTGCTGACTTCTTGACTGATCTTACTGATCTTACCCAACTCATATAATCATCTGCTTGAGTTTCCTCATCTGAAAAACAGAGATAAGAATAGTTTTTTGCTGTTACTGTTATAACTGAAATGAGAATAGTTCTAGAGCTTTGGTATTCAGAGTCAAGCATGGCAGGACAATATAGCAAAATATGTGAACCTGATCCGGCACATGGGGTACTCTCCCTCCTGCCAAAGTAATTTATCCCAGGAGTTATACTATTACTCCAAGTTTGACTTTTTTCAAAGGTCCAAGTCAAGTGATCTGTTATGTTTGGCTGGGATCCCCCTGTCATCCATTCCCTGAAATTTGAAACTCAGACATAAAAGAAGTAGATAGTAGAGGATAGATACATTATTAGTGAAAACAAATTTATCTGTCTGCCCTAGAACCCTCTTTGTCCCATGTCCCTTTTGCGTCTATCATCTGTGTCAAATTTCATACCCAAATGGGTAATTAAAACTTTGAGAGCATTGAAAATGTGTCAATTTATTTGCTTGGCTGTGTACATAGTTGAAATACATGGTCCCTTTACTCAAGGAGTTTCGAGTCAAGTAGGGGAAAAAACAGTAACATGTGCATATTCAGTTGTGTCTGAATCTTTTGTGACCCATGGACTGTAGTCTGACAGGCTCCTCTGCCCATAGGATTTTCAGGCAAGAATACTGGAGTGGGTTGCCATTTCGTCCTCCAGGGGATCTTCCCAACTGAAGGACTGAAGCTGCATCTCTTGTGTCTCCTGCTTTGGCAGGCAGATGCCTTCCCACCAGCACCACGTGGGAAACCCCCGTAATAGGAGAAATAACAGTAAATTACTCAGAAATAATCACTAAGAATCTCTGATGTGGATGGTCACTGGTAGAAGAGTTATCAACTATATCTTGTTATTAGGTATATTAGGGTATATTTTTTCTAACTATCCTATTCAATCCTTTTTGAGTTCATACTATTCATACTGTCCAGCTGCTCATTTAACCTCTTCCCCATTGCTATCTCTTCTATAGAACCAAAACCTTCTCAGTTTCTCACTTTTACATTAAATAAAAATAATTTTAAAATATACATTTAATACCATCACTTTATTCTTCTTTTCATATGTTTCTAAATCAGCAATTCTAGATTCTGTCAGACTTACCACCTTCTATTTATTACAAGTATTTTAACACCCAAATTTCTATCCTAAAATGAAATGCATAATTAATAACCTACATGTTACACATATTTACAAAAATCATTACAGGTGAGGTCCAGATCAAAACGGCAAGAGTAGGAAGTTCAACTCATCTCAGGGACACACACACACCAAAACTTTTTACTTGTAGAGCAACTGTCTCTGGGAACAACCTAAATTAACAGTTCAGATTTTCTACAACTAAGGAATAAGAGGTGCAACTCCACACTCAGCAAGAGCTGGTGGTCAACATGACAATGTGGGAGCTGGTACAGGCAAAATGCCATGCCGGGGTGCCAACCTGCTCCCAAAGCTGGCTGGGCACTTCACCTTAAAAAACAAAAGGAAATGAAAAAGAAGAGGTCACAATGAGCTGGATGAAAGTGTTCTGTGTTTTCTTCTAAAACCATGTATTTTAGTTTTTACTTTGATTTAATGTGAGGATCAAGATTTAATGAGAAGTGAGGATCAAGATTTATTTTCTCACGCATTCAGATTTCTCATTGCTACAACACTTTTTATGGATCCCCTAAAGTAAAACATTGATAGCTTTGTCAAAAGTCAATTGTGGACCCTATTTCCAGACACCATTCTGTTTATTTATCTATATGTCTTTCTCAAAGGTGATATCTCATTCTTTTAATTAATATACATTCACAATAAGTTTTGAATAGTCAAGATAACCCCGGGAAGAAAATTCTGACAACCATACAAATAGGAAGACTAAAGACTTTTCTCTGAAACTTCAACAGCTTAAAACATGTTTGTTTCTTTTCACAAAATTCAACATTTTGAGGATCATATATTGTTCCTTCCCTCTACTTTTATTTTGGATTTGAAATAATTTTGGAATTATTGTAATCATAAGAAGATGATTCCTGGGTACTTTTCACACACTTTCCCATAAATGTTAACACAATTTAAGGAATTTATATTTCCTCTGTAAGTGTTTAGTTGTTAAGTTCAGTCTCTTGATCATGTCTGACTCTTTGTGACCCCATGGACTGCAGCAGGCCAGGCCTCCCTGTCCATTGCCAACTCCTGGAGTTTACTTAAACTCATGTCCATTGAGCCAGTGATGCCATCCAACCGTCCTGTCTACTGTTGTCCCCTTCTCCTCTTGTCTTCAATCTTACCCAGCATCAGGGTCTTTTGAAATAATTCAGTTCTTAGCATCAGGTGGCCAACGTATAGGAAGGTTACAATTCACCAACAAAATCATCTTGCCTTGAAATATTCTTGTTGGAATATTTTAAATTGTTACTTTAATTTTCCTCTCAGTTCAGTTCAGTTCAGTTGCTCAGTCGTGTCTGACTCTTTGCAACCCCATGAACTGCAGCATGCCAGGCCTCCCTGTCCATCACCAACTCCCGGAGTTCACTCAGACTCACATCCGTCGAGTCAGTGATGCCATCCAGCCATCTCATCCTCTGTCGTCCCCTTCTCCTCCTGCCCCCACTTCCTCCCAGCATCAGAGTCTTTTCCAATGAGTCAACTCTTCACATGAGGTGGCTAAAGTACTGGAGTTTCAGCTTTAGCATCAATCCTTCCAAAGAAATCCCAGGGCTGATCTCCTTCAGAATGGACTGGTTGGATCTCCTTGCAGTCTAAGGGACTCTCAAGAGTCTTCTCCAACACCACAGTTCAAAAGCATCAATTCTTCATCCCTCAGCTTTCTTCACCGTCCAACTTTCACATCCATACATGACCACTGCTAAGGAATGCTTATTTCCCTAGAAATAGAGTGACTGGATTTATTATTTTCTTTCTTCTTCTTTTTTTTTTTTTTTGGTTATGCCATGTGGCTTATGGGATCATAGTTCCCCAACCAAGGTTCAAATCCATGAGCCCTACACTGGGAGCATGGAGTCTTAACCACTGGACCACCAGGGAAGTCCCTTGATTTATGGTTTTGTTCTTAAGTTTTAGTAGATTCTATCTTTGAAGGAATAACTTTCTTTCATCTAAATTGTCCAAATTATGAGCACTTAATTGTCATAGCATTTCTTTATTATCCTTCTAATGTCTATGGGCTTGTAGTAATGCCTCTGTTTTCATTTATTAGCAATTTGCATTTTCTCTCTTATCTAAGAATTCAGTCTGTCTAGGGATTTACTGATTTTTTTTTTTTAACAAACCAGCTTTGAGTTGCAGTGATTTCCTGTACTATTTTCATGTTTTCAATTTCATTGATTTCTGCTCTACATTTTATTAATTTCTTCCTTCTGCTTGTTTTAAGTTCAGCTTGCTTTTTAAAGATAAAAGCTTAGCCTTCTGATTTGAGACTTTTCTTCTTTTATAATACAAATAATCATTGCTATAAATTCTCCTTTAGTTATTGGTTTAACCACATCACCAACAATCTAATATGCTGTATTTTTATTTTCATTTAGCTTAAAATATTTCTAATTTCTGTTGAGATTCTGACTCATTTTATTCAGAAATATAGTGCTAATTCCCAAATATTTGCACATTTCAGACATCTTTCTATTATTTTTTTCTTTTTAAATTCTGTTATCATTCAAGAACATTATTTATGTGATTTGTATTGTTTTAAACTTAAGGTTGGCTTTGTGATTGAGAGTATGGCCCATCATGGAGAAGGTTCCATGTGAACTTGAAAATAATGTGGGTTTGGGTTGGATGGCTGAAGAGTTCTATAAATATCAATTAGATAAATCAATTGGTAGTTTTGTTCAAGCCTTTTGTGTCCTCATTGATTTTTTGTCTACTTCTATCAATTGCTGAGAAAGGAGTGTTTAAGTCTCCAATTATAAGTTTGTATCTGTCTATCAAGTTCACTGATTCTCTTTTTGGTAAGCCTGCAAATGAGCCTATCAAAAGAATTCTTCCTCTTCAACACTCTGTGAGTGTGTGTGTGTGTGTGTGTGTATAACATTTCATTTATTCTTTCTCACAGCTTCCATTTCTTTGCTGAAATTACCCATCTGATCTTGTATGATGTCCACCTTTTCTATTAGGCCCTTTAACATATTAATTACAGGCATATTACATTCAGATGGTTTAAAATCTACATTATAGTTAAGTTTTGCTCTTTTAGTTGGTTGGTTTCTTTACATTGTGTTTGTTTTTTTTTTTTTTTTTCCTTGATGCTTCATAGATATTGGTTGAAAGCTAGACAGCTTAAGTAAGTCATTACTTATTGAGGTGAAGTATTGTTATGCTTCTTTCTACCAGACATCAATGTGGATGTTTGAATTAATCTAGACAGAAGTCGGACTGAATTTGAGGTTTATTGTTGCTATGGTTACTTTCAGTGCTCTACAGTCTTCAAATTTCACTAAGATATTGTCTACTTAATGTTTAGAGTGAGTGTTGATTTGCCAGGCTTTCTTCTCCTTTTCATGCATGTCCTCCCACACTCCCTTAGCAGGCTGATATATTTTACTCATACCTCAGGTTTCAACTCAAAATTTATTTTGTAGAGCTTTTCCTAACCTTTTTAGGCAAATCCAACTACTGTTACTATAAGTGTAATTATAATCTACTGTGATTGTTCATTTTCATGGTTTTACTCTTTCACTAGACCGTATGTATCATTTGAATTTTGAAAGGATGTTGGAAAAAGGGTAATTTAATAAATATTTGGTTACTACAGGAATAAATATATGGAAGAATATGTGGTTGAGCAGAAGAATTATTATTTAATTTATAGTAACCTGATACATAAAAAATGCATGGATGCGGTCACTAAGGTTCCGAGAATTAGTACAAAGTTATTATAAATTTAATGGACATATGTATAACAGAGAAAGGAAGGAAACGTTGAACATTCTAGCTAATATTTATGCAGTATTTATTGTTGTGAGAATAGCCTTAAAAGCTTTATGTATATAAGTTAATTTCATCCTGACAGAAACCATGTAAATCAGACCCTGTTGTTATCCCCTATTTAAAAAAGAAACTGAACCAAGAAGAGGTAAAGTGATCTGCCTAAGGTCATACATCTTCTAAATGGAAGAATAAGAGTTCAAATCAAAGCATTCTTGTTCCAGAGTCTGTTCTTGATTAATTTCCCATTAAACTCATAAATAAGGACATTCCAGGACATTCTACAGAGTTTTTACAATGAAGAAAATGCAAGAAGTAATTTCTGTGATGATTGGACTGAACAGCATTCCTTTTAATGACATCACTTTCTTGGTTAGTCTATGTAAAGCCATTGTTAATAAGATTTGCAGGAACAACAGCTTTGAAACAATGCCTTATACAGAATTAAAATCCTGCAGACAAATGTTTGGTCAGCTCTAAACTTTAAATTATACGACATTTTAAAAAATCTGTTCAAGTTAGTATAGCTATTCTAAATATTTGTTCATTAAGAATACAAATAGATTTACATTACCAGTTGCTGCTGGTTAAAAGAAGTATTTTGAGACACACAGGGGCAAGTCCGGAAAATTATTTGTCTTGGGCAATGAAATGTATGTTTGTATTTGGGCTAAGACAAGTGTTGCCAGAAAACTCAAACTTGGGGATAGGATAACTATAGCATGGTGACAGAAACTGAGCATTGTATGGTATATATCAATTTCATGTGTATGTGAACTGGCTTCAGGTACCCTTCTCTGTGCCTCACTGGTGGCTCAGATGGTAAAGAACCTGTCTGTAATGCAGGAGACCCAGGTTTTGATCACTGGGTTGGGAAAAATCTTCCAAAGAAGGGAATGGCTACCCATTCTAGTATTCTTGCTTGGAGAATTACATGGACAGAAGACCCTGACAGGCTACATACAGTCCATGGAGTTGCAAAGAGTAGGATATGACTGAGCTACTAACACTCTTCTCTAAGACCTAGTGAAAAAGGGATTTAAATCAAATTTAAAAGAAATCTTACACTAAAGCTTTAGAAGTAGGAAATATACACTAATAACCTTTTAATACTCTATCAGAATATGACTCAAATAAATTACTATCTTCCATTTTGATACAGACATTTAATGATCCTTCAAGGTTCTATTCCAACTTATTAAGTCAATGCCTGACATATTTAACCTGTTTAAGTTCAGTTCAGTCACTCAGTCATGTACGACTCTTTGTGACCCCATGAACTGCACCGCACCAGGCCTCCCTGTCCATCACCAACTCCCGGAGTCCACCCAAACCCATGTCCATCGAGTCGATGGTGCCATCCAACCGTCTCATCCTCAGTTGTCCCCTTCTCCTCCTGCCCTCAATCTTTCCCAGCATCAGTCTTTTCCAATGAGTCAGCTCTTCACATCATGTGGCCAAAGTATATTTTTTATTTTAATGATTTTATACATATAGTTTACTTATAAAATGTCAATTCATCTCTTCAAAATATTTCATTTCAAAAAATATTCTGTTGGGCGACTGATTAAGCAAAGTAAAAATGTTTTGTTGAAAATTCAGTTTATATTATTAATTGCTAAGGGCTAATATATTTAATTTTAATGCTTTATAAGGATTTCTGAAAGCGATGGACTTATTTAAGCACCATGATCTCAAAAACATTGTCACAATGACTTTAATTTTTAAATCTGTTGCTACCATCAGAGAAGCATCTGTATTCCTGCTTATTCATCTTAACCAATTAATAATTCAGAATTCTAAACAGATAAAATATTACTCATTGCTTGATATTTTGCTTCTGAGAAGCTCCATACTAAAAATGTTCTCACAAAAATAGAAGAAATATGGATGAAAGTATTTTTAATATCTCCTTTTAATTAACTGCAATAGAATTGTTTTACTTTTTCCCTCATCTTTTTCTCTGTCAATCTCCAGCTATCTCTACAATAAGCTGAGCTATAGAATTTTGAAACAGATTGAAATGTGCAAATGCTTGGTACCTTTATTTTGTGTTACACTCAATAGATTCTCCATTATAAACTTAATCTATAAAACATTTTACCATTATTTTTAGATTGTGTGCATACCCAGTTGCTCAGTCATGTCCAAGTCTTTGCAAACCCATGGACTGTAGCCCATCGGACTCCTCTATCCATGGGATTTCCCAGGCAAGAATGGTGAAGTGAGTTGCCATTTCCTCCTCCAGGAGGTCTTCCTGTCCCAGGGATTGAAGTCCCATCTCCTGAGTCTCCTGCTTTGGCAGGTGGATTCTTTACCACTGAGTGAGAAGCCCTTATTTTTAGGTTAGAAATAGCTAAATTTATAACAGCTTTTGAGTTAAAAACAAGCCTTCAAAAAATCAGCAAAATATAGAAACAAACACAAATGCAATTGATTCCTTTTTTAGTTCACTGAGATTTTCATCAGTTGGTCCTCTTTCCTTATGTTGGTTGCCACTCTTGACAATGTGGTAGATTCTATTATGTGTATTTGTAGCATTTATAAAGCAGAATAACTTTTAATTTAAAAAGATATAATAGTTTTACTTTAGGAAAAATGTTTTTTTCTTGAATATTATAGATGGCTAAGTTTATCTTTTATTTCCCTACTTTATTAGGGACAGATTATAAAAATATCACTTTTTTTGTAATTCTCTTATATGAACAGTAGCACAAGTTATGATAAGACATTGCACCTAACATTTGGCATGAAGTGCAGAAAGTATTGGTTTAGTAGCAATAGTACTTACTATTCAGCACCAGATGATTGTTCCAAGTCTGAAGGCTGTCCTAACATTTTCATAGTTTTTTATTTCCTACAAAAAATCCAGCAATCAGAACTTTGGGATATAATCTCTTAATTTAAAAATATTTTAAAATGATTCAAATATTTCCAAATCACTGTGATGACTTACATGGGTAAGATGCAGGAGTGGGAAGGATGCTCAAGAGAAAAGGATGTGTGTATACTTATAGCTGAATCACACTCTCGTAAAGCAGAAACCAATACAGCACCGTAAAGCAATTGTCCTTGAATTAAACATAAAATAAAAAAAAAAAAAGCAAAGCATTAAAGAGAAAACCAGACACCATTTTTGAATCTTATAATCCTCAAATCAGTGGTTTTGACTTCTGTTGTGGATTCATGATTTGTCCCCATTCATCAGAGGTTTCCATGGTGGCTCAGATGGTAAAGAATCTGCTGCAATGCAGGAAATCTGGATTTGATTCCTGGGTCAGGAAGATCCTCTGGAGAAGGGAATGGCTGCCCACTCCAGTATTCTTGCCTGGAGAATCCCATTGATGGAGGAGGTGGCAGGCTGAATCCCCTCTATATTGGCCTTTAAGTGGGAGATTAAGTTCAGTTCAGTCACTCAGTCGTGTCTGACTCTTTGCAACCCCATGAACTGCAGCACGCCAAGCCTCTCTGTCCATCACCAACTCCAGGAGTCCACTCAAACTCAACTCCATTGAGTCGGTGATGCCATCCAACCATCTCATCCTCTGTCGTCCCCTTCTTCTCCTGCCTTTAATCTTTCCCAGCATCAGGGTCTTTTCAAGTGAGTCAGCTCTTCGCATCAGGTAGGCAAAGTATTGGAGTTTCAGCTTCAACATTAGTCCTTCCAATGAACGCTCAGGACTGATCTCCCTTCTGATGAACTTGTTGGATCTCCTTGCAGTCCCAGGGACTCTCAAGAATCTTCTCCAACCCCACAGTTCAAAAGCATCAATTCTTCAGCACTCACCTTTCTTTAAAGTCCAACTCTCACATCCATACATGACTACTGGAAAAAAAATAGCCTTGACAAGATGAACCTTTGTTGACAAAGTAATGTCTCCACTTTTTAATATGTTGTCTAGGCTGGTCATAACTTTCCTTCCAAAGAGTAAGCACCTTTTAATTTCATGGCTGCAGTAACCATCTGCAGTGATTTTGGAGCCGCAAAAGAGTAAAGTCAGCCACTGTTTCCCATCTATTTGCCATGAAGTGATGGCCTGGATGCTACAATCTTGGTTTTCTCAATATTGAGCTTTAAGCCAACTTTCTCATTCTCCTCTTTCTCTTTCATCAAGAGGCTCTTTAGTTGTTCTTCACTTTCTGCCTTAAGTGTGGTGTCATCTGTATATCTGAGGTTATTGATATTTCTCCCAGCATTTTTGATTCCAGCTTGTGCTTCATCCACCCCAGGGTTTCTCATGATGTACTCTGCATAGAAGTTAAATAAACAGGGTGACAATATATAGCCGTGACGTACTCCTTTTCCTATTTGAAACCAGTCTGTTGTTCCATGTCCAGTTCTGACTATGGCTTCCTACTTGCAGAGTTCTCAAGAGGCAGGTTAGGTGACCTGGTATTCCCATCTCTTTCAGAATTTTCCACAGTTTATTGTGATCCACACAGTCAAAGGCTTTGGCATAGTCAACAAAGCAGAAATAGATGTTTTTCTGCAATTTTGTTGCTTTTTCAACGATCCAACAAATGTTGGCAATTTGATCTCTGGTTCCTCTGCCTTTTCTAAGACCAGCTTGAACATCTGGAAATTCACAGTTCATGTGTTGCTGAAGCCTGGCTTGGAGAATTTTGAGTATTACTTTACTAGCATGTGAGATGAGTGCAATTAAAGAATTAGCATTCTTTAGTATTGCCTTTCTTTGGGATTGGAATGAAAACTGATCTTTTCCAGTCCTGTGGCCACTGCTGAGTTTTCCAAATTTGCTGGCATATTGAGTGCAGCACTTTCACAGCATCATCTTTCAGGATTTGGAATAGCTCAACTGGAATTCCATCACCTCCACTAGCTTTGTTTATAGTGATGCTTCCTAAGGCCCACTTGACTTCACATTCCAGGATGTCTGGCTCTAGGTGAGTGATCACATCATCCTGATTATCTGGGTTGTGAAGGTCTTTTTTGTACAGTTCTTCTATGTATTCTTGCCAGCTCTTCTTAATATCTTCTGCTTCCGTTAGGTCCATACCATTTCTGTCCATTATTGAGCCCATCTTTGCAGGAAGTATTCCCTTTGTATCTCTAATTTTCCTGAAGAGATCTCTAGTCTTTCCCATTCTGTTGTTTTCCTCTATTTCTTTGCACTGATCACTGAGGAAGGCTTTCTTATCTCTCCTTGCTATTCTTTGGAACTCTGCATTCAGATGCTTATATCTTTCCTTTTCTCCTTTGCTTTTGCTTCTCTTCTTTTCACAGCTATTTGTAAGGCCTCCTCAGACAGCCATTTTGCTTTTTTGCATTTCTTTTTCTTTGGGATGGTCTTGCTCTCTGTCTCCTATACAATGAAATGAACCTCCGTCCATCATTCCTCAGGCACTCTGTCTATCAGATCTAGTCCCTTAAATCTATTTCTCACTTCCACTGTATAATCATAAGGGATTTGATTTAGGTCATACCTAAATGGTCTAATGCTTTTCCCTACTTTCTTCAGTTTCAGTCTGAATTTGGCAATAATGAGTTCATGATCTGAGCCACAGTCAGCTCCCAGTCTTGTTCTTGCTGACTGTATAGAGCTTCTCCATCTTTGGCTGCAAAGAATATAATCAATCTGATTTTGGTATTGGCCATCTGGTGATGTCCATGCATAGAGTCTTCTCTTGTGTTGTTGGAAGAGGGTATTTGCTATGACCAGTGTGTTCTCTTGGTAAAACTCTATTAACTTTTCCCTGCTTCATTCCGTACTCCAAGGCCAAATTTGCCTATTACTCCAGGTGTTTCTTGACTTTCTACTTTTGCATTCCAGTCCCCTATAATGAAAAGGACATCCTTTTGGAGTATTAGTTCTAAAAGGTCTTGTAGGTCTTCATAGAACTGTTCAACTTCAGCTTGTTCAGCATTACTGGTTGGGGCATATACTTGGATTACCATGGTATTGAATGGTTTGCCTTGGCAACAAATAGAAATCATTCTGTCATTTTTGAGTTTGCATCTAAGTACTGCATTTCAGACTCTTTGTTGACTATGAGGGCTACTCCATTTCTTCTAAGGTATTCTTTCCCACAGTAGTAGATATAATGGTCATCGGAGTTAAATTCACCCATTCCAGTCCATTTTAGTTCAGTGATTCCTAGAATGTCAACATTCACTCTTGCCATCTCCTTTTGCCCACTTCCAATTTGCCATGATTCACGGACCTAATATTCCAGGTTCCTACGCAATATTGCTCTTCACAGCAGAGGACCTGGCTTTCATCACCAGTCACATCCACAACTGGGTGTTGTTTTTGCTTTGGCTCCATCTCTTCTTTCTTTCTGGAGTTATTTCTCCACTGATTTCCAGTAACATTTTGGGCAAATATGGCATTCTCAAGGAAAAAATACTGAAGTGGTTTGCCATTTTCTTCTCCAGTGGACCACATTTTGTCAGAACTCTCCTGTTCGTCTTGGGTGGTCCTACAGGGCATGGCTTAGTTTCATTGAGTTAGACAAGCCTGAGGTCCATGTGATTAGATTGGTTATTTTCTGTGATTTCAGTCTGTCTGCCCTCTGATTCCCTCTCTCAGTGCCTACTGTCTAACTGGCGCTTCTCTTACCTTGGACATGGAGTAACTCTTCATGTCTGCTCCAACAAAGTGCAGTCGCTGCTCCTCACCTTGCAGGTGGGGTATCTCCTCAGGGTCGCTGCTACTGACCTTGGAGGTAGAATATCTCCTCTTGGCTGCTCGCTGCTCCAGCACTGCGCTAGTGATCAGTTAAATTCTTCCTTTTTAGAGAAGCGCATTCTTGAAAGCAGCAAAATGAGTGGGTCTTGCTCTGAGAATTAGGAGCGTATCACTCTTGCTTTCTCTGCCAAGGCCAGGGATGGAATTCGGTGGGCTCCAAGGCTAGGAGCTGGGCCAGCGACGACCTCCCAGTGACTCAGGGCTCTGCTCATGCACCTTGGGCTAGAGGAGGAATATATGGAAATAAATCCCCAAGGTTGTCTTTCATTATTTCCTTCCTGAGGAGCTATTTCTTTTGTAAATTTCATGGGCTGGATAAAGCTAAATATAAACTTGAGATTATGTAGTAACTTGAAAAAAAATAAGGTGACTTTTCACTAAAATAGACTTCTGGTCTAAAACTTAGCATCATTTACAAGCATAAAGGACATCTTTATTATTCTAAATCAGGCCTTTAAAATGATATTCAATGATGTGAGAATCATTCCATTCTTCATTTACAAGTGAATTAGCATAACAAAGCTGCTTAATGTGAGAGTTCACAAAGCTCTGATTAATACATTAATCCTTACATTTTACAATAGGACTTATTTTTGCAAAAAAATTCTATTAGAAACTGCCTTTACTCTCATTCTGTCCATTCTTTTAAAATATTAACTCTTCAGGAACTGCCACCTCACTTTGTAAAATATAAGTTTTGAAATAGGATATGACATCATTTATATGCTTGTTGTTGTTCAGTCCCTAAGTCATCTCAGACTCTTTGTAACCCCATGGACTGCAGCACACCAGGCCTCCCTGCCCTTACTGTGTCCCAGAGTTTGCCCATGTTCATGTCCACTGAGTTGGCGATGCTATCTAATCATCTCATCCAGGTGAAATAAACACACTATTATCTCCAGAATATTTCTATTTCATTATTCCCTTTAACAGAAAAAAAAAAAAAGTTTAGATTTCTTAATAGTAATGATAATGCCACAAGCAGTTAATATTATATGATCCAGTTACTAGACCAAAATTTCCCAAATGTAAAAATTTTCACAGAAGACCTTTACTATAATTTAATTTGCTCACAAGTTCACCTTTTTTGGAAGAGGTTGCAGGGTTTTGAGATCTGGCTTTAGAATGGCAGAATTTAATTAATTCCTGCTGTTAAATTAATTAAATAAGGCCATTAGATGAGGCAGTTCTAATGCCTTAGCAACCTATGTAACAAATCAAAACCTAAGCCTATAAATGCCTCAAGGTTGAGAAACCAAAACCTAAAGCAACCAAGCACAGCTAGGCTTTTCCAAGTAAGGCAAATGCTTAAGTTATAGCCAACTAAATAATTTCCTTACTTAGTTTTAACATATTTTTCTATCAAAGTTTCTCCCCTGGCTCCCAGCAATCGAGTATTCTTAACCACTTAACTTTGGCACTGCCTGATTCAAATAGATTTTTGCTCAAATACACTCTTAAAACTTTAATATGCCTCAATTTATCTTTTAACACTGCTATTTGACAGTGGCTATTGAATTTGACTGTTTCATTAAAACACTAATTCTGTGGCTGCCAATCTTTAACTCGTGACCATGCAATGTCTTCTGAATTAACATACCATAGTATTCGGTCTATAGTCTGATAATACATTATAACCTACTTGTAGTTATATTTTTAAAGTGTTTATTAATTCTGTTATGATTAGTAAATTTCAGGTTTATTTAAAGTACTAGTAAATGCATGCTAGCTTACTTAATTATGCACTTTTAAAATTAATGAATGATGAAACTAAAATTGCTATCATGTTGGGAGGAAACATTGTCTAGAATATTTTATTTATTCATTTTTAATTTTTAATTGAAGTATAGTTGCTGCATAACATTATATGTTACAGGTGTACAATATGAAGGTTTTTCTAGTTTTAAAAGCTAAGCTCCATTTATAGTTATAAATTATTGGTTATAATCCCCATTTTGTAAAATACATCCTTATAGCTTATTTTATACCTAATAGTTTGTTCCTCTTAATCTACTACCCCTATAGAATTTTTCTTATTTTAAAATTGCTAGGAAATTCCCTGGTGGTCCAGTGGTTAAAACTCTGTGGTTTCACTGCTGAGAGTGAGGATTCAATCCCTGGTCAGGAAACTAAGATGCACAAGCCATGTAGCCAAAGAAAAATGGTAATAAAGTAATCCAGGAAGGCCAATGCTTCTACTGCACTGACTTGAGAAAAGCTACAAAATTACAAATAAAATTCAGTACTAAAGACAGCAAGCCCAAGTAGCACAATCGTAAAGATTCCACTTGCCAATGCAGGAGATGCAAGAGATGTATGTTCAATCCCTGGGTGTGGAAGATATCCTAGAGGAGGAAATGACAACCCGCTCCAGTATTCTTGCCTGGAAAATTCTATAGACTGAGGAGCCTGGTGGGCTACAGTCCATGGGGATCCCAAAAAGTCAAACACGACTGAGCACACAGGCACACACACACACGCAGTTATGAAAACAATGAAGCCTAGGTGAATTATAATGAGCATGGAGAAAGAAGAATCACTCCAAGTGAGCTGATGATCACAGGTGGTGTTAGCTCTGGGGGCATTTGCCAATTCTCTGTGTGGACTAAGGGTCAGTGTTAGCCTAGGCAGTACTGGAAGTGATACTTGGACAAACTCAAAGACATGGATGGTTGCAGAATTCTTGTGTACTGTGCCAATAGCCGATACAGAGTTCAGCTAAACTGTCCATAACGACAGTGAAATCCCTCTGGTGTTTCATGGATGAGGAAAGAAAACACAGTAAAGGGAGGAAGTATGTACTTCCATATGTACTTGGCCACCCTCACAAAAAAACTTCAGAAATTTTGAAGCTACCAAGGACAAGATGCTGGAGAGGTGAGCTGGAAATCTCTCAAGAAGCAGATTAAGTGTCCTGGCATAATTTTAAGTTTCAGAAGACAAATAGCCTGGAAGGGCCATGCCCTACAAACAGGGTAGACAGAAGGAGACTTAGGGGAAGTGTTTCACCTTTTAGCTTGGATATTTCTCATGTGAACATGAGGTATACATGTTAAAATTCTGTTTGGTTTCTTTCTTTTAATCTATCTTTTATTACAAAGGTCTCAGCTAAGAACTCAGGGCTTCCCAGATGGCTCAGCTGTAGAGAACCCACTTGCCAATGCAGGAGATGCAGGTTTAATCCTTGGGTTGGAGAGATCCCCTGGAGGAGGAAATGGCAACCCACTCCAGTATTCTTGCCTGGAGAATCCCGTGGACAGAGGAGCCTGGTAGGCTACAGTCACCAAGAGTCTGACACGACTCAGTGACTGAGCTCTCATGAAGCTAAGAACTCAGAAGCAGAGAGGGAGAATTATCTTCTCTTCTATAGTTTGGCTCTTGTGGTGTAACTTCCATTTTTATGACTCATCCATTGCAACCTCCATTCTACTCTCTGCCCTAGAGCTTGACCTCTGTGGGAGCCACCAGCCGAACTCATCTGCACTCTGGGTTGACGTCTGCGGTTGACATCAGTAGGGCTCCATGGTATTCTGGCTTTCCCTTCAGTCAGAGCCACTAGAGGTTCTGGTAAATCTGTGCCTATCAATCAACTTATTTTTCATAATCTTTGCCTTTCCCCATTCAGCCTTATAGACTTTTTTTTTCTAATCACACCCTCACTACCCCACATCATGTGATTTGAATTGGAATTTAATTTTGTCTAGGGTTTCAGTTCCAGTTGGAAGAAGTTGGATTTCAGCAACCATTCAATCCCAGTTGTGGTGATGGACACTGCCTTATTTCAGCCCATGACGCCTCACTATCCCTTGTCAGTTTGTACACACATCCCCACATCATTAGACATTATCCTGACTGACACAAACCTAGTTATTGGTATCATGCTATGAAGTCTTAGAAAAGGGTTAGAACTACTCTGAATATCACTGAATGCAAATCCAGGACCCAAAGATTTTATTTGTGAGCTTTAAATTAGGAAGGAAGGTAGAGAGTCCTACCTTCAGAGTAATCTTTGTAAAAATCTATGTAAAATAGAAGTCTGATCAGGGGATTTCTCTATTTTAACTCCTTCAAAGTGTCCATCCCCTCTCTGGCAGGATTAAATTCAAACCTATTTCCTTTAACCAGGAATCACAAAGAGGATGCCGACTTCATACCACTCTAGGCTTATTTTGCAATATGTTTATATTAGTTATATTGAACTCCCTTAAGTGTCTCAGAACATATAATTCCCACATAAAATACTTTCACATTCATCTTTTCAGATCTCCTGTATAATTTCTTCTTGTCCTTCAAAGGTGAACTCTATCTTTATTTGTTCCAAGGAGCTTTCAATTGCCCTCTGCCCCATCACATTTATTTTTTCCCATCTACTTGTAGAATAGCCTGTGTAAATGGCTACTATAGCAACTATTGCATTGTTGATAACTTTTGGTTTATTATCTGTATTGTCACTAGCTCCTTGCATTCAGGGACTAGACCTTATCTGAATGCTCTGTACTTAGCACAGTAACTGTCATACAAGAAAAGTTTAATAGATGTTGAATAAGTGAAAAAATGCAGGGGGTGGGGAGAGACTAGTATATTGCTTAAATCTCAGAATGTATGAAAATAGGCCAATCTTCCTTCATGCATTTCATAAATGGAGATCAGTCTCAAGATTTCTGAGTCCTTCTTTGTCCTATTTTGCCCAGATTCCTCAGAACCATCAAGACACTATCTTCCAGACAAATATCAACATACTGTGTTCCAAAACATGACTTACTGATGAAAAGATTCTACCCTAAATTCTGGTCTCTTGTCTCACCTACGGAGTTAGACTGACTATCGAAATGTATGTGAAAAAGAATTGCCCTCTTAAAAAAAATTATTTATTTACTTTTGGTTGTGCTGGGTCTCGGTTGCTATGTGCAGACTTTCTCTAGTTGCAGTGAGCAGGGGCTACTCTAGTTATGGTGCAAGAGCTTCTCATTGTGGTGGCTTCTCATTGTGGAGCAAGGCTCTAGAGCAGGTGGCCTCAGTAGTTGCAGTGTACTGGCTTAATCGCCAGGGGAATCCTCAACTAAGCACGTGGAATCAAGGATTGGACCCATGTCCCCTGCATTGGCATGAGGGCTCTTAACCACTGGAACATCAAGGAAGTCCTTCCTTCTGTCCTTCTCTCTAAAAGTTTAGAGCTTTACCATCGATAGGACTCCCTAGGAACAGAATCTGAAGCTCTGAGATTTGGTTGACTGAAGAGTGCTCTCTCATACACACTAATTTTGAGAGAACAAGAGAAGCAGAAGTGAGCAAGGTGTGGTCAAATTGTGTTGCAGTGGAAATAATGGCTTCAGTTTTTCCCACAAGGTGCTCTGAAACTGGAGAGGCCCTTCTGAAGATCTCAAATAGACAAGAGGACCTGGGCTTGTGTCTCCCTACACTCTGTGGCCACTGATTGCCAACTATTGAAGGAAGGGGGCATAATGGGTGAGGAAGCCTCCTTGGATAGAGAGCAAGTTTCATAGTGGCATGCAGCTGTGAGCTCTCTGCAGCCAAGCTTCCCAGCAGTTAAGGGATGGAGGTCTTCAATCTGGAAGATGAACCACAACATCCGCTACAATCTACCACTTGTGATGCTTGCATCCGTTTCACAGTCAGTTCACCTCTTCTGGGAGCAGCTCCTCCAGAATTTTGATTGGCTTCTTATCCAGGGAAAACTAAAAAGAGGAAGATCTGTGCAATGAGCCATAGCTTGTGTGACTGTAGCTGGTCTCCAGTTTGGAAGTGGTTTTCATTTCCTCCTTCTTGTACATCCCATTCCAGACTCCCCCATGCTTGACTAGAAACTATGTCCATCTGAGCTTACCTCGGGGCCACTAAGACCCTCAACTTTGAGGAATCTGAGCCTTTGTACAGTGTCATTCTTAGGTGGTGTTCATAGTTCTTATCATTCTGCCATATTTACTTCAATTTTTAAAAAATTTTTTAATTGGCAGATAATTGCTTTACAGTGCTGTGTTGGTTCTGCCATACATACAGCAATGCGAATCAACCATAATTATATATGTGTATACATCGCCTCCCTGTGAGCCTCCCTATCCTCTCTGATCCCAGCCCTGTAGATTGCCAGGTTGGGTCCCTATGTTATATATCAGCTTCTGACTAGCTATCTATTTTACACAGATTTTTAACAAATAAAATATTAAAGAGTTGATACATACCTATGCTCAACTCATTGCCTTCTTCCTTTTCCAAGACTACTCATTGTCTTAAAATCAAGGTCTCGTAATTTCTTGCATGGTTTCCACTCTATCTTCACATGTAGATACTTCTTTGACATACACATTCACATAATATGTAGCAAATTAAAATTAGAATCCAGGCTAAATGTCCACATCAATAAGCAAAAATACAGAACTAATCAGTAGGAATGGAGAGAAAAATAGGAACTTCACAGAAAAATGAACCCAAAATGACAATAGAAATATTTAAATAAAATATTAGAGGATTCAGTTCAGTTCAGTTTACTCACTCAGTCGTGTCTGACTCTTTGCAACTCCATGAACTGCAGCACGCCAGGCCTCCCTGTCCATTACCAGCTCCCAGGGTTCACCCAAACTCATGTGTATCGAGTCAGTGATGCCATCCAGCCATCTTACCCTCTGTCGTCCCCTTCTCCTCCTGCCTCTAATCCCTCCCAGTATCAGGGTCTTTTCCAATGAGTCAATTCTTCGCATGAGGTGGCCAAAGTATTGAAGTTTTAGCCTCAACATCAGTCCTTCCAATGAACACCCAGGGCTGGTCTCCTTTAGGATGGACTGGTTGGATCTCCTTGTAGTCCAAGGGACTCTCAAGAGTCTTCTCCAACACCACAGTTTAAAAGCATCAATTCTTTGGCGCTCAGCTTTCTTCACAGTCCAAGTCTAACATCTATACATGACCACTGGAAAAACCATAGCCTTGACTAGACGGACCTTTGCTAGCAAAGGAATATCTCTGCTTTTTAATATGCTAAGTTGGTCATAACTTTCCTTCCAAGGAGTAAGTGTCTTTTAATTTTATGGCTGCAATCACTATCTGCAGTGATTTTGGAGCCCCCAAAATTAAAGTCTGACACTGTTTCCACTGTTTCCCCATCTATTTCCCATGAAGTGATGGGACCAGATGCCATGATCTTCGTTTTCTGAATGTTGAGCTTTAAGCCAACTTTTTCACTCTCCTCTTTCACTTTCATCAAGAGGCTTTTTAGTTCCTCTTCACTTTCTGCCATAAGGGTGGTGTCATCTGCATATCTGAGGTTATTGCTATTTCTCCCAGCATTCTTGATTCCAGCTTGTGCTTCTTCCAGCCCAGCGTTTCTCATGATGTACTCCGCATATAAGTTAAATAAGCAGGGTGACAATATACAGCCTTGGCGTACTCCTTTTCCTATTTGGAGCCAGTCTGTTGTTCCATGTCCAGTTCTAACTGTTGCTTCCTGATCTGCATATAGGTTTTTCAAGAGGCAGGTCCGGTGGTCTTGTATTCCCATCTCTTGAAGAATTTTCCACAGTTTATTGTGATGCACACAGTCAAAGGCTTTGGCATAGTCAATAAAGCAGAAATAGATGTTTTTCTGGAACTCTCTTGCTTTTTTGATGATCCAGCAGATGTTGGCAATTTAATCTCTGCTTCCTCTGCCTTTTCTAAAACCAGCTTGAACATCTGGAAGTTCATGGTTCACATATTGCTGAAGCCTGGCTTGGAGAATTTTGAGCATTACCTTACTAGCGTGTGAGATGAGTGCAATTGTGCGGTAGTTTGAGCATTCTTTGGCATTGCCTTTCTTTGGGATTGGAATGAAAACTGACCTTTTCCAGTCCTGTGGCCACTGCTGAGTTTTCCAAATTTGCTGGCATATTGAGTGCAGCACTTTCACAGCTCAACTGGAATTCCATCACCTCCAAAAATACAATGAGCCCAGCATTTATATCTAACAGATATATCTTCATCTTATATTTAACAGAATGTCATAATTTAATGAGCTCTTTGCAAGCACTTTTTCCCATTTCCCAGTTATGCATTTTGGCTATGAATTAAATATGTTTGGACTTTTTCTTTCATTCTTTTGTGAGAAAGAAATCTTGTTTCACTGAACTAATGTAATTCCCAAAACAGGATACTTAAAATCACTAATTTCCCCTTTTTGATATATAAAAATAAATGCAAAGGCATTACTTTTAAAAACAATCACTTTCAAAGGTGTTTTTTTCCTTTTCCATACTTTCCCTTTATATGTGAATAATTCATTAAAATATTTTAATTATTATACCATCCATGTACATGTATTGATTTACAATTAGTCTATATCTTTTTTTAATTAGCAGTTGCATATATTGATTATTATTTTTTAGTACAGGACAGTCAAGAAACTAACACTAGGTTCATTTTTTCTCTCTTGTGCTTTTAATTGGAAACTAATTTATTGCTCCTAATTTGGCAGAATTCTATTCTAAGTAAATATACTTTCACTGTTAATTTCTCTAAAATGGGCCATATAAGAAGAATAAAAAAAGTGTTGTTTTTGAAATAAGATATTTATGGTGGCTTCCCAGGTAGCTCAGTAGTTTAAAAAAAAAAAAAATCCGCCTGCTAACGCAGGAGACACAGTTTCAATCTCTGGGTTGGAAGATCCCCTAGAGAAGGAAATGGCAACCCACTCCACTATTCTTGCCTGGGAAATATCAACGACAGAGAACCTTGGTGGGCTACAATCCATGGGATCACTAAGAGTCAGACATGACTGAGCAACGGAGCACACATATATGGTGAGCACAGAGAGAGGCCAAGTGGAACTGATAGCCCAGAAGCAACCACAGAACCCCAAAGTGGCCCCATCCTGTTTCTAAGAGGATACTGAGTCAGAGATACCTGAACACAACCACAAGTCATGAAGCTGAAGCACTCTCAGAAGAGGAAATTTTGACCTTGAAAAGCAGAGGGAACCAAAGTTTCTATGCCTCCACTACGGAATCAAAGAATGAGGACAAGACCAGAGCCTGAACTTTGGAACCCTTTTCAGAAGTGGTAGACTTACCTTTGTTCAACTAGCAATAGTCTCTACAAAATTCTCCTTCGCTGTGGCCCAGCATTGCCTCATGGTATAAATTAAAGGGGCTTCTCTGGTGGCTCAGATGGTAAAGAATCTGCCTGCAATGCAGGACACCCAAGCGCTATACCTGGGTTGGGAAGATCCCCTAGAGAAGGGATCAGCAACCTACTCCAGTATTCTGGTCTGGAGAATTCCATGGACAGAGGAGCCTGGTGTGTTACAGTCCATGGGGTTGCAAAGAGTCAGACATGATTGAGCAACTAACACTCATTCTACAACAATATTAAATTAATAAAAGTTAAAATAAAAAATATCAAACAAGAAACAGGGTTATCTAAAGTTGGGGGGTGGTTGGGGTGGAAAGCACCAAATTATAAATTTACAGCAGAAGGGAAAACTTTTATAATTAGTTTACTCCTAATTTATAGAATTAGCTGATTCCCTGTTACAATAGCTGATATATAATAAAACAGAGTAGCATTAGTACTTAAAGAAAATTTTTTTCACTTTAATTGTATAAAAATTATTAATATTTGACTACATAACTCTTCATAGAATAATAACTTTGGGATAAAATTTACTCATTTTTTCTTTTCTTAATAAATTGTGCTTTGTAGATTTGTTCATTTTAGATTAGCATTATAAACAATATTAGTTTTTTCTTTTAATCTAATAGTTTAGGTTGCTGACCTCATGATGCAAGAAAGTTTCATCAAATATCTTTGGTTTCTAAAGTAACCAGTAACAGATTCTGCTTTTTAATTTGCATTAGTAAAATATTTATGAAATATTTTGTATAGTATAAGCCAGGTTTTATACTTATTTTGTTTAATCAGAAAATCAACCCTTTGTGAATTTCTATTTTATAGGTAAGAAAGCTGTTCTTCAAAGTGACTGACTACAAATTCATAAAACTAGGTAGTAACAGTTTCAGAATTGAAACAGTCTGACTCCAAAATTCACACTCTTTTGACTACTGTCTTATGCACCACATTTACAGAAGACAGTATACTCCAAAGCAGAGTGCCATTAGCCATCCAGGACACCACGGTGGCATAACATTCTCTTGCCATTTGGGAAATTCCACTTTGAATTCCACAGAGACTAAAAGGAAATTGAAACAGTTTATGCCAGGACCCTTAAATGCACCAGAAAATTTCTTTACATTCATCATGACCAGCATCAGTCTTTCTTTCCCCCTAATCTAGGGATAGGGGAGTTCCAGTTAGCTAGACATACTATAATTCAAGCTGTCAATTTCTATTCCTAAAAGAATCGTATTGTATAAAAGCTGAAAATGAAGAGACATACATGGCTGAATATAGGTTGTTTTCCCAAGTGAGATCTTAAATTGTAGCTTCTTGTTAAAGTAAGTTGACTTTTCTGTTTTATTTTTTATTTTATTTGTAGTTCATTTGGCCTTTTCTCTACCCTTAAAAATGAGAATCCAGTCTTACTTTCCTCTCTATGTGGGCTGCAAAATATCTGGATATAACCTTTAATTACCCTGTCAGTGACATTAGTTTTCTAATCCCTAGTGTCCAGCTTTCTTCATCAGATGACTGGCTATTTAACTTGAAGTACTTATCAGTGACCAGACTGTTTGAGAATGGAATGCATAAAACAAAATATGGAAACTAATAGAAGGACATTGATTCTCTGTCCCAGCTGAAGATAGACCACAAATTAAGTAATAAAGTAACATTGCTGCTCATGACAGTTTATTTCTATGGAGCTGGAATTGGCAATGCATAACCCATAGGTAACAACATTAATCTCACAAACTATCTAGGTAGGAAACCATATGCAGACATCTTGATCTTTATTGCTACTATATCAGGCCCATTGTAAAAATTTGTATTTTCAATAAATTAACCCAAAAGTAACAAAGGAAATCAACTGGAACCTGCAATTTTGCACAAAACAAGACTGTTTTGTTCTTTTGGTTTATTGCATCTCAGTACCAGCTTTGTCTCTCCCAATTCAAAGTCTAATATTTTCATCTATGCATGTAGCAATGAAGACTTGCAGCTCTTAAAATTTGCCTCTGTGGAACCAACATTTCTACATATGCTTTGGCACTCAGGAATGAAAATCTCAGGGAGGAATTGTCTAGAAGGTCATCAAGGAAACAGTGATGGTTGAGCATTATCCCTAAGGTGGCAATGCTTTTTTCAGTCAGATGGATACAGGGGTTGGAGTGGACAGCTTTCTTGTAGAGAAAGATCATACACATCATGGCTTGATGAAACAGTGTGTGCTGACAGAATGACAAGTATTTCAACGTGAAAGCAGCTTTGGGGATCTGAAAGATAAATATCTGAAAATCTATGCAAGGACCATAAAAGAAACTGGACATTTTTTGCTCTGCTAAGAGGAGTGGAATCCATCTTGTAAAACAGGGCTCTCCAAACCCCAAGCCATGGACAGGTCAGTTTGTGGCCTGTTAGTAACTGGGCCACACAGAAGGAGGTGAGCAATGGGCCAGAAAGCTAACCTCCATCTGTATTTACAGCTGCTCCCCATAGTTCACGTTACCACCTGAGTGCCACTTTCTGTCACATCAGCGGCAGCATTAGATTCTCATAGGAGTGTCAGATCAGATCAGATCAGTTGCTCAGTCATGTCTGACTGTTTGCGACCCCATGAATTGCAGCAGCCAGGCCTCCCTGTCCATCACCAAACCTGGAGTTCACTCAAACGCACGTCCATCGAGTTGGTGATGCCATCCAGCCATCTCATCCTCTGTCATCCCATTTTCCTCCTGTCCCCAATCCCTCCCAGCATCAGAGTCTTTTCCAATGAATCAACTCTTTGCATAAGGTGGCCAAAGTACTGGAGTTTCAGCTTTAGCATTAATCCTTCCAAAGAACACCAACCCTACTATAAACTGCATACATGAGGGATCTAGATTGCACACTCCTCATGAGAATGTAATGCATGATCATCTGATTCTGCATGATGATGAGTTGTATAATTATTTCATTATCACACTGTACTAATAATAGGAATAAAACTGAAAAGAGAAAGTGTTAGTTGCTCAGTCATGTCTGACTGTTTGTGACCTCATGGACTGTAACCCACCAGACTCTTCTATCCATTGGATTTCCCAGACATGAATACTAGAGTGGGTAACCATTCCCTTCTACAGGAGATTTTTCCAACCCAGGGATCAAACCCAGGTCTCTCACATTGCAGGCAGATTCTTTACCAACTGAGCCACCAGGGAAGCCCTCCTGGTATATCAGTTCAGTTCAGTGGCTCAGTCGTGTCCCATTCTTTGCAACTCCATGGACTGCAGTACACCAGGCTTCCCTGTCCATCATGAACTCCCCAAGCTTACTCAAACTCATGTCTACTGAGTCGGTGATGCCATCCAACCATCTCATCTTCTGTTGTCTCCTTCTCCTTCTGTCTTCAATGATTCCCAGAATCAGGGTCTTTTCAAATGAGTCAGTTCTTTGCATCAGGTGGCCAAAGTATTGGAGTTTCAGCTTCAGCATCAGTCCTTCCAATGAATATTCAGAACTGATTTCCTTTAAGATGGACTGGTTGGATCTCCTTTGCAGTCCAAGGCACTCTTAAGGGTGTTCTCCAACACCACAGTTCAAAAGCATCGATTCTTCAGCTCTCAGTTTTCTTTATAGTCCAACTTTTACATCCATACATGACTACTGGAAAAACCAAAGCTTTGACTAGACAGACCTTTGTTGGCAAAGTAATGTCTCTGCTTTTTAGTATCCTGGTATATCAGTTCAGTTCAGTTCAGTCACTCAGTCATGTCAAACTCTGTGACCCCATGAATTGCAGCACGCCAGACCTCCCTGTCTATCACCAACTCCCAGAGTTCACTCAAACTCATGTCCATTGAGTCAGTGATGCCATCCAGCCATCTCATCCTCTGTCGTTCCCTTTTCCTCCTGCCCTCAATCCCTCCCAGCATCAGAGTCTTTTCCAATGAGTCAACTCTTCGCATGAGGTAGCCAAACTACTGGAGTTTCAGCTTTAGCATCAGTACTTCCAAAGAACACCCAGGGCTGATCTCCTTTAGAATGGACTGGTTGGATCTCCTTGCAGTCCAAGGGACTCTCAAGAGTCTTCTCCAACACCACAGTTCAAAAGCATCAATTCTTTGGTGCTCAGCTTTCTTCACAGTCCAACTCTCACATCCATACATGACCACTGGAAAAACCATAGCCTTGACTAGATGGAGCTTTGTTGGCAAAGTAATGTCTCTGCTTTTCAATATGCTATCTAGGTTGGTCATAACTTTTTTATATAATTTTTGTTACTATAAAATGTATAGGAGAAGGGGACGACAGAGGATGTGATGGTTGGATGGCATCACCAACTTGATGGACATGAATTTGAGTAAGCTCCGGAATTGGTTATGGAGAGGGAGGCCTGGCGTGCTGCAGTCCATGGGGTCACAAAGAGTCGGACAGGACTGAGTGACTGAACCTAACTGAACTGATTATAAAATATCTATTACTTGAGTTACTCCACATTTACTTTAATAACCCCTTTCCAGATGCGAGTCACCATAGTATTCAAATCTTAAGAACAAGCAAGTGCATGCCCTCCGAGAGTTTTGTGTATATAAGCTGTGCAGTAAAAACTGCTAGAATATAGGCAAATGAAGTGAAGAAGTGAAGAGAAGTCACTCAGTCGTGTCCAACTCTTTGCGACCCCATGGACTGTAGCCCACCAGGCTCCTCAGTCCATGGAAATTTTCCAGGTAAGAGTGCTAGAGTGGGTTGCCATTTCCTTCTCCAGGGGATCTTCCTGACTCAGGGATCAAACCCAAGTCTCCTGAATTGCATGCAGACGCTTTACAGTCTGAGCCACCAGGGAAGCCCACACACTGAACATCTTCCACGGCTCAGATAGAAGTTATTCTTTCTGGGTGGGAAAGGATGATTTTCCCTTTAACTGAGTCTTATGAATGAATAGAAGTTTCCCAGGAAGAAAATTGGGTAGGAGAAAATACCAATGTCAAAAGTGGAATGGTATCCTGAAAGAACCTGGTTTGATGTTCTGGAAAATGAATAATGTGGTTCCAGATCAGAGTATATGGGAGAGCCACTGCAATTATTAAATATAGGTACTAATTAGAACAGCTTCCCTGGTGGCTCAGACAGTTCAAACTACCGCAAAATGCACTCATTTCACATTCCAGCAAGGTCATACTCAAAATCCTCTGAGTTAGGCTTCAACAGTATGTGAACCAAGAACTTCCATATATACAAGCTGTATCTAGAAAAGGCAGAGGAATCAGAGATCAAATTGCCAATGTCCATTGGATCATGGAATAAGCAAGAGAATTCCAGAAAAACACTTACTTCTGTTTCATTGAGTACACTAAATCCTTTGACTGTGTAGATCACAATAAACTGTGGAAAATTCTTAAAGTGATGGGAATACCAGACCACCTTACCTGCCCCTTGAGAAACCTGTATGAAGGTCAAGAAGCAATAGTTAGAACTGCACGTGGAACAACAGGCTGGTTCCATATTGGGAAAGGAGTACGTCAAGACTGTATATTGCCATCTGGCTTATTTCACTTATATGCACAGCACATCAAGGGAAATGCTGTGTTGGGTGAAGCGCAAGCTGGAATCAAGATTGCTAGGAGAAATATCAATAACCTCAGATATGCAGATGACACCACCCTTATGGCCGAGAGCGAAGAGGAACTAAAGAGCCTCTTGATGAAGGTGAAAGAGCAGTGAAAAAGCTGGCTTAAAACTCAACATTCAAAAAACAAATATCATGGCATCTGGTCCCATCACTTAATGGCAAATAAATGGGGAAACAATGGAAACAATGAGAGACTTTATTTTCTTGGGCTCCCAAATCACTGCAGATGGTGACTGCAGCCATGAAATTAAAAGATGCTTGCTCCTTGGAAGAAAAGCTCTAACAAACCTAGACAATGTATTAAAAAGACATTACTTTGCTGAGAAAGGCCCCTATACTCAAAGCTATAGTTTTTCCAGTAGTCATGTGTAGATGTGAGAGTTGGACTGTAAAGAAGTCTAAACACCAAAGAATTGATGCTTTTGAACTGTGGTGCTGGACAAGACTCTTCAGAGTCCCTTGTACTGCAAGGAGGTCAAACCAGTTTATCCTAAAGGAAATTAACTCTGAATATTCCTTGGAAGGACTGATGCTGAAGCTGAAGCTCCTATACCTTGGCTACCTGATGCAAAGAGCCAACTCAACTGGAATTAACCCTGATGCTGGGAAAGATAGAAGGCAGGAGAAGGGGGTGACAGAGGATGAGATGGTTTGAGGGCATCACCCACTCAATGGACTTGAGTTTGAGCATGATCCGAGAGATGGTGAAGGACAGGGAATCCTGACAAGTTGTGTAGTCCATGGGGTTGCAAAGAGTTAGACAGGTAAATGACTAAACAACAACAATGTAGCTACGTTGCAAATGAAAGCATATTATCTTGTTTGCAGTTGGAAATATCTATGGAGAAGTATTCAAATAAAAATTACAGTCACAAGAACCATGCTAAGTACCTAAAAGTAGTCATCTTCTTTATATAATCAATTTTATACAAAAGAAGAAAGAAAAAGAAAAGAGAATATGAAAAGTAGAAGAGAGAGGAACGACATGAAAAGGAATATAGACAGAGGATAAGAAGTACGGGAGAAAGGATATAACAGAAGAAAATCAAAATAGGTTTTATAATTAAAGATGAAGAAAATGGTGATGTGATCCCTCAACATAAAAAAAGGATGAGAAAAATTAGAAATTGTAGAATAAAAACTTATTGGGCATAGCTGAGGTAGGAATGAATATTCATTTGGAAAGTGGAAACTGCAGTCTTTTGGTGCAATGAGTAGGATATCAAAAGAGGCTTCACAAACAGTTGTTCTTTAGTACGATTAATCCTTGATTTAATGTCCCTATGTATTTACAAAGCCCTTGATGTACATATGTAATAGAATAATATATATTTCACCCGTAACTCACTGTAGGAAATATATAAGCAGAATCTCTTATCCAGCCACTAAATTCACTACAACTGATATTTAGTACATTAAAAATAACAACCAAATTTACGTAAATTTTGTCCAATGTCATCACCATCATCCCCAGTTGAATAATCAGACCCACCACATTAAGCTACCATTTCTTTGTTACATTTTTTGACTTCTTGCAAAACCTTTTTTCTCTCCTCCTCCTTAATTGTTAACCTCTTCAGATGACTTTGGGTAACTCTTAACAAGATACATCAAAATGGAAGCACTGAGGTACAGCTGTACAGTGTTTTTAAGAGGACTCATCCAACACGGCTAGCTAATGAAGAGTCTTTGGTCCACAGGCTGAGCAACACTTTAAACACCAGTCACTGGGCAGAAAAAGAAATACTCTGCTGAAAAGTTGTTTAAAATTATAGTGCATGGTTGGTGGTTGATAAGAGAGAGTTGATTCTTTTTCTTTTTTTCTAAATAAGACCTGTATTTTTAGGTTGGAGGATCTTTTTTTTATGCTTTTTTTGTAACTATTTTTGAAGAATATTAAAGTGCTTTCCTATCTTGTAAAACTTTGTGTAGTAACTAAATCAATGGAGCTATCAAAGTTATATTAGTCCAGCTATAGGGTGAGGTGATCTGTAAAACTTAACCATAAACAAGACTACAGCAACCCAATAGAGTTCATCAAAACAATTTATCTGAGAACACACACACATACTTACAAAATATATCTGGTATTAATTTTCTCATATGTATACCAAGAGTCATGGAGTATCAACACAAAATTAAAATGACAGAGAAAATAGAAGATCTAATCTTTTTACAACTCCCGTGTGTTCTCTGGATGTTAGGCTTTGTTAGACATGCCCTGGGACCCAATTACATTGAATCATTTACAGATATGATTGAAAACCACGCTGATAATGTTCTTATCTACCACTGATAAGCATTTGTTCTGTTATTAAGCATAATTATCACATTTTTATACAAAAATAAATAAATAATTGTCACATTTTCAGTGACAAGTTAAATTACAAGCAGGAAAACAAAATATTCAGGGGATTTTTATTTGTTGAGTGCTTGTGACATCTGCTTGTTATTTGGGCTGTCAAATTATAAGGACAGTTTTCCATGGGAAACTTTCTAATTCCTTCTGGGAAGAACACTTACAATTTTTATATCTTCCACTACAAAGGAAAAGTGAGAGATGATGTTGTCATCCCAGATTATCCTACTAGGTTTTTTTCAAGTGAGATAATTAAAAGAGAGAAGTAATATTCATTTTTCTAGCCATACTTTTGAATCCTAAATTACAATCTATTTTTTAAATTAGCATCCATCCAAAAAAAGGCTCAAAATGAGGTCATTATAAATACATTACTCAATCTAAACAATGTGGTCTTTTATAAAAATAGTTTTACTGTCAAAAAAGCAGAGATTAGGGCCATCATTTAATAGTTTTAAAAATCTTTACAATTAAGACCAAGATGTCAGTCCTCTTCCTCTGTGAGGACACAGCAAGCTTTCCTCTGTGAGGACACAGCAAGCTTTCCTCTATGAGGACACAGCAAGCTTTCCTCTGTGAACTCTCATCAGGGCCCGATGGACCCCCATTGGGAGTCAACCTGACTGGCACCTGAATCTTGGACTTTCAGCCTCCACAGCTAATAGGATCGATACAAACCTTCCAAATCGCAGTTCTTGAACTGATATCATCAAAATGGCAACATAGGTCATTTCTGACTTCCTTGTCCCTCACACGAAGACCAACTAGCAACTATCCACAGACAAGACATTATTGTGAGACTCCCAGAACCCCAGGAATGAGGCTGAAACCCCTCCATGGACTCCAGAGATCCAGAAGGAATTATTAAAATGTTAAGAGGTACAAGTTGGTTCTGAATGAATTTCTTCTCCCCTAGACCAGCATGGCCCTGTGCTGAGAGGGGTTTCCTGGGCCTATGGTTTCTCCACTGGGGAAAAGAGACCCCAAGGTAAACATCCAGCTTTCCAGAATTGCCAGACACCACTTTGGTCTCCCCTCACTGGGGTCAGTGGGGGAATCCGTGGGACTTAATAACCAGGGATCAGATAGAAACAGATATGAGGGTAGGGCTTACAGCAACTAGAGCTCAGATCTGGGCAGACACAGTTCTTTTTGTCAGCCTGAGCAGAGATACAAGTCAGTGTCTCTGTCCTTGTGCAGAACAAAGCTCATGGCCTTGTCTGGCCAATGAGTTGCAATGGCCATTTGGGCCCCCAGTAAATGGACCATACTGGCCATGGGGCCTGTTCTGTTAGCCGGGGGAGAGTCTGGAAACCCTTCCTCCTGTGGGTCCCGGTTCTTGGTTAGGACACAAGGAAAAATCTAGGTCTTATCCATTATGAGAAAGTTTATTAACAATAGAAACAATAAGGAAAGAAAGAACAGGTCACACGGAGTCAGACACTACTGAGCAACTGAGCACACACAAAGAAAGAGTAAAGAGAACACCTTAAGAGAGAGGTGGGCCATGCCAAGGGAGGCAAGTGCCCATGGAGGGTTGGGGTACAGATGTTTTAAGGCAGAGTCATTTGCATAATCCAGAGGGGTCCTTGATTGGCAGCTGCAGGTTATATAGCAAGATTCTCTACCCCAAATGTCCTTCTCATAATTCAGTCTGTTACAATTAGATCTGTGTATTCATGGAGTCTTTATGAATAATTCATGAGTCCAGTGGCCACCAATGGTTACTTTAGTACAGGACAGTGTGAGGTATGCACATGTGCTAGAATAAGGAAAGTCCCACTAGTCAGGGCAGTGGGGTCTTTATGGCCCCCTGACTATTTTTGGAGTACTGATGGGGGTATAATAGGGGCTGGTAAAGTGCTTAGTGGGATTAGGCAGCTGTTGGTTGGTTAGCTGAAGGGGCTGCCTCTTGTTGCTCTCATCTAATTTCCTATTAGTTCTATGTTCATGGTTGGGAAGAGAAGTCAAATTGGTAGTCCTGCAAAACTAGGGGGCATAGTCTCCAACCCCATTCTGAAACCATAAAACTAGAAGAAAACATAGGGGAAAATCTCCTTCATATTGATCTTGCCAATGATTTTTTGCACACGACACCAGAAGGGCATACTTCAAAAGCAAAAATAAAGAAATGAGACTACATAAAAGTTAAAAGCTTTTGCAAACCAAAAGAAACAATCAGCAAACTAAAGAGGCAGCCTATGGAATGGGATAAAATATTTGCAAGCCATATATCCAATTAGAGATTAATATTCAAAATGTATACTATAAGAAACTCAAAGAAATAAATAGCAAAAAATAATAATAATAATTTGATATAACAGTGAGCAGAGGATCTGAATACATCTTTTTCCAGAGAAAATATACAAATGGTCGAAAAGTACCTGAAACAATGATTCATCACTAATCATCAGGGAAATGTAAATCAAATCCACAGTGAAATAAAAACTCATACCTGCTAAAATGGTTGTTATCAAAAAGACAAGAGGCAAATGCTAACTAGGATGTGGAGAAAAAGAAACCCTTGTACATTGTTGTGGGAATGTAAATTGGTAGAGCAATTATGGAAAACAGAATAGAGATTCTGCAAAACATTAAAAATAAAGCAACCATGTGATCCAGCAATTACATTTCTGAGTATATATTCAAGGGAAGAAAATCAGGATCTCAAAGAGATATTTGATCCCCCATTTTCACTGTCATGTTATTTACAGCAGGCAGGACATGAAAACAACCTAAGTCATACCAACAAGTAAACAGACAAAAATATGGGACTTCCCTGGCAGCTCAGTGGTAAAGAATCTGTTTGCCAAAGCAGGAGACACAAGTTCGATCCCTGATCTGGGAAGATCCCACATGTAGAAGAGCAAATAAGCCACAACTACTGAGCCTGTGCTCCAGAGTCCAGGAGCCCGAGTTTACTGACTCTCATGCTGCAACTGCTGAAGCCTGAGTGAAGAGAAGCCACTGCCATGAGAAGCCTGCTCACTAAAACTAGAGAGTGGTTCCCACTGGCTGCAATCAGAGCAAAACCTATGCAGCAACGAAGACCCAGCACAGCCAAAAGTAAATAAATAAATAAGTAAATTATATAAATATATATTACACGCAATAGAATTTTCTTCAGCCACAAAATTGAGACATTTACAACAACATGGTTAAATCTCGAGGGCTTTATGCTGACTGAAATAAGTCAGACATAGAAAGACAAACACCCTATCTTCCCCCTTATCTGTGAAATCTAACAAAACTGAACTTGTATTAACAGAGCAGATTGGTAATGGGGGGGACAGTGTGGGGTGAAATAGGAAAAAGGGGTTTAGATGCTTAAAATGTACACACTTCCAATTATAATTAATAATTCTGTGGATCTCATATACATCATGGTAACTATAGTTAAAAAACACCATATTGTACACTTGAAAGTTTCTAAAGAGTAAATATTAAAAGTTCTTTCCATAAAAATAAAATGTTAATTTTGTGAGGTGAAGGCTATGTTAACTAACCTATCACATTAAACATTTGACAAAGCATATTAAATCATCATTCTACACAGTGTTGTTTGTCAATTGAATCTCAAGCTAGAAAAAAAATTGTTTTTAAAAGAGCATGGCTTTAAAAATATAAGCAATAGATACCTAAGAGCAAACACATACAATTCTGACTACATTTCAATGAGTTTTAAAGATTTTTCTAATCATTATATTCTCTGTGATCTAAGTAGAAAACTTTTCATGAAATTGAGAGGAAAACATGTAAGCTTCTAGGTAAACTTTGGCACTTCTGTGATTTATAATAGCTTTGGGCCAAAAGTTCTTAAGCAGTAGCTTCAATGTATCTTTAAACTCAAATAGTTCATCTAGCCATTGAATTCTGATAGCTTATCAGATATAAGGTCCTGGTTAGTTTTCTGAACATATCAACTTCTTTTGTTTATCTGGCACATCCTTTATAGTAGGAGAAATTGCTTCAGTTCAGTTCAGTCGCTCAGTCGTGTCTGACTCTTTGTGACCCCATGAATCACAGCACGCCAGGCCTCCCTGTCCATCACCAACTCCCAGAGCTCACTCAGACTCACGTCCATCGAGTCAGTGATGCCATCCAGCCATCTCATCCTCTGTCATCCCCTTCTCCTCCTGCCCCCAATCCCTCCCAGCATCAGAGTCTTTTCCAATGAGTCAACTCTTCACATGACGTGGCCAAAGTACTGGAGTTTCAGCTTTTGCATCATTCCTTCCAAAGAAATCCCGGGGCTGATCTCCTTCAGAATGGACTGGTTGGATCTCCTTGCAGTCCAAAGGACTCTCAAGAGTCTTCTCCAACACCACAGTTCAAAAGCGTCAATTCTTCAGTGCTCAGCCTTCTTCACGGTCCAACTCTCACATCCATACATGACCACTGGAAAAACCATAGCCTTGACTAGATGGACCTTTGTTGACAAAGTAATGTCTCTGCTTTTCAATATGCTATCTAGGTTGGTCATAACTTTCCTTCCAAGGAGTAAGCGTCTTTTAATTTCATGGCTGCAATCACCATCTGCAGTGATTTTGGAGCCCAGAAAAATAAAGTCTGACACTGTTTCCACTGTTTCCCCATCTATTTCCCATGAAGTGATGGGACCAGATGCCATGATCTTCGTTTTCTGAATGTTGAATTGCTTAGTGTCTTGCATAGTATTCTGCTTCAAAGGAGGGGACCTCATTTAGAAAAAGAAAATGAGAACCATCTCTGGATAAATACCTGAGGACTTCATGGTTATCTTTTGTATCCAATTAGTTTGTGAAAATGTACATTTTAATTAATTCCCTCAAATAGGCTTGAAATATTTTATTTGGCTTCCAGAGGTTTTGAAACTTTTGATTAAAATGCATTTAAACAGCAAATTTTAGAACTTTTCAGGAAAAACAGGAATTCTCTTACCTATCTGAGGTGTTGCCTACTAATATTAAAAAAGCAAAACCATATTTTAATATAAAAAGTGTAGGCTAATGTATACATGCATTTCTATACCCTTTATGTTATTTTTAATTGTTTTAGATATTTGATTTAGAAAAATTTTTATTTTGTTTTCCTGTCACTCTGTGAGTAAGGAAAGTAGAGCAAAACTGTTAGATTTCTTGTTTCACTACAGATAGTTCATCAGTTTTTAGTGAACAAAGGTTCATATTAACATCCAATTATTATAGAGAGGGAAGGGCCCAAGTGTTACATATGAGGGAAAGGAATATATTCCCCTCAGTGGTAGGAGGAGGTAGGACTCTGTCTTAGTTCAGGCTGCTCTAGCAGAATACCACAGACTGGATGTTTTATAAACAGAAGTCAGAAGTTTGTTGTTTAGTCACCAAGTCGTGACTCTTGTGACCCCACGAACTGTAGTCACCAGCCTCCTCTGTCTATGGGATTTCCCAAGCAATAATCCTGGATTGGGTTGCCATTTACTTCTCCAGGGGATCTTTCTAACCCAGGGACTGAACTTGAGTCTCCTGAATTGGCAGGCGGATTCTTTACTGCTGAGCCAGGAGGGATGCCCACAGCAGAAGTTTACCTCTCACAGATCTGGAGATGGGCAAATCCAAAAGAAAGCCTCCAGCAGATGTAGCATTAGGTGAGGGCTTGCTTCCTGGTTCACGGATAATAGTCTTCTTACCATAACCTTACATGGAAGAACGAGTGCAGATGCTCTCTGGGATCTCTAATCTAGTCTCTAATGTAAGGACACTAATCCCATACATGAGGGCTCTACCCTCATGATCTAATCACCTCCCAGTAGCCCCCTCCTGGAGAAGGCATTGGCGCCCCACTCCAGTACTCTTGCCTGGAGAATCCCATGGATGGAGGAGCCCGGTGGGCTGTGGTCCATGGGGTTGCTAGGAGTCGGATACAACTGAGCAACTTCACTTTCATTTTCACTTTCATGCATTGGAGAAGGAAATGGCAATCTACTCCAGTGTTCTTGCCTGGAGAATCCCAGGGACAGGGGAGCCTGGTGGGCTGCCGTCTATGGGGTCACACAGAGTCGGACACGACTGAAGTGACTTGGCAGTTGGCAGCCCCCTCCAAATACCATCATTCTGAGGGTTAGGTTTAAACATATAAATTGGTGCAGGGACAGACATTTAATCTATAGCAGTCTCTGACTCTGGAACATAGCAAACAGTCATAGCATAGTTAAGACTGCTTTGTCAGAAACACAGCAGTAGGCTCTCCATCTAGAAATTCCTAAAAAGCCGTAGGGTAAGAAAAAGAAAGGAGTGTGCTCTACATACACAGCCTGCTTTTGAAGCAGCACCTAATAACCCAAGGCAAGAGTATTTTAATGAGGTATCACTCTCTTATCCATTCATTCATTTACTCAGTCTTCCATTTACAGGCATTATGCAAATGATGGGATGCAGAAAAGAATAAAATACTGCTTCATACTCAAAACCATTATCTAGTAATCTAAGAAGCAAATTATCCTGAGTTAAATGAACTATTAAAATTCAATATAATCACAATAAATTTTAAAACAGTATTCTTTTTATCCTCTGCCCTATAGCTTGAAACTGAACTCCATATGCTTCAGACAGAATAGTTACTTCAAGAATCTTTGAGTCACGGAGTGATTTATCCACATGTCAAGATAAAATAACAAAATCAGAATTAAAAACAAAAACAAAAAAACTACTGATGATGGAACTCGTTGATCTAATTCATCCAGACTATTTGCCTCAATTAGTTGCCTATGAGACAGTAACACTAAAATCATATTTTTAAGTAAAAATTAAATCCCTTCTGAAAAAACACTATAAAGTGTCCACAGGGTAAAATAATTCAATGTACTAGTTGTCATAGTTTTTAAAGGCGATGTATTTAACACAATATATAATTAAAGGCATTAATTTAACTATATGCATGCCATAACAAAAGGCAAAAGGAGAAGCGGACCACAGAGGATGAGATGGTTGGATTGCATCATGGACTCAATGGACTTGAGCTTGAGCAAACTCTGGGAGATGGTGAAGGACAAGGAAGCCTGGCGTGCTGCAGTCCATGGGGTCACAAAGAGTCGGAGGAGACTTAATGATGGGACAACAAAATACTATAACATTAGATACAATGATAAATGTGATGATAAACCATAATCTCTTAACTGGTAAATTTATTTAATAAACCATGTTTTCACTTTTCAATAATAATTAAATCTCTTTTAAAATCACATGTTTCTGAAAATATGTCCATGGATCCCCAGGTTGCCAGATACCCTAGATTGAGAGAAACTCAAACCCTCTACCATATACAGGCAATGCAGTACATTAGAAAAGACTAGAGTTCTAGCCTAGCAATGCTAATTATTCGTGAAGTATCCCAGAATAACTCTGAACCTCAACTTCCTTCTATGTAAAGTGGGACTATTAATGTCTAACTAATGCAACCTATCAGATATTTATTTATTCCTCAAAGTAACATTGCACGGAAGTTGTACTCATTTAAGAAATTGTAGAAATTTAGGCACCGAATATTTAAATGGAATGCACAGTCACACAGATAGGAAGTACTTCTTGACACTAAATATTAAAGCACTTATACTCTTCTTAAACCACAAAATGATAGGATAGTTGGAAGTCTTGCTTTAAGTTATAATTTATTGTTCCTCCTGCTATCACAGATACTGCACTTGGAGGAATGACCCGTGTCTATCTTCTTTTCTGAATAATTTCCATGCAATTCACTATATGTCAGGCTGTGAACATGTGTTAGTCACTGTCATGTCCAACTTTTTGTGACCCTGTGGACTGTAGCCCACCAGACTCCTCACTCCATGGTACTTACCAGGTAAGAATACTGGAGTGGGTAGCCATTCCCTTCTCCATGGGATCTTCCTGACCCAGGTATCAAACCTGGGTCTCCAGCATTGTAGTCAGATTCTTTACTGTCTGAGCTACCTGTGAAGCCCCAAATCCCAAAATACAATGACTTAATGTAGTTTATTTCTCTCTCATTTAACAGTTAGAGGTGCATAATCCAAGGCTCTAAGAACAGATCTGCCTTCCTCAACAGGAAGTCTCAGTCTCCGGTTCCAGTTTCTTCTATCTCAGCCATAGAAATGGAAAAAGAGACCAGGGCAGTATGTGGCCAGTTTGTTTGTTTTTGTTTTTTAGAGGATTAAACTTGAGTGTCATACGTAACTTCTCATATACCATTAATAAAATTGGTAAAACTTGTACTGTATACACCAAGTACAAAAGACACTGAAATATATAGTTTTTTTTTTTTTTTTTTTTCCAAAGTTGCCTTCGCTAACGCGGTTTAGTCATTAAAGTGAAAGAGTGGAAGCATGAACATTAGACAGCCTCTGGCATTCTGCCACATTCACCATTCAATGCAAATGAAAATATTAAATGCCTGTTAGATGTATATATTATGCTAGATTCTTTGAACTTTATAGAAATGGTCTTGTAATAAACTGATGTAGATGCCACTTTGCTTGGCAAGAGTTCTAGCTTTAAATTTAAGGAATTAGTGCTATTTTGCTCCATTTTAATATAATGTTCAAGGGTCATGAAGTGAAAAAATTAAGACATAGGGCATGAATAATATTAGACTAATGTTGGTTCTTCTCCACAATAAAGTGAAGATCTGTTAACGGATGGTGAAAGTTTAGTGGAATATTGAGGCCTTTGGGGGTGTAATAATGAAGGTAAATACAGATTTAAATTGTGTTTAACAGGTCTACAATGATCAAAGGTTCCTAAAGAAGTGGACAAGCCACATGCTTTTCAGCAGGATACACCACGTTTCCTTGGCCCTCCTTCCTTCAGCGCTGACATGTAGACCTGAATATCTAAGCAGATTGTTCCCACTCCTTTTTACTATCTATTTGCTAATCTTATGAGCTAGAGCTCATTTCTAGACAGTGTGGTCACTGCAAGATGTAGATATATGAAAGATGGTAGGCATTTATAGCAGAGAAGGCAATGGCACTCCACTCCAGTACTCTTGCCTGGAAAATCCCATAGATGGAGGAACCTGGTAGGCTGCAGTCCATGGGGTCGCTAAGAATCTGACACGACTGAGCGACTTCACTTTCACTTTTCACTTTCATGCATTGGAGAAGGCAATGGCAACCCACTCCAGTGTTCTTGCCTGGAGAATCCCAGGGATGGGGGAGCCTGGTGGGCTGCCGTCTATGGGGTTGCACAGAGTCGGACACGACTGAAGTGACTTAGCAGCAGCAGCAGCAGGCATTTATAGAATGTATGTCAATTTATAGGTCATTTTATGCTGCTAGGAATTTTAGAATATATTGTAATATTATTCACACTTAAAAAAATTGAGTGCCATTTTTATTGCTCAATGCAAGAGAGTATATTCTGGTCTCATTATGTCTTATACCAAAATTAATGCCATGACTATAGCATTTGGCTACTTTAAAAAATCTAACAGCAGTTAAAACTTAATTTGCCTTTTCTTTAATTTAGAATGTTAACTTCATCTTATCTCTTAAATTCTTTCTGATACCTGGGCTATGCACTAGAAGCCTGAACAAAATTCTGATTATTCTTCTATTTTATCAGTATACATTGTTACAGCATAATATCTGGTTTTTGAAAATTATTTTGGGGGTGTTTTACACAATGTGTAAATTATTTGGGGGGGTGTTTTTATATGTGTATATGCTAGGTTGCTTCAGTTGCAACTGAGTCTTTGCGACCCTGTGTACTGTAGCCTGCCAAGCATTTCTATCCATGAGATTCTGCAGGCAAGAATATTGGAGTGGGTTGCCACGCCCTTGCAGGGGATCTTTCCAACCCAGGGATCCATCCTGTGTCTCTTAGTCTCCTGCTTTAGCAGGTTGGTTCTTTACTACTAGTGCCATCTGGAAAGCCAATACAATGTGGGAATCTATTAAAGAAACTGAATATTTGCCTAATAAATTGACACTAGCACTAGAAATCACCAACTGAAACAAAAAAATCTCTCTTAATTCCTGACTTTCTCAACCAACTAAATGCATGACATTTGGGATTTTACTTATGCTACTAATATTCATTTCCTCTTTTGTTAACAGGGATTATAATACCTCCTCTAATTATCTTAAGCTGTTGTTTAGATCAGTTCAGTCACTCAGTCCTGTCCGACTCTTTGCGACCCCATGGACTGCAGCACGCCAGGCTTCCCTGTCCATCCCCAACTCCCGGAGTCTACCCAAACTCATGTCTATTGAGTCGGTAAGCCATCCAACTGCCTCATCCTTTGTTGTCCCCTTCTCCTCCTGCCTTCAATCTTTCCCAGCATCAGGGGCTTTTCCAATGAGTCAGCTCATCACATCAGGTGGCCATAGTATTGGAGCTTCAGCTTCAACATCAGTCCTTCCAATGAACCTTCAGGGCTGATTTCCTTTAGGATGGATTGGTTGGATATCCTTGCAGTCCAAGGGACTCTCAAGAGTCTTCTCCAACACCACAGTTCAAAAGCACCAATTCGTCAGCACTCAGCTTTCTTTATAGTCCAACTCTCGCATCTGTACATGACTACTGGAAAAACCATAGCCTTGACTAGACGGACCTTTGTTGGCAAAGTAATGTCTCTGCTTTTTAATATGTTGTCTAGGTTGGTCATAGCTTTTCTTCCAAGGAGTAAGCATCTTTTAATTTCATGGCTACAATCACCATCTGCAGTGATTTTGGAGCACCCAAAAATAAGGTCAGCCACTGTTTCCACTGGTTCTCCATCTATTTGCCATGAAGTGATAGGACCGGATGCCATTATCTTAGTTTTTCTGAATGTTGAGTTTTAAGCCAACTTTTTCACTCTCCTCTTTCATTTTCATCAAGAGGCTCTTTAGTTCTTCTTCACTTCCTGCCATAAGGGTGGTGTCATCTGCATATCTGAGGTTATTCATTTAGATAGTCCACTGAAATAAGATAAATCCATTGACTTTAAATAATGAAAGTACACTATTATATTGGAGTAGATTGAAGGATATAGGCATTTAATTCTTAATAAATTCATTGGCTTTAAATTTACAAAAAATATTTACAGAATGAATATTATGTTAAGCACTGTACTCTTCAAGTTTAAAAATTTTAACATGCAAATACCTTTGCCATATTTACCAAAGAATGCTATTAAAAAGTCTTATTTCCAAAGCAAATTAAGAGCTATTATAGGGGAAAAAAAACTTTATGGGATCATATAAGACTGTAAAGATTATATTAAGTCAAATTAAACAAGTTCCTTTAAATTAGTTAATCTCAGAGCTTCTATTAATAATGTATTTACATGCATTGGGAGTCTCCAAGATAATATAGTAGGCAGTTTTTCCTTCTTATTTCAAACTTTACCTCTTAACACTATTATTCTTTGGATCAAACTTCAGGAAAGTTTTATTTTATCCTGAACTCAAACTAATTGCCATATACATAATGTAACTTGGGAGAAGTGGAAGTGAGCTGAGGTTCAGAATTAAATGCCTATATCCTTCAATGTATTCTAATACAATAGTCTACTTTCATTATTTAAAACTTTAATGATTTAAAAATTTCTCAATTCTAATTTTAAAAATAATCATCTCCTCTGGTTTATGTATTATTTTCTTATCTTCCTTTCTCTCACACATTTTTCCTGTTGATACTGCAAAACCAAAAGTGTTTGAGAAATTTAGATTCTACTTCCTTAGCACAAGCTCCCCAACACCTTTCCAATAAAATAAGTGTGAGAAGGAGAGATAAACACATGTCATATCTGGAAGTTCTAAGGTCATAAAAATTGTAGAATAATGTAGCCATTGAAAATTTGAATCATGGGCATCTCAAGACAAACTACAGAACAGCATTTTATTTTGCCACAAATTCAATTCTTTTAGGTAAATATGAAATCAGAAGCAGGGGAAAGCTACCGACATCACTGTGCAGAAGTTCTGTCCTCCAATATTCAGCCAAGGACACGGAGCACACCTGGAGAATGCAATGCAACTGAAGCCAGCCCTTACCTGCTAGGTACACCTCATTGAGCTGCCAGAAGCTATTCCGTTGGGCTCAGTAAATAAAAGAGCACAGCAAGGAAATAAAAGCTTATATAAAAATAACTGTTGCACGTTCTAGAGTAAGACAACCATCATCTCTCAAAGAGTAGACAGAAAGTGATCTGACAAATTTTGGTGAATGACAAAGGGATTTTCTACGCTACCTTGTAAGTTGGCCAACACTTCTAAGGTGCTGTCACCACAAAGTCCATGAAAAGAATTTTTTTCCAGCTTGGATACGCAATTAAAGCTGTCAAATCTTCTCCTCTCTTGCAAAAGGTTAGGAGGGAGGGATAGATGCAGTTACACTGTTTCCTGACAAACTGCTTCCAATTTCCCTTCTAAATCAGCCCCATGCTTTCATAATACCTACAATTATAGAAGCATAGGATTGCACTAGTGAGTTTATAAGAAGCAAAACAAATAGTCACTTGTCAGTTCCTTTCTACTTTGACCTTTCATGGCATTTGCTACTGTTAAATATCTGCCTACTTGGTGAAGCATTATCCTCTGCTAACTTCTCTAAAATTTGTTTTTTCCCTTTCTTTAATAATTTTGTTTGTTCCTTTTTTGATCCTCAGGAGCAAAACTTGGAGTTAATTGTACTCCTCTTATTATTATTCACATTTTTTACATTTCTCATCTTTTCAATGATTATGTATTATATACACGAACATGTGCACACATAGGTTACTATTCATTTATTGTTTTATATCTTTTTATTTCTATTCTCCATTCACACTCTCCTTAGTTCCCCCAAGAAAACGTAGTAATGTATTTGATACATTTTATTGAATTTGTATATATCCTTTTAAAATATGTAGTTTGATTCATTTGTTAGGTTTTTAATTTACTTAATATTTTGTTAAAAACCTTGTATTTTATTTAAAGGACTTTCCAAGATGGTAAAGCCACCACTAAGTATTTCAGATCCAAACGTGATCTCTAGCTATCACATGGCACTCCACGGAGTAATGGTCAGCTTTTACGAGGTTGTGCTAGAATTAAAAAAAAAAAAAAATCTTCTGAAGTCTAGCAGCTCATAAAAATGAAAGCATAGTTTTTGTTTGCATTGCATATCTCTGGTCTACACCCCTCTCACACTGGGGTCTAGGTGAAGGAAGAGCCCCTCTCTAGAACAGAGCCATTCCTGTGACAGGAGAAAAAGAGGCACAAAAGACCCAAACCACAGTTTCAAAGCTTCTGCTTAGAAAGAATACATGGCACGTCCACTCACATTACAGTGGTCAAGATAAGTCATATTTCCAAGTGTGAGAAGGTTTGGGTGGGAAATATAGTCTCACAGGATGAACCCGAGGAGGAGAATGTTCTAAGGAGTAGAGTGAATTTTTTTTTAACAATAACGTATCTGCCACGCATGTTGCTGTGACTCTTCTGTCCATTGTGGTTCTCCACTACCCACCTTGCTTTTAGCAGTTGAGTGTGACCACTTGGCCTCCACTACTCAAGAATCCACTTATCACTCCCATTGCCCTTGCTTCCCATTTCAGTGACCACAGTGCCCACTGTGAGATGTGGCCTACAGAGAACAGCCATCTTCGAATTCTTCAAGAATGCTTAAAATATTTTTCTTACACTCATGGGGAAAATTATGTCTTCTGAGTCATCTGAAGGTGGGTGAGTGTGTCTCAAATGACAAATCTACTGCAACATTCCAAGCTCCTCATATCTTTGAATCCTTTCCTCGATAGTAAACCAAGGCCCGTCTGGCATTTCTAACTCATTTACTGTGGGCTACCTTTTGGTCCACGTTTCAGCCAACCAACCAATCAACTGACTAATTAGACCACTTTCTAACTCCCTGAGTTGCATTCAATGTTAAAGGCAGCATCTCTGCATAGTGGGCCCACAGAAATACATTTATTTTGATCTAATTTCATGGTTTTTTCCCACCATTATACCACTCCTTTAACATCCATTTCCATACATATTTTCTGAATTTCTGCCATATAGTCAAAGCTATGGTTTTTCCAGTAGTCAGTACAGTTCTGAGAGTTAGGCCATAAAGAAGGCTGAGTGCTGACGAATTGATGCTTTTGAACTGTGCTGCTGGAGAAGACTCTTAAAAGTTCCTTGGACAGCAAGGGGGTCCAACCAGTCAAACTTAAGCAAATAAACCCTGAATAATCATTGGAAGGACTGATGCTGAAGCTCCAATACTTTGGCTACCTGATGTGAAGAGCTGACTCACTGAAAAAGACCTTGATGCTGGGAAAGATTGAGGGCAGGGGGAGAAGGGGGTGACTGAGGATGAGATGGCATCCTCAGCTCAATGAACATGAGTTTGAGCAAACCCTGGGAGGTAGTGAAGGACAGGGAAACCTGGTGTACTGCAGTTCATGGGATCACAAAGAATCAGACATGACCGAGTAATGGAATAACAACAATGAATTAAAAAATTCAAGTCATTGTATTTAGTATACATCTTCATGGTATCACTTTGTGTCTGCTGGGCTCCCTGAATCTAGTTCTAGTTACAGTTCTAGTGGCAAAGGGGTGTCCTGGGGATGAGTCCTGAGGAGAATTAACATCGTTTTGCAAAGCAACTGCTTCTGGGGAGGCCATTATAGTTTCTTCAGGCAGTGCAGGGTTAATTCCCCCAGATTTGGGGTGGGGGGGTAGGATGAGGGTGTTTCTATTGGTAAAGAATTCATGATCTTAGGGGATTAGTGTCTCCAGCTTCATCAAGTTCTTCTCATACATCCAGATTCCCCAACTCTGAAGATCCCATCCCTCCCAATAGTGCCCTCACTTGATTAAAATGGATAACCTGTGAGGCTGGGAGTTCAATTTGGGTTGCAACTCAGCCACTCACAGGATGAGACTTTGGGTTTGGTTTCAGCAGTCTCAATCCTGGGGCTACAGGTGGTAAAGTTTTCTTTCAGGGCATACAGGGAAGCTTTCACTTCATTTATGTGTTACTTGAGAATTCTAACCCCTGAGCACATCCTTTTACCTCCCAGCTTTGTCCAGAAATTTTAGGAACTAGCAGTCAATTTCATTTTAATTGTTAGTTTGACAAAAATATTCAAACATATCATATCTAGATCCTTGCTTCTTATAACTGTTTGATTAGGAGTATCCAGTGGTGATATTTTGCTTATCTCTATGGCTAGAACATGCCATGAACTATCAGTGCTCTATTTACTACTAGAAACAGAGACATTTTGTGTGTGTTTGTATGCATACTCAGTTGTGTCCAGCTCTTTGTAGTCCACCCGACTCCTCTGTCCATGGGATTTTCCAGGCAAGAATACTGGAGTGGGTTGCCATTTCCTCCTCCAGGGGATCTTCCCAACCCAGGGATGGAACCTGTGCCTCTGGTGTCTTCTGCATTGGCAGGTGGATTCTTTACCAATGAGCCACCTGGGAATCCCCAGAAACAGAGACATTAGTGTCTTTAAATCTAACCAGATTAGATAGCCATTCTGGAAACCTCAGAATCAGGTCAGAAAACTAATTCCTAAAATTTTATTTTCCTAGAATCACTCTGTATTTAATATAACTAAAATATACTTTTATTTTACCTACATAAAATTTTTAAAAATTAACATTTTCCTTGTGATTACTCTTTAGTCTGTCAGTGGTTTGTAAGAATTATCAAAATCTATATGAGTCAGAAATCTCTACAGATAAGAACCAATAGAATATCTGTGTATTTATACAAAGGTTTTTATTGTAAAGAGTAAAGAGAAATCACAAGGAAAATATTAATTTTTTGAATTTATGTAAATGAAATACAAAGTATGTTTTGGTTGTATTGCATATAATATCTGTATTATATATATACATACATATATATGGCCTGAATTATAATTAAAACAAATTTTAGAGGAACATTATACTTTAAATGCTTAAATTAAATAAGAAAGTAGATTCAAAACCAAGAGCTTAAGCTTCCAATTAAGAGACTAGAAAGAGAAGTGGAAGTTAAATCTAAATTTATAGAAGAAAATAATATTATATAGAAAATGATATTATTAAAAGTGCAAATCAATGAAACAGAACATGGACAACTTTGAGAAAAGTAAAAAACATTTTTTGAAAAAAGATTGATTAACTTCTTGCTAGATTGATCAATAAAAAGATAAAATGTAAGTTACTAATTTCATAATTAAAAAGGAGGCATCAGTGCATGTTGTAAACAGCAAAACCAAGATGAGGGAAGATGATGAACAACTTTATGCCAGTAAATTAACGAGCTTAGATGCAACCAAAACTTTTTTGAAAATTAAATATTATCAGAACTGACTCAAAAGTAAATAAAAAATCTAAATTACTCTATATCTACTAAAGAAAATGAAGTAGGAATTAAAAACCATTCCACAAAGAAGACTCTAAGCCAATATGATACCACTAGTGATACCCATCAAACATTTAAGGAAGAAATAATAGCAATCTTACACAACATATTTCAGTAAATGGAAGAAGAGGGAAGGAACACATCCCGACTGATGCTGTGACACAAGCATTATCATGAGACCAAACCAAACAAGGACAATACAAGAGAATAAATTCTAGATCACTTACAAATATGTATACAACAATTAAAAATGATTTAGAGAACTTCCCCAGTGGACAAGTGGAGTCTGCTGGCCAATGCAGGGGACATAGGTCTGATCCCTGGTCTGGGAGGATCCCACATACCAGGGAGCAGCTCAGCTCACGTGCTGCAACGACAGAGGCCCACATGCCTAAAGCCCAGGCTCCGCAACAAGAGAAGCCACTGTCGTGCGAAGCCCATGCACCACAATCAAGGACTAGGGCAGCCAAAATAAATACATAAAACAATAATCTGTAAAAAATATTTCAGAAAATCAAATTCCAAAATATATAAAAAGAATAAGATAGCAGTATAAAGTTGGGTTTGTCCTGAAAACACAAGGTTGGTTTAATATTTTTTTAAATTGATAAAAATTTTGACAGAATAATGAGGAAAATCATTTGAGAAAATTCAAACTGCAATTGTGATAAAAGCCTTTCACAAACCAAAAATGGGGGATTTCTTGACCTGATAAATGGTATCTAGGATTTATATGAAATTGCAAAGAAGCCAGACACAGAAGAGTACATACTGTATGATTTCATTTTCATTAAGCTTTTGACCAGGAAAAAATTATTTATATAAATAAAAATTAGAATAATTGTAACTCATGGGGATTTATTGGTCAAGAACTTTCTGGATAGGAGAAATGTCCTTTATCTTGTTTGGGGTGCTGTTTATAAGATGTACACATTTATCAAAACTCATTTAGTTTTTCATGTAAGTCTCACACTTTTCATGACATAAATTTTACATCAATAATTTTAAAATATGTCATTCTCTGTTGTGTCTATGAAGAAGGAAAGGGCAACCCACTTCAGTATTCTTGCCTGGAATGTCTCATGGACAGAGGAGCCTGGAAGGCTACAGTCCATGGGGTTGCTCAGTTGGACATGAGTAAGCACACACATGCTGATGTGTCTAAGCAGAATTTTGCGGATTTGGTACGCAGGTAAAGAAGAAGTATATATATAGAGAGGTAGTATGAGAAATCCTGTAGAATCATTAAGGACACCAACTATAACAGACTGGCTGAAAGAGAAAATTCAGGCACTGCTTGTGAAGTTTTAACTTGCTAAACTAAAGTTTGGTAATATTGGATAGGTGAAGGGGTACTTAATCAAGTAAGGGATTAATGAGAGTTGCATTTGGGGAAGTTTGGTTTATTAAGTAAAGAAATTCAAGCAGTAAACCCATTAGGGTACCAATACTAGATTTTTTGATCAACATCTTCACAGCCTGTGTTGAAATTGGCAGTAGTAAGAGGAAAAGAGAAGGCAAGGTGCCTACAATGTCCAAAGTGGCAGGACGGGTAAAGTTGTACAGAGTTCTCTTTTTTCAGTCATGTAGCATCATTTCTGATTCCGAGAGCAATGATTTCCCTCCCTGTGCAAGTCTGATCTCTGTCCAATCATTTGCTCAAGCTGTGTGAAAAACTAATTCCCAACACCTGCTGATCTGAGACCGAGTGCAAGTTTAGGAAAGGTTTTCAGCTTGTCGATTTCCCCTGCTATGCTCTATGGAGGACTTATGGCCTGGGCAGCATAACCTCACTTCGAAATCAGCCTGAGGTGCACAGTGTCACCAGGGGGTGGTGTAGGAAGGTGCAAAGAGTCCAATTATGTCACTTTTATGTTCCTAAAAGATCACAGTCAGCCCTATTTGATTTTTATGTACCCAGTGGGAGAGTAAAGGGAATAATGTTCAGGAGTACTTTGCATTTAAATGATTCCTTTATTCAAAGAGATTTACAAATGTTATATCATTAAACAAGGTTCCCTTTGAGATGCATTAGAAGTAAATACAAAATTGTAATGCTTATTTCACAGTGGGACAATATTATGTGGTTCAGGATGAGAGGCCAAAAGAATGTCATTCAAGAACAGTGCCCCCTAATCAATATGTGACAATAATAACTTCTTACAGTTTTAGTTCTGCCTCTTTTGCACACTCTAGAATTTTCTAATAAGTGCTTGATCTTTTTTGAAGCTGCTGTCTCATAAATGGGAGATAATAATAGCTTTCCTTTCTATCTCATAAGTTGTTAGGAACATCAAATAAAATAATGTATATGGACAGGTAAAAATTGTACAGATGTAAGAATGAATGGGTGATTTTCCAGGTGGCATTAGTGGTAAAGAACCTGCCAGCCAATTCAGGAGATATAAGAGAAGCATGTTCGAGCCCTGGGTTGGGAAGGTCCCCTGGAGAATGTCATGGCAACCCACTCCAGTATTCTTGCTTCCAGAATCCCATGGACAGAGGAGCCTGGTGGGCTACTGAGTCGGACAGAGTCAGACACAACTGAAGTGACTTAGAATACTCCCACACAAGAATAAATGAAGGAAGTATCATTTTTTTCTTTTCCTTTCTATTAACATGTGTCCCTACTGACATAGGACCTTGTAGAGAAGCAGACCTTCAATATTCACTGCATTATTGTTTTTAACTAATAAAGTCCAGTAAATCCCCTACATAGGAACCTTCAAGTTTAAATTTTCAAAGATGCAAATGTGTGTTTGCATGTCCCATCACGAAAGCTAGTTCATGTGTCTGGCATACATTGTCACATGCGTGCATTCTCTACGAGTGGCTGTGCTTTTGTATACTTTACTGTACAGTGTTGTATGAAGTACAGCAGTGCAGTATCTTTACTTCAAGCCCAGGATGTCCAGAAGCGAGTGTAAAATCATAGGTGATTTATCTGGTACAGTACCACCCAGACATCACTCGATCACTTTTTTCAAAAGGGTAGATTGAATTGAATTCAGCAAGGAACCAGAACCCAAGCCATTGATGTCAGGTGTGAGTGAAACTGCAGCTTGCCCTCCATCTCCTGTTGCTGATGATCCTTCAGCTCTACCATCTCCCACTTCCTCTCCCTCTTCCAGTCAATAACTCTTCTTGCCTGTTCACACGATGCCAGCCCCTTTATGCTACTGTACTTTTCAAGGTACTGTACTATAAGATTAAAAATGCTTTCCTTATTTTTGTGTTTGTCTTTTGTGTATTATTGTACAAAAATATTACAAACCTACTACAACACAGTACTATATAGCTGTGTTACTTGGGTACCTAGGCTAACTTTGCTGATGTGCGTGCATGCTAAGAGCTTCAGTTATGTCTGAATCTTTGCTGGACTTATGAACAAATTGGACTTACAAATGTGCTCTCAGAATGGAATTCATTCATACATAGGGGACTTGCTGTATCAGGAAACTCAAGGCACCCAACATTAAGCTTTAGTTTTGAACTGCATAGTTCTTAATATTTAAAGGCATATTAAGGTCATTCACTTTGTTTTAAAAGTGAAGACACTAGGAACAAGTGTTTATTTGGTTTGTTAAATGATATATGGACAGTTAACGACAGATTTGGAATTAGGTTCTAGATGATTTAGGCCTTTAGCATTTAGTTCCAAGCTAAGCATTTAGGGCTTTCAAAACTGTGGTTATAAAGAATTCTAACTTAGTAAAGGCAAACTCTTTAAATGTTTGAATCACGTAAAGGAGTTTCAAGAAAACCCATATATTCATATATATATTGATAGATAGTTACTACTTTTTTTAAGCAGAAAAAATAAACCTAGTTACAGAAGTCAGATAGGGTCTGCTAAGAGATTAAAGACCACAGGCAGGATAATTATAGAAGTTAACATTATTCAGTGAAATTGTCTTAATTAGACCCAACATACAGTGCTTTAGTCAAATACAGTTTCATATATCTGTTAAGTAAAGGGAAGATACATTAAATAAATACTTGGGATATGAGGGCAGTTGTTCAGTCAAGTCTTGTCTGACTCTTTGTGACCCCTTGGACTGCAGCACACCAGGCTTTCCTGTCCTTCCCTATCGCCTGGAGTCTGCTCAAACTCATGTCCATTAAGTCAGGGATGCCATCCAACCATCTCATCCTCTATCACCTTCTCCTCCTGCCCTCAATCTTTCCCAGCACCAGTGAGTCAGCTCTTCACATAGGTAGCCAAAGCATTGGAGCTTCAGCATCATGAGAGCAGTAGCACATATTTGAACAGATAATCTCTTTAGAGATGCTGTTGTTTATAAGAACCTTAAAAGCACTAATTGCCATGCTTAAATTATGTTCCGTGCTAATCACCTTTGGCTTGTGAAGTCAGAATTTTGCTAATGTTCTTCAAGCTAAGCACTTGTGACTAAAAAGTCATAAAGGCTTATTCATTTTTTAAAGACTGTTATTCAAAATTTGAACATTTTAAAAATTATCTAACTTCTGCTTACAAATTACTCAGAATCAGTCACCAACTAGTGAACAAAGGCAAAAGAAATTGAAAGAGAATCCAAGTCTTGCTGATTTTGGAGGCAAAATCCAGTCCATCGAATTCAGTTAGAACTTTGAGTACACATTAGGAACGGGGAAGGGAGGGCGCCTTGCCAGAGGTCAGGATTAGAGATGTCCAAACCATAATGGAGAAATTTCAAGTTTGACTTTGAAATCCTTGATGAAAAGGCACATTAGGAAATATAATTATTAGCATACTGTTTAATGTTTTAATTGGATGCATTTTGCGGTGCTGTGCCAAAGTGATTTTTGAAGCTGATTGTATTTTTGCCTTCCTGCCTATTCTTTAAAGGGCAGTCAACCTTAGTAAGAGAGAAGAGGGAGGTAAATTACATAAAGGAAAGGAACAGCTAATGATTTAAGAATGTGTGGTTTTCCCCTCACATGAAACATCACTCTTAAGTTTCTCATTTGGGGGCAACATCTATTCTTTTCTAGAAAGAGGAATATTGTGTTAGGCAGCAAATCATTATGGTGTTGGGTATTTAGAAGAATTTTCCTGGTTGTATTAAAACATCCTGGCATCTGTACAATACTCTCCTGGCTTTGATTACAAAGGCCTTTAATCATTGATGGCGTTTATTTGTTAAGTGTAGCTTTCTTTGTGTTTTGAATAAGCCCAATTGTTGGTAATTTATAAAAAATTACCAAGTGCAATACCAATGAACTATGATTTTAATTTATTTCATTATAATTTAATGTTGATCAGTGTGGAAAATACAGAATTTTTTTAAAACTAAATATTTTAGTTTGTGACTCATTTTTTTTTTTTTTAATACAAAATCCCCCAAATACAGCCATTAAAGACTTAACCCATTCTCTCTTTCAGCCATGAAGATTTTTCTTTGTAAATCACTCAGGGGAAAAAAAACAGGTAGTTTCAACTCCTGTGAAATTTCTTTGATCTTCATGTAAATAAACCAGCTGCCTTCCTCTCATAGGATGTTTCTTGAATGTGATTTCTTTCATCAAGTAGTTTATCTCACCTCTGTAAACATCAAGGTAGTTTCCTTCAGAACTTCAAACAGGCATTTCTACACATTTGCAGAAAATATATTAAATAGTGTAAATGACAGACTTCCTCTCCACTTCCTAGCAGGACAGAGCAGAAGGTAGTTCACAGTGCACCCCAACTGGTAGGAGGCACGTCCTACATTGTAGTCATAATATTCTTGACAAACACCAAGCATTCCCTTCTCTTGAAGGCAGAAAAAGGAAACGTGTCCACTGAAAAGGTGAGCTAGCTTGACAGAACATGGGAAGGAAATCAAAAACAGATGACCGTGCAGAAATCATAGACTATGAAGGACAGTTAAGACAGAATGTTTATGACACTAAGAAAGTTTACTCTAGAAAATTCAGTGAAATGGGCCCAAGTGTTAGACATAGTTTAGATTGAGAGATTCAGTAAAGATTTGAACAGTTCTTATTTTTCTAAAACAGCTCTAATTTGCCTGAGTTATTTAACTCCCAGTTGGCTCAGCAATTTTATAATTCTTGGCACTGTGCAAAATGCATTTATTCAGATCTTTGAAAGTTGACCGATTTCTTGCTGAATGAACCAGGCAGTCAGCTGTGAAGTCAATTTCCCTGGCTTCAACAGATAGGACTTTTTTTTTTTTTAATTTTTTTATTTAGAAATGGAAGAATGTTTTTAATTGACTCTAAATGAGGATATGGAGCAGTAATATTTTCATGTCTTGATATTTAGATTGTAAGTTGATAGTTTTGTTGAGGAAGATAGCATAGGTTCACTTTATGGAATAAATACATATTTTTTTAATTCTGAATTTTCAAGAAGAGTTAATTCATCAATTATTATGACAACTGGTAATATCTTACAATTGCTCTAGTTCTTTCTTTTAAGATTTTGAAATGCAGAAAGTGAAGGCACCTAGATTAGAATCTGAAGAATGGGTTTCCAAATTTTCTTTACATCCATCTGAGAAGGTTATCTGTCATTAGTTCTTTTTGCACATGTTCTTGGAGTCTCACATCTATTTACACATCCTCCCATTCAGTTATAAATGTATTTTAAAAATGCATCCTAAGCATCTATTGTATTTATAGAAGGATGCTGCATTCCAGGGTAAGAGACATAAATAAGCATATAATTACAATAAAACATTGAATGTACCACTTGTTAAAAAAACCAAAATGCACTGGGGACATGATCAGATAATTATAAAGCAAAAAAATACTGTGAGGATACACACATTTTATTGTATTTATCAAAATTTGAGTATATAGCTGAAGATATTTTATCTCATAAAAACTTAATTTTGAGTTCCCTAAATCAGAGGTCCCCAATCTTTTGGGTACCAGGAACCAGTTTCATGGAAGAAAATTTTCCTATGGACCAGAGATGGGGGGTGGTTTGGGGATGATTCAGTGCATTACATGTATTGTGCACTTTATTTCTAATCTAACGCCACTGCAGATCTGACAGGACGTACTGGTCTACAGCCCAGAGGCTGGGGACCCCTGCAGGTGGCGCTAGTGGTAAAGAATCTAACTGCCAGTGCAGGTAGATGTAAGAGGCACGGGTTCGATCCCTGAGTTGGGAAGACCACCTGGAAGAAGGCATGGCAATCAACTCTAGTGTTCTTGCCTGGAGAATCCCATGGACAGAGGAGCCCGGCGGGCTGCAGTGCACAGGGTCACAAAGTGTCGGACAGGACTGAAGCGACATAGCACGCATGCCCTGAATCTAAGATACTGAGAAGAACTTAAATGCTTCTGGTTTTACAGGGAATTTTTCACCTATTTATTTCCTTCTTCCTTTTTATTTCTTTCCACTTAAGTCATTGAACTCCACCTCTCTTTTCTTGTCATCACTATAACAGTCCTCTTCCAGCCCAGAATGATTTCATTCTTTGGAAATTACCATAAAAAGAAGTTTCTTTTCTCCTTACAAAATTGCAATATCTCTATTGAAAATAAACTTGACTCCTGAAATTCAGTATTTATTTTTTACTCTTTGATGTCACAAATCTTTAATGATATATCACTTTCTTCTAATGCTGTGAGTGACATGGAACTACTTTGTCTTCAAAATCACAAACTAGAGATTCTTCTTTCATACCATAGTTTCTTAATATAATCCTTTATTAGTCATTCATATGAACTAAATGTGGTTTAAGCCTTTAGCAAGTACTTCTAGTTCATCTGTTACATTTTTCTTATAATTACATTATAAATAAATTTTGGTTGTAAAAGCAGACTCTATATATCTTATGCATTGGAATAGCTTCCTCAAATATTTGACTCTGCAAATGTCATTCAGCACTAATGATTCGTTCTGGGAAATTAGATTTTTCTGACTGGGCATTTGAACTGTGAATTTCTATAAGACCAAGAATTTTGTATTAATAGTTGTGATCATCTGCAAATATGTGAGATTCAACTTCAGAGCCTAACTAAATCATTTTTTGCATTTAAAGTCACACCAATGTTCAATAAATTCACAATGTTAAATAACTTCACTCACATAGCGATCAAATGCAGGTATTAATAACTGGTAGGCTGTCTTTCCTCCATGCAGTTATTCAGGGACCCAGGATTTTTCATCTTATGACATTCTATCTTCTTATGTAGGGAGTTCTCTATTCCCAACTGACAAACAGGTAAAGAGATGGTTTAGAAACAAATACAATCACTTACATAGTCACCTTGGTTAGGAGTTGATACACATAATTTTATTTAAATTCCATTGGCATGAACCGATCACACAGCAGAAAAATCTAATCCTTGGTAGGCAATTTCTTCCTAGAAACAACCAGAGGGAGCACAGAATTTTGGAGTTATCCACCTGACTCTGCCATACCTGTATCTTTTGGAAAGCTGGAATGACTTTTCCAGGTTATCTGGGATAACCTGGAATACTAGTGATAACATATTTGTATAAAAAGCTGTAAAAATACTCTTGAGAAACCTTTGCCTGATTGTCTCTAGTTTAATAAATTTACACTTTCCTTTTATTTCATTTAAACATTAAGAAAAGATGCATTTACCCATTTGCTTTTTTTCATCAACTATTTCTTGAGTGCCTATTGTATGCCAAGCACAAATTTTTGTACTTGAGATACACTGGTGATTAAAACGCACTAAGCTCACCCTGCCTTTGTGAGCTTATATCCTAGTAGGTAGAGATGAACAGTAAACAGTATACATAATAAATAAGTGAATTATTTTGAAATTAAAATATGTAAAATTCTGTAGAAAAAGGAAAGGTAAATCAGGGTAATGGAAATTAGGACTGACTGAATTGTGCTGGGAGCTGGTTACAATTTACAAAATGATTTTCATTGAAAGGCTCATTGAGAAGGTAGCATTTAAATAAAACCAGAAGGGGATGGGACCTCAGCTCTGCAGATAGTATTTGACCCAAGAGAATTCCCAGCAGAGAGAACAGCAGGGCCAGTGATCTTAATGTAAGAGTTTGCACACTGTCCTCAGAAAACAGTAAGGAGCCCGGAGTGTTTCCAATGCTGTGAGCAAAGAAAAAGTTAGTGGGTGATGGAGCAGAAAAGAAAAGATCATGTAAAATCTTCTTGGTAGCATTTGTGCTTTTCTTTTTAATGGAATGGGAAACTGTTACAGAGTTTGCAGTAGAGAAGTGAAATAATCCTTATAATTGAAAAAACTCTCTCTGGGCTCTCCTGCTGAGAGAGACTGCAGGGTGTCAAATGTAAGCAGGGAGGCTGGTTAGGAGGTTATGGCAGAAACCAGGTAAGAGGGGTGGTGACTAGAAAGAGAGTGTCACTCCCTTCATGTGATGAAAACAGTGTTTAATATGTGTATTATCTACCAATATTCTGATCTTTAGTTGATATCAAAGCTTGAGAGTATTTTGACACCTACATATTAATTCTCTGGCTATCATTTCAAGATTTCTGTAAGAAAGAACCTAGATTACCTTGAGAACCATATTGCATAACTGGACATCTAGCCAAATTGGAGAGGAGGTCCTAAAACAGTACTTTAACTTGAGGTGCACTGGCCTACTATGAGGATAGGAATTAAAATTCAAGTTGGATTGAAGCAGATAATCCCCAAAATACTAAAAAACATGTACGTGTACTTTAACCAAGACACTGTCTTTCTTTCCTTAATTTTTAGTTTCAGGTGACTCTTTCTAGTATTCATAATTATAAAATATCTTCTGTGTATTACAGAATAAGACAACACATTAGGAAGAAAGCAAATTGCTTTTTATCCAGGTGAAACAGTGGTAAAAAACATGTCTGCCAATGCAGGAGACTCAAGAGATGCGGATTTGATCCCTGGGTCAGGAAGATCCCCCAGAGTAGGAAATGGCAACCCACTCCAGTATTCTTGCCTAGAAAATTCCATGAACAGAAGAACCTGGTGGGCTACCACCCCTGGGGTCACAAAGAGTCAGAAACAACTGAGCACTCACTCAGCACTCAGCCTAGTACCTGTCACCGTAACATCAATGTCGAATGATGACGAATTGACTTTACTTTTTTCTTTAATATCTCAATATTTACAAATCTATAATATGATTTAATCATTATTTTCATTTAATATTAACTTTCAGTGATTATGCCTCAAACACCTGATTTAGCATATGAACAAAAATTAACATCTGCCTATGAAATCGGTCCTGGGTGTTCACTGGAAGGACTGACGCTGAAGCTGAAACTCCAGTACTTTGGCCACCTCATGTGAAGAGTTGACTCATTGGAAAAGACTCTGATGCTGGGAAGGATTGGGGGCAGGAGGAGAAGGGGACGACAGAGGATGAGATGGCTGGATGGCATCACTGACTCGATGGACATGAGTCTGAGTGAGCTCCGGGAGTTGGTGATGGACAGGGAGGCCTAGCGTGCTGTGATTCATGGGGTCGCAGAGTTGGACACGACTGAGCGACTGAACTGAACTAAACTGATATTGAAATATATTGAACCATTGCAGTTACTGAAATTTAACATTATTTTTATCAATATATGTTAGATGACTATATTTTTTTAAAGTACTGATGATTTTCTTAGAAAACGTGAAAGGACTGGATCTAAGTGAATATGCAAACTGTTGGTCCATTTTATGTTGGAGAATAGTCCAGCAAGCAGAATTTGCATATGATCCAAACATCATGATTCTTGGACCTCTTCTATTTTGCAATTTAGAAGTTCATTAAGAACTTGATTCCTGATATGAACCACACTACTGAGTTACATTGCAGATACTGCAGATTATCCCAAATTACTGAGTTTTGATCAGTAATCTCATTGAGCAACTGATTACATCCCCCACCCTCATATTCCCATAGCCTGCAAGTGCCACAGAAAGAGGGTGGCTTCTTATTCTGGTGACTCTTCTTTCTTATGACTCAGCCCTTTTTTGTGCTTCTTTCTGCGATCCTTCAGCAATACGTGAACCATGAACTTTCAGATGTTCAAGCTAATTTTAGAAAAGGCAGAGGGACCAGAGATCAAATTGCCTACACCTGCTGGATCTTTGAAAAAGCAAAAGAATTCCAGTAAAACATCTATTTCTGCTTTATTGACTATGCCAAAGCCTTTGACTGTGTGGATCACAATAAACTGTGGAAAATTCTGAAAGAGATGGGAATACCAGACCACCTAACCTGCCTCTTGAGAAACCTGTATGCAGGTCAGGAAGCAACAGTTAGAACTGGACATGGAACAACAGACTGGTTCCAAATAGGAAAAGGAGTACATCAAGGCTGTATATTGTCACCCTGCTTATTTAACTTCTATGCAGAGTCCATCATGAGAAACTCTGGGCTGGAAAAAGCACAAGCTGGAATCAAGATTGCCAGGAGAAATATCAATAACCTCAGATATGCAGATGACACCACCCTTATGGCAGAAAGTGAAGAAGAAGTAAAGAGCCTTTTGATGAAAGTGAAAGAGGAGAGTGAAAAGTTGGCTTAAAGCTTAACATTCAGAAAACTAAGATCATGGCATCTGGTCCCATCACTTCATGGGAAATAGATGGGGAAACAGTGGCTGACTTTATTTTTCTGGGCTCCAAAATCACTGCAGATGGTGATTGCAGGCATGAAATTAAAAGACACTTACTCCTTGGAAGGAAAGTTATGACCAACTTAGACAGCATATTAAAAAGCAGAGACATTACTTTGCCAACAAGGGTCTGTCTAGTCAAGGCTATGGTTTTTCCTGTGGTCATGTATGGATGTGAGAGTTGGACTATAAAGAAAGCTGAGCACTGAAGAATTGATGCTTTTGAACTGTGGTGTTGGAGAAGACTCTTGAGAGTCCCTTGGATTGCAAAGAGATCCAACCAGTCCATCCTAAAGGAAATCAGTCCTGAATGTTCACAGGAAGGACTGATGTTGAAGCTGAAACTGCAATACTTTGGCCACCTGATGCAAACAGCTAACTAATTGGAAAAGACCCTGATGCTGGGAAAGATTGAGGGCAGGAGAAGAAGGGGACGACAGAGGATGAGATGGTTGGATGGCATCACCAACTCACTGGACATGAGATTGGGTAAACTCCAGAAGTTGGTGATGGACAGGCAGGCCTGGCGTGCTGCAGTCCATGGTGTCACAAAGAGTTGGACCCGACTGAGTGACTGAACTGAACTGAACTGAGTCTAATTCTTTTTTTCCCTCTCTCTCTGTGGCTATCTATTTTGTATCTACTATTATATCTATTTCACTATTATTCTTTATTTTCTGATCACCCATTTGAGAGGAAATTGACTGGATCATCCAATATGGTATTGGTGTACTTACTTGGCAGCTACCTTGAGATCATCCCAAAGCCTATTGGGTAGGTACCAATTTAGCTAATAGATAACTAATTTTGCCTAAGTCCTGGTTCTCTTTAAGTTAGGGCATTGTGGCAGAGTCACAGAATGACAAACTAACTGGAAAGAACCTCTTTCAGCATGACCAACATTTAGAGTTTCACAAAATTTTCTTTAGTATAGACATTTTTGATATATTATTCTCTGAAATGTGCTGGTTGTGTCTATTACACCTCTCACTATGTACTATCCCTTTTTTCTTTTCTCAGATCCATGTCTAAATCATTTACTGCAGTTTGACAATAAATTTTTGGATATTGAAGAATTATATATTATTGATCACATAGAACTTCTAGAATTCTATCCTGAGATTATTCTTGACTGCTTTCTTAACTTCACACAGCTTTTGCAGTTGAAATGCATTCCTCTTGAGATCCTCTAATTATTGATTCCCTCCTATCAAACTCTTTAACTCAGTATGTCTTTAAATTCAGTTCCAGTTTTTCTTTGCTCATTGACATATGAGAATAATAGTTTCTCTAATGTGAAGTCTTCACCACCAACTTTGTCTTCAGTCATACCTTCCTTTTCTCTAACATTTTCCTTTTCTTTTATTTCATCAGTTGTTTGCTTGATTTTTGTTGTTGTTGTTTTGTTTTGTTTTGTTTTTACTATGCACAACTGGGTTCAATTGTCCTCTGCAGTTAATGTCTTTCTATTTTTGCTGCATTTTTTTCCTGAAACCTTGTGTAATGATTGATGTGGCAAAAAAAGAGCTTCAATTCCTATGTGGTCACTTGTGCATTAATTTCTCTTTTCTTTCTAATGCATAGTCTGAAAGCTAGTTGGCATTTATGTTACAGGTTTTTAAATATCTCACTTGGATCACTGTTTTAAATATTAGCTGTTTTTGCATTGTTTCCCCGCCCTAACGATAGACAATATGAATCGTTATTTTGAACATGCCTTTGGGTACTCCCTGATGTGTTGTAGTTAATTTTCATGACAGGAGACTGATGCTGGTGGCGTTGTTCCTGTCTTTTCATCTCCATTATTTTGAATGATAAAGGAGGAACAATATTCTGATGAACAATCTGGACTATGACAAAGAGTTGAGAGACATATTATTATCATTGTTGTTGTGAGCATTAATAATTATGTCACAAAATCTACATTGTTAGTAATAATCTTCTTCAATAGCCTTTTTCAAATGTATTCCAAACTCCTTATAAACTCCAACTGAGTCAGCTTCATAGCATCTTTTAAAGTAAGGATAAGAAAATTTTAATTAGGTAAAATTACTACATCAATGAGTCTTACTCTTTCATATTCTATTCTATGACCACACAGACTTACAATCCTAGTTATTTTTTCTCTAAGTCTTACTTCACTGACTCTGAGATCTCCAGTTCCTAGACCCACGTCTAGGAATGGTGTTTCTCTAAGTCCTGGCCTGAAGTCCTATGTATTGACCTGAGACATACAGTGAATATTTAAACCACTTGCTATTAAGCACTTCAATCTTTTCAGTCTTGTTCAAAGAATGAACTTACAAATCTATACGCTTATTGAATGACCCTCATCATCTCTGTGCTTAGTCACTCAATCACATCTAACTTTTTGAGATCCTTTGGGCTGTAGCCTTCCAGGCTCCTCTGTCCATGGCATTTTTCAGGCAAGAATACTGGAATGGCTTGCCATTTTGCACCTCCAGGTGATCTCCCCAAACTAGGGATCAAACCCGTGTCTCCTGTGTCGGATTCTTTACCCACTGAGCTATCAGGAAAGCCCCCAGTCATCTCTAGTCTTCACCAATAAATCCAGACTTAGAGTTAATGTTTGAGTTTGGGGTGTGTTCTAGTTATTTGACGCTGGATAACAAGTTACATAAGTTATTTGATGCTGGATAACAAGCTACATAAGACAATCATTTATTACATCCATGGACTCTGAATTGTCAGATATTTAAACGAGGCATAGCTGGGATGTTGTGTCTCTTCCACAGTGTCTGGGTCCTCATCTGGTTCATCTGGAAGGTTCCAGGATTGGTGACGATTATCATCTGAAGGCTCATCACTCACATGTTCAGTGGTAGAGGAAAGAAATAAAAATCAGTTTAGCAATTACTATGTGCTAGGAGTTTTACTAAACTTCTCATATTAAGATCTTGTTTACTCCTTACAACAAAAGATTGACAGAGTCAATATTAACCTTATTTTAGAAATGAGATCTCAAAAAGTTGCCTACTATTTCCAAGGCCACTTTTATGTGTTAAACGAAAAACTGAGGTGTACTTTAAATTTTATTAAGAGTTCGTTTTAAGGAAAATTGTATTTAAATTGGGCAGCATCCAGTGTAGCAGTTAGAAAGGACCTCTGAGTAGCCGTACTCGAAAATGAAAGACCTTCCTCACCAGAAGGGAAAAGGAACAAGGAAGTTGTACGAGCCAAATATGGCTGTATTGGCAGGCTACTTTCCTTTAGGGAATAGCATCACCGACTCAATGGACATAAATTTGAACAAGCTCCAGGAGTTGGTGATAGACAGGGAAACCTGGTGTGCTACAGTCCATGGGGTCGCAAAGAGTCCGACATGACTGAGAAACTGAACTGAACTGGGGTCTATCAGGCAGATGGAGTAACTAGTGCTGATCAGGCAATTCCTACTTGACTAGTTTAGAATTTGATTTCTAGAAGGGCCAGAACTATAAGTCTCAGTTGAGGAAGTGGTTCTTAGCTCAAGTGACTCCATGTTGGGTCTATTGTCCTGTTTTTTTAAACATATGAGATACAAGATGCAAATTCTTCTTTGTCTCCCTGTTCAACTGATCTTCCAATCACCAATGGCACCTCAATTCGTGAACTATACCTCCTTCTAAATCTTGAGTTTCATACAGCATTGGTTTCTTCCCTCATTTTCTCTCACTCATACCCTCAGTCCACTATCCCCAATACTCCCTCTTTAAGACCACATAAAACCTCCATTATAGCACTTACAACATTATTTTTTCAATTGCTCTTGTACAGATTGATTCCACTTGTCTCTGAATACATCAAGGCCAAAGATTATATCTTGTTCATCTCTCTTAAAAGTCTGGGAAGCACTTGTTGCTCAATCTCATTTGTTGGATGATATTTTTTTAATTTTTATTGAATGAATTTATAAAGAATAAAACTGAATAGAATATTTCTGGTTCTTTTTAACATAAACCTTCTACAGAATCTTGTCCTCTTTACTTTTAAACATTTTTCAATTGACTGTTCCTGTCTATTCCCATGTACATTCTGCATTAAGTTTTAGCATTAATATAATAGTGATACAAAAATACTTTGCAGGAGCCCTAGAAAGATATGCATAATGTCTTTCATTATGCATACAGGTACTAGTAAAACCTGATTATCAGTGCTTCAAATAGTGTCAAAATGGAAGCAGAAAGCTTTGAACTTAAGTTTGTGTAAAATATTGCTGGCAATCTGCAAATGTTATGATTGTAATGGACATGCCTGTTGGAAGAAAATATTTGTATTTATTTTAACTCACATTTCATAGACATTTAATTGTAACCTGGAGGTTGTTTCCTCATTTTGTGTGTATAAGGATAGTTCCTTCCCACTCATTGTGTAAATAAACAGTATTATCCAACTGTGAGAAGGCAATTCTATTGTTAATGCAACATAAGTTTTGGTTTAAAGGTAGTATATAATATTTTATATTTTACTAATCAACTGATATTTGTAATTATTAATTACAATGAATCATGCTATTCAAGGAACAACAACAACAACAAAAACCTCTTTCTGGTTTGAGCTCTAAAATAAAACAAATTTCTAAGTCATTTAAAGTTGTAAGAAAAATAAGAGTATGACAATACAGAACTGAAAATTCAGATGAAAACAATTTTAATTAAAAGGAATTTCTCAAATTATTGGAGAGACATAGAACATGCCACAACAATTTTAGCCTACTAAATTTAGTTTTTACAACACTGCACAATGGCCATTGTACAACCTTGAATCCTCTTAAATATTCAGTCTTGCCAAATGTATGGCATGACAAACTCAGAAGATTATAGTCAAACGTTATTTCACAATCATGCCATGTTTTTATGTCACAGGCAAAAGCAAGATCAACGCCTCCAACAATCTGAGGTAGGTGTATATTTCCACACACTGGAACACCAAAACCACTGATAGGCAGTTCTGGGCATGGTTATGTCCTGATCTCCACTGACACATGTCTGAGTTGGCTAAATGGATAGATCTCTGAAGGTTGCAGTAGCTTAATTCTTTGCCAAAATATTATAAAATAATAATTAATAGCCAGACGGTGAAAACAACTCTCCAGGACTGATTCTGAGACCGGATTCTGAAAGCCATACCCGTAGAAAGGAGAAGAATAAGAAGCAGGTCAACTCCTACCTGGAACTGAAGTTACAACCAGAATCCAAGGTAGAATGTGGGGTTCTCCAGGCCCCAGGGAGTCTTGTTGTTTAGTGTCCAACTCTTTGCGACCCTGTGGACTGCGGCCCTCCAGCTCCTCTGTGGGATGTCCCAGGGAAGAATACTGAAGTGGGCTGTCATTTTCTCCTCCAGGAGATCTTCTTGATCCAGGAATTAAATCAGGGTCACCTGCATTGCAGGAAGTTCTTTACCATCTGAGCCTCCAGGGAGAGCAAGGAGTCTGATTCAGTTGAAAAGCTATGCAACTCATTGGTCCCTGGGTCAAAAGGAAACTGCCACATTTCATGGCAGCTATAAAGCACTGCTGCACAAATTATTTCTCACAGATTTTCACCTTGACAATATATCCATAGATATATGGGCATATTCTGGCATATTTCGGTGCACTTAGTCCAATCATGGTTTGAAAGACAGTTATCAGAGGGTGTGGGAAAAGGAAGGAAAATCTTTTTATGAGGGGGAGTGTTTTACTTTCTTTTTGAGTTTTGGTTTTCTTCATTGTCAAGAAAGTATGAAAGGACCAATAAGGAACTCAATACAACAGACTGGCCATTTATTGGGTAATACTATGCACATAATGCAAGAAAATCATTTTTGATGATTTGTGTGATTTAGAATTGTATGTTGTACACAAAATAACCAAGTGATAAAATAACCAATTGATATTAAAAGAAATGAGCAATGCTCTAAATCTATCTAATATGAAAACAGAATACTTAATATATGTGGTTGAACTATATTTTACCTAGGCTGAATCCTTATTTTAGAAAAGCTTTGGCTCTCATTTGCAGTTAGTAGAAATTGGAATCAGATCAGATCAGATCAGATCAGTCGCTCAGTCGTGTCTGACTCTTTGCGACCCCATGAATCGCAGCACGCCAGGCCTCCCTGTCCATCACCAACTCCCGGAGTTCACTCAGACTCATGTCTATCGAGTCAGTGATGCCATCCAGCCATCTCATCCTCTGTCGTCCCCTTCTCCTCCTTCCCCCAATCCCTCCCAGCATCAGAGTCTTTTCCAATGAGTAACTCTTTGCATGAGGTGGCCAAAGTACTGCAGTTTCAGCTTTAGCATCATTCCTTCCAAAGAAATCCCAGGGCTGATCTCCTTCAGAATGGACTGGTTGGATCTCCTTGCAGTCCAAGGGACTCTCAAGAGTCTTCTCCAACACCGCAGTTCATAAGTATCAATTCTTCAGCGCTCAGCCTTCTTCACAGTCCAACACTCACATCCATACATGACCACAGGAAAAACCATAGCCTTGACTAGACGAACCTTTGTTGGCAAAGTGATGTCTCTGCTTTTGAATATGCTATCTAGGTTGGTCATAACTTTCCTTCCAAGGAGTAAGCGTCTTTTAATTTCATGGCTGCAATCACCATCTGCAGTGATTTTGGAGCCCAGAAAAGTAAAGTCTGACACTGTTTCCACTGTTTCCCCATCTATTTCCCATGAAGTGGTGGGACCAGATGCCATGATCTTCATTTTCTGAATGTTGAGCTTTAAGACAACTTTTTCACTCTCCACTTTCACTTTCATCAAGAGGCTTTTGAGTTCCTCTTCACTTTCTGCCATTAGGGTAGTGTCATCTGCATATCTGAGGTTATTGATATTTCTCCCGGTAATCTTGATTCCAGCTTGTGTTTCTTCCAGTCCAGCGTTAATACCTACACATATATACAGGAATGATTTTATGTGTTTTCCTCACATTCCATGACATCTCTTTCCTTGTTGTTGTTGTTAGTTGCTAAGTTGTGTTTGACTATAGCCATTAAGGAAAACAGTTTGAGTGTTCCTAGAGTGGGATAAGACTGAGCATCTTTACTTTCACTTTTCACTTTCATGCACTGGAGGAGGAAATGGCAACCCGCTCCAGTGTTCTTGCCTGGAGAATTCCAGGGACTGGGGAGCCTCGTGGGCTGCCATCTATGGGGTCGCAGAGTCAGACATGACTGAAGTGACTCAGCAGCAGCAGCAGCAGATATGTAAAAGCCATTCTCATCTATCCATGGGCTTTTCCAGGCAAGAATACTGGACTAGTTTGCCATTTCCTTCTCCAGGTTAGCTTCTTGCATCTCCTGCTTTGGTAGGCAGGTTCTTTACTGCTGAGACAGCAGGGAAGCCCTTACACTTTCTTAACACCTGGTGATGATTCTCTATTATTCAAGAGACGTATTCCATCTGATAACTCAGGAGGTCTCACTCTGTGTATACAGCTAGCTTCATCATCAGATAGTTTTGCATTGCTCCATCTTCTGGTTTCATTCTGAGAACCGCGAAACACCGGATAATTACCTGGGTGGCAGCTTCACATATGATCTTTTTTTTCAAATTTGTGTCTATGTGTGAGTGCTTGTGAAAATCCATTTTACCATTGGTAACCACAAAAGTGCTTCAGCCCATTATCACAGAAAGGCTGAACAAAGAGGCAGCCTCTGGTTTGATGGTGGACATTTATTCGTCTTCTTCAAGAATGTCTTATCTCACAATGGCAATAACTTATTAACAGACATACTTTCTAAAGTGTCAGGTCATGAGTCGCCAGTCTAGGAAGAATTATTTCAAAATTTTTTGGAATACAGGTGTTTTTTTAACTGCATTTAATTTCTTTGATGTTGTTAAAATCTAGGCATGTGATTTTATGCATTTAAAGGAATTATTGTAGAACAGGTTCATTGATTTCTTCATACACACAAATAAGTTTATGACTGGAAAACAATGGAAAAAAACAGAGGTTCTTTGGGATAGAGAACTAAAGCTCTCATAAGAGCTTTCCAGGTGGCTCAGTGGGTAAAGAAACTGCCTGTAATGCAGGAAACGTAAGAGAAGTGGGTTTAATACCTGGGTCGAGAAGACCCCATGGAGAAGGGCATGGCAACCCACTCCAGTGCTCTTGCCTAGAGAGTCCCATGGACAGGGGAGTCTGGCGGGCTACAGTGCATAGGGTGGCAAAGAGTCAGACACAAGTAAAGTGACTATGTACACAGTACATAATGTGTTTTAGAATGTTTTCTAATTTGGTAGCTATGTTCTAGGCTCTTTCCCAAGGGGAAGATGTTACATTCATATAGTGAATTACTGATTTTAGGTGCTTGATTTTTCTTGTATTACTGATCCACCTAGTGACGAAGTGGAAAGGACATTGGAACTGAAGTCAGAAAACATGAGTTTTCTAGTTTTCAACCTCCCTCTAAAAATAATCAATTAAGTTCAATTCGTAAAATCTTTACTGTGTGATAGGCATTGTACTGGGCGATTTGCCTATATGACAGGAGAGCATTTCAAAGTACAGTTTGTAATAATGCTGCTAAGCTACTGAAGTACTTCAATCATGTTTTGGGAATATCCTTCTCCTCTGGCCCCTGCTCAGATCCAGATGTCTAAACATGACTTCCGTTTATTTTATGAAAGGGTATTGTTTGGACATCAGAGTTTGCAAATACCTAGGATTTCCTTTTTAATAATATAACAAGAGGTCATTTTTCACTATTGAAATAGAGTTCACATAAAATATCAGTTTTAGGTGTACAACAGAGTGGCTTGACAGTTATATACACTATGAAGTGGTATACCAATAAGCCCAGTAACCATCTGTCAGAATACAAAGTTATTACAACATTCTTGAATATATTCCCTATGACACTACATGACTTAATTATTGTATGACAGGAACTTTTACCTATTAATCCCCTTTACTTATTTCGTTCATTCTCTCACTCCCTCCTGACTGGAAACCACCAGTTTGTTTTCTGTATCCATGAGTCCATTTGTATTTTATTTTGTTTATTTGTTTTGTTTTTTAGATTACACATGAACGTGAAGTTGTATAATATTTTGTTTCTCTCTGTCTGACATTTTGCTTAGCATAGTACCTATGAGATCCATCCAAGTTACTGCAAATGCTAAGATTTCATTCTTTTTTATGGCTGAGTAATATGCCATTGCATATATATATACACATGCCACATATCACATATCAGGGCTTCCCTGATAGCTCAGTTGGTAAAGAGTCCACCTGCAATGCAGGAGACTCCAGTTCCATTCCTGGGTCAGGAAGATCCCCTGGAGAAGGGATAGGCTACCCACTCCAGTATTCTTGGGCTTCTCTTGTGGCTCAGCTGGTAAAGAATCCACCTGCAGTGCAGGAGACCTGGGTTTGATCCCAGGGTTGGGAAGATCCCCTGGAGAAGGGAAAGGCTACCCACTCCAGTATTCTGGCCTGGAGAATTCCATAAACTGTATAGACTATGGGGTCTCAAAGAGTCGGACACAACTGAGAAACTTACACTTTCATACATGCCACAACTTCTTTTTCCATTCATCTACTGATGGACACAAGGATGCTTCTATATCTTGCTGAATGTGAGTAATGCTACAATTAGCATTAGAGATCATATATTTTTTTGAATTAGTGTTTTTTCTTTCTTCAGACAGATACTCAGAGGTACAAATGCTGGATCATATGATAGGTATATTTTAATATTTCAAGGAACACTCATACTGTTTTCCTTAGTGGCTGAAATAATTTATATTCACATCAACTGTGTACAAGGGTTCCTTTTTCTCTGTATCTTGACAGTACTGGGTATTTGTTGTCTTTTTAATAATAGTCATTTGGACAGGTGAGAAGTGATATTTAACTTTTTTTTAATGGGGTATAGTTGCTTTATAATGTTGTATTCAGTTCAGTTAGTTTCTGCCATACAACCAAGTGGACCAGCTATATGTATTCATATATCCCCTCTCCTCCCTCATCTGACGGATCCTCATCCCATCCATCTTGATTTGCATGTTTCCTGATAATCAGTGATACTGAGCATCCTTTCATGTGTCTGCAGGTCACCTGCTTGCCTCCTTTGGAAAAGTGTCTATACAGATTTTCTGCCCATTTTTCACTCGGATTATTCATTTTTTGATATTGAGCTGCATGAGTTCTTCATATATTTTGTATATTAACTCCTTATAGAATACATTATTTGCAAATATCTTTCCCCATTTTGCACGTTGCCTTTTTGTTTGGTTGATGTTTTAAAATTTTATTTACTTATTTTTAATTGGAGGATAATTGCTTGACAATGTTGTATTGGTTTTTGCCATACATTGACATGAATATACATGTCCTCTCCCTCCACCTCCCACCCCATCCCAATCTTCTAGGTTGTCACAGAGCACTGGGTTGAGATCCCTGCATTATACAGCAAATTCCCACTGGCTATCTATTTTACACATGGTAATGATATGTTTCAGTGCTTCTCTCTCAATTCATTCCACCCTCTCCTTCTCCTGCTTGTATCTACAAGTCTGTTCTCTATTGAGGTAGTCTTATTTGTTTAGTTTTGCTTTTGTTTCTCTTGCTTGAGCAGACAGATCCAAAAAGAACCTGCTATGACTGATGTCAAATAGTTTACTGTCTACATTTCCTTCTAGGAGTTTTATGGTTTCAATTTTATGTTTAAGTTTTTAATCCAATTTGAGTTAATTTTTCTAAATGATATGGGAAAGTAGACTGTCTGGCAGGATGACCAGCTTTCTGAGCCTGGGACTTTTTTTCAGATCTCCATGAAGCCTACTCCATTGGATGACTCCACATTAATTGCTCAGGGTATGTATATTCAGAGGGATGGTTCTATGAAGAGGAGGCAATGGCACCCCACTCCAGTACTTTTGCCTGGAAAATCCCATGGACAGAGGAGCCTGGTAGGCTGCAGTCCATGGGGTCGCTAAGAGTCAGACACAACTGAATAATTTCACTTTGACTTTTCACTTTCATGCATTGTAGAAGGAAATGGCAACCCACTCCAGTATTCTTGCCTAGAAAATCCCAGGGATGGGGGAGCCTGGCGGGCTGCCGTCTATGGGGTCGCACAGAGTCGGACACGACTGAAGCGATTTAGCAGCAGTAGCAGCGTGATCAATGCGTGATCAGATTAAATCTGCTTGAGGACCTTTCTGCCTTTCTGATTTGGTAATGGAATGTACCACTCTGTTATATAGATGTTCTCTTTTTTAATTCCTCAGAATAGAGCAGTGCTATTTGGAGGATCATTAGATAAATAATGAAAGTAAGGAGGCCTGATGAGTTATAAAATAATAACCTTGCCCAAATCAAACACTTAGGCAATTGGAGTGAAGGTTTGTAACCATTAAATTACCCCAGCTCCTATATATATGCTACTTTGCTCATGTGGAGCTCAGCTGACTCTTACACACATGTTATGGTTGAAAGAGATGATTTTGAAAACTATTCTAGTTTGTAAAAAGTGTTCTACTTTCCCAGTATCTCTGAGCTGAGGGGCACTGCCCTACATGGACGAGGGAATGTGAAGGTGAAAGTGAAGGTGAAAGTCACTGAGTTATGTCCGACTCTTTGAGACCCTTTGGACTATACAATCCACAGAATTCTCCAGGCCAGAATACTGGAGTGGGTAGCCTTTCCCTTCTCCAAGTGATCTTCTCAACCCAGGGGTAGAACCCAGGTCTCCCATGTTGCAAGCAGATTCTTTACCAGTTGATCCACAAGGGAAGCCTAAGAATACTGGAGTGGGTAGCCTATCCCTTCTCCAGGGGATCTTCCTGACTCAGGAATGGAACTGAGGTCTCCTGCATTCCAGGTGGATTCTTTACCAACTATCATAAAGGGACTGTGGATACTGATAATAAGCTACAATGAGGTTTGTATGAGTATGCTCAGTTTTGTCCAACTCTTTGTGACCCCACACAAGCACGGCAACTGAGACAGAGCACAAGCGCAGCTGAGAGGAGCTACTCCACCTCCGAGATAAGGAGCAGTGCCTGCTCTTTGCTAGAGCAGCCGTGAAGAGATACCCCACGTCCAAGGTAAGAGAAACCCAAGTAAGACGATAGGCACTGAGAGAGGGCATCAGAGGGCAGACAGACTGAAACCACAGTCACAGACAACAAGCCAGTCAGATCACATGGACCACAGCCTAACTCAGTGAAACTAAGCCATGCCATGTGGCTCATGGTGGAAAGGTCTGACAGAATGTGGTCCACTGGAGAAGGGAATGGCAAACCATTTCAGTAATCTTGCCTTGAAAACCCCATGAACAGTATGAAAAGGCAAAAAGATAGGACACTGAAAGATGAACTCCCCAGGTCGGTAGGTGCCCAATATGCTACTGGAGATCAGTGGAGAAGTAACTCCAGAAAGAAAGAAGGGATGGAGCCAAAGCAAAAACAACACCCAGTCGTGGATGGGACTGGTAATAGAAGTAAGGTTTGATGCTGTAAAGAGCAATATTGCATAGGAACCTACAATGTTAGGTCCATGAATCAAGGCAAATTGGAAGTGGTCAAAGAGGAGATGACAAGAGTGAACATCAACATTCTAGGAATCAGCGAACTAAGATGGACTGGAATGGGTGAATTTAACTCAGATGACCATTATTTCTACTACTGTGGCAGGAATCCTTTAGAAGAAATGGAGTAGCCATCATAGTCAACAAAAGAGTGCAAAATGAAGTACTTGGATGCAATCTCAAAAACGACAGAATGATGTCTGTCCGTTTTCAAGGCAAACCATTCAATATCATGGTAATCCAAGTATATGCCTCAACCAGTAATGCTGAACAAGCTGAAGTTGAACAGTTCTATGAAGACCTACAAGACCTTCTAGAAATAACACCCAAAAAAGATGTCCTTTTCATTATGGGGGACTGGAATGCAAAAGCAGGAAGTCAAGAAACACCTGGAGTAACAGGAAAATTTGACTTGGAGTACAGAATGAAGCAGGGCAAAGGCTCTAATAGAGTTCTGCCAAAGGAACACACTGGTCATAGCAAACACCCTCTTCCAACAACACAAGAGAAGACTCTACACATGGACATCACCAGATGGTTGACACTGAAATCATATTGATTATATTTTTTGCAGCCAAAGATGGAGAAGCTCTATACAGTCAGCAAGAACAAGACTGGGAGCTGACTGTGGCTCAGATCATGAACTCCTTATTGCCAAATTCAGACTTAAATTGAAGAAAGTGGAGAAAACCACTAGACCATTCAGGTATGACCTAAATCAAATCCCTTATTACTATACAGTGGAAGTGAGAAATAGATTTGAGGGACTAGATCTGATAGACAGAATGCCTGATAAACTATGGATGGAGGTTTGGGACATTGTACAGGAAACAGGGATCAAGACCATCCCCATGGAAAAGAAATGCAAAAAAGCAAAATGACTGTCTGAGGAGGCCTTACAAATAGCTGTGAAAAGAAAAGAAGTGAAAAGCAAAGGACAAAAGGAAAGATATACCCATCTGAATACAGAGTTCCAAAGAATAGCAAGGAGAGATAAGAAAGCCTTCCTCAGCGATCAATGCAAAGAAATAAAGGGAAAAAAATAGAATGGGAAAGACTAGAGATCTCTTCAAGAAAAGTAGAGATACCCAGGGAACATTTCATGCAAAGATGGGCTCAATAAAGTACAGAAATGGTAGGGACCTAAGAGAAGCAGAAGATATTAAAAAGAGGTGGCAAGGATACACAGAACAACTGTACAAAAAAGATTATTCACGACCCAGATAATCAAGATGGTGTGATCACTCACCAAGAGCCAGACATCCTGGAATGTGAAGTCAAGTGGGCCTTGGAAAGCATCACTACAAACAAAGATAAGGGAGGTGATAGGATTCCAGTTGAGCTATTTCAAATCCTAAAAGGTGATGCTGTGAAAGTGCTACACTCAATATGCCAGCAAATTTGGAAAATTCAGCAGTGGCCACAGGACTGGAAAAGGTCAGTTTTCATTCCAATCCCAAAGGAAGGCAATACCAAAGAATGCTCAAACTACTGAACAATTGCACTCATCTCACACACTAGTAAAGTGATGCTTAAAATTCTCCAAGCCAGGCTTCAGCAATACATGAACCATGAACTTCCAGATGTTTGAGTTGGTTTTAGACAGCAAAAGAGACACTGATGTATAGAACAGTCTTTTGGACTCTGTGGGAGAGGGAGAGGGTGGGATGATTTGGGAGAATGGCATTGAAATATGTATAATATCATACATGAAATGAGTCGCCAGTCCAGATTTGATGCATGATACTGGATGCTTGGGGCTGGTGCACTGGGATGACCCAGAGGGATGGTATGGGGAGGGAGGAGGGAGGAGGGTTCAGGATGGGGAACACATGTATGCCTGTGGTGGATTCATTTTGATATATGGCAAAACCAATACAATATTGTAAAGTTTAAAAATAAAATAAAATTAAAAAAAAAAAAAAAGAAAAGGCAGAGGAACCAGAAATTAAATTGCCAACATCTGCTGGATCATCGAAACAGCAAAAGAGTTCCAGAAAAACATATATTTCTGTTTTATTGACTATGCTAAAGCCTTTGACTGTGTGGATCACTATAAACTGGAAAATTCTGAAAGAGAGAGGAATACCAGACCACTTGACCTGCCTCTTGAGAAACCTGTATGCAGGTCAGGAAGCAACAGTTAGAACTGGACATGGAACAACAGACTGGTTCCAAATAGGAAAAGAAGTACATCAAGGCTGTATATCGTCACCCTGCTTATTTAACTTCTATGCAGAGTACATCATGAGAAATGCTGGGCTGGAGGAAGCACAAGCTGGAATCAAGATTGCCGGGAGAAATATCATTAACCTCAAATATGCAGATGACACCACCCTTATGGTAGAAAGTGAAGAAGTAAAGAGCCTCTTGATGAAAGTGAAAGAGGAGAGTTCTAAAGTTGGCTTAAAGCTCAACATTCAGAAAACGAAGATCATGTCATCTGGTCCCGTCACTTTATGGCAAGTAGATGGGAAACAGTGGAAACAGTGGGTGCCTTTATTTTTCTGGGCTCCAAAATCACTTCTCCAGGGGATCTTCCCGACCCATGGATGGGACCCGTGTCTCTTGCACCTCCTCTTTGGCAGGTGGATTCTTTACCACTAGAACGACCTTGGAAGCCCAACAGTGAAGCTTGGCTAACCTCTAAGTAGAATTATTCACCAGTGCCCTTCTGTTTACATGCAAGGAGGAAGACTATGAGCAAGCTTCCAAAATGATTGAGTGAGCACTCCAAACCAATAATAAATCTGTCATATTAACAAAGTTGTTAAATGTAACTATATCTCTGTTTTTTCCATGTAGCATTCATGGCCAAATATAACATTTTCTTTTCAGTTCATGTATTGAAGTTCAAGGACCATGGCCTCTTGTTTGGGACTGCTCTTTCCTCACTTGACACTCATTCATACATACGAGAAGGTTTAGTTTTTTAGTTGATCCCCTTTCTTCATTTTTCATATACCTTTGCAAACCTCATAAGTACCCAATAATTATTGATACTTGAAAATAAGTACTTAGAGAACAGCCTGCTAACCATGTATTTTCTTATGAAAAATAACAATCAGAATAGTTTGTTGACACTGAAAAATGTTAAATATTTAGTGACATTCTAAACCACAAATATTATAGTTATTTCATCTAATACAATAGGAAAGCCAATAAGAAGATATTTAGTCCTTGACTTCTTTGTTAAGAAAACAAAACCAAAAGGCTCCGATGCTAAAAAATAATATGTATTGGTGAAGTTAAGGTCATAAACTGAGCTTGTAGATTTTTTTTGTTCTTTTTTCACAGAGTTTATTCAAACACAGAAATGTTTATGAGAGAGAACCTTGGGTTTGAAATAAATGATCTTGGTAACACAAGTTAAAAACTGTTCATTTATTTTATGCATTTCAATCAGTTTAAGTTTAGCTCTAGATTTTTTTTTTCTTGAAAAATATTTGACATTCCTTCTTATAAAAAATGTGATGTTAAAAGTGAGGCTTTGGGGATCTATTTTCCAAGCATCTACAGTCTAGTAAACAGTAACAAAAAAGTGACACACAAAACTTAGCAACAAAATAGTTTTTCATATTCTCTTCCTATCTATGTCGATACTTTGGTGAAGCCATACATGGCTTGTTAACTATATTAATCTTTCATGAATTCTGAAGTCAGTTAACTTCATTTCCAAAATCTGACATTTAATATAAAGTTATTGAAAATATTAATCAATCATTGGAGAGCGCAATACAATACCATTTGGTCTAATATTCAAAAACAAGTTGAAATTTCTACTTCCTTCAAATGGTTCATATCAGCCAGGATATCAGGCTTATAGAAGACATAAAATAAGGTTGAAAGAAATGAACACATTGTGAATATATGAGTGTCTTTAACCCTCACAACCATAAGATGAAGTAGTTCCTATCATTATCTTTGTTTTATGAGGAGATTGAAACTCACAGATCAAACAGCCTCTGTGGTAGATTTTCAATTTGAACTGAAGTATTCTGACACCAGAGTCTAATCCTTGAATCAGTATTTTTTTTTTTTGATAGCACATTGGCCTTGTAGCCACTTTACAATTACATGTGATTTTACCTTGAGCTGTAAGAGCATGTTTGGGGTTTTCTAATGGACAGAAGAGACAGAAAATAACTCATAATCTCCTTTAGTAAAATATCACTTTAATGGGACTTCTTTCACAGTCCAGTGGTTAAGACTCTGCACTTCCACTGCAGTGGGTGTGGGTTCGACTCCTGGTCAGGGAACTAAGATCAACTAACATCCCACATGCCACATGGCTTGACCAAAATAAAACAAAATGGTGGAGCATTTATGTAAACAAAATTCTCCTCTTATCAAACACTTTTAAGCAATCACTTTACCATGATACATTTAAATACAGTCTTAGACAAACAATGCAGTCAGTTAAGTAGGCCTTCAAACTTCTCTGCCAGCAAGCTCTGTTCCCTCTCATCAACTCTTAGGCCATCTTTTCTAGGTGGCTTGTGCCCTCGTGATTTCCTTCTACTTCTGAGATAAACCCTGGAACCTTCCTCACCCCTTGTTGTTGTTGTTGTTTAGTCATTCAGTTCTGTCTTCATCTTTGCAACCCCATGGACTATAGCCTGCCAGGCTCCTCTGTCCACAGGATTCTTCAGGCAAGAATACTAGAGTGGGTTGCCATTTCCTTCTCCAGGGGATCTTTCCGACTCAGGGATTGAACCCTCGTCTCCTGCATTGGCAGGCAGATTCCTCACTACTGAGCCATCTGGGAAGCCCCACCCCTAACCCCTCTCATGTCAAGAACTATACACATGCCTTGGCCCCTGACCAGTCTCTTAGTGCCCAAGAGAATAAGAGCCCTGTCCAGGAATCTCAGATGCTGTTTGCACGGAGTGAGATTCAGAGAAGCAGATACGCTATACATGGCCCAGAGTTGAGGAACCACATTAAAAGTCATGGGGAAAAATTACCAGAAAATATATTTGGGTTTAAAAAAAGAATAAATGTCTAAACCTGGATTAACATCAGGAAAATGGGCAGCTTCTGAAGCAGCAAAGCACACTGTCATTAAAGGCATCCAAACAGCAGCTTGATCACCACATTGTAGAAAGGACTCAAGCATTTAAAGTGAGCCTAGATTTGGAAATGAGGTGCACATACTGTTATATTTAAAATACATAATGACACTTCCCTGGTGGTCCAGTGGCTAAGAATCTGCCTGCCAATGCATGGGTCAAGGGTTCGATTCCTGGTCCGAGAGGATCCCACATGCCAAGGGGCAACTAAGCCTGTGTGCCACATCTACTGAAGCCTGTGCATCCTAGAGCCTGTGCTGCATGACAAAAGAAGCCCCCAGTCGCTGCGACTAGAGAAAGCATATGCATAGCAGTGAAGAACTGGTGAGGCCAAAATAAATAAACTTAAAAAAAAAAAGATTCAAAAAAGCAAGCAAAAAATATACCAAAAACAAACAAACAAAAAAATAAAGTAGATAACCAACAAGGACCTACTTTATAGTGCAGGGAACTCTGCTCAATATACTGTGACAACCTAAATGGGAGAAGAAGAGCTATATGTATATATACAACTGAATCACTTCGCTATACTCTTGAAACTGATACAACATTGTTAATCAACTACGAAATTGAAAATGTTGGTTGCTCAGTGGTGTCCGACTCTTTGCAACCCCATGACTGTAGCCTGCCAGGCTCGTCTGCCCATGGAATTCTCCAGGCAACAATACTGGAGTGGGCTACCATTTCTTTCTCCAGGGAATCTTCCTGACCCAGGAAAACAGAACCTGGGTCTCCCTCATTGCAAGCAGATTCTCTACCATCTGAGCCACCAGGGAAACTCATTAATCAACTATACTCCAAAATAAAAGTTAAAAAAATGAAGTGAACCTAGATTAGATGACTTTGAGGCCCTTTCCAGACATGAATGTCTCTTCTAGGTAGCCGAAGGATTTTTTTTTTTTCTCTTATAGAAACTGTCACTTATGACTGGTACCTATAAAAACAAAACAAAACAGAAGTTGTGACTTTTCAAAGTTGGAAGAAAAAAATGTTTATAATCGCTGAAAAAGAAAAAGGAAGCAAATCTTAGCACCTCACACTGCAAAAGGTGGGAGAAGTAAGCTGGGAACTGTTCTTGGCCGTTCAGATTTGTCTATGGCCTAGCACAGTTACAAAATCATTATGTAGATGTTCAAACAATGCTTACTGAAATACTGAGGTAGTTGTATATCACACGTGGATAAAAATGTGATCAGGTATACAATATTTTCTTTGTTCATTGGTTGGTGGACATTTGGGGTTTTTTTTGTGGCTTTGCGATTGTGAATAGTACTGCAGTGAACAGAGAGTGCTGATATCTCTTTGAGACGGTGGTTTCATTTACTTCGAATGCATACTTAGAGTTGGAATTGCTGGATCACATGGCAGTTCTATTTTTGTTTTTTTGAGGAATCTCAAAATATCTCTTTTCATGGTGGCTTTGCAGATTTGCATTTCCAACAACACTGGTGGTCGAGTGGTTAAGAATCTGCCTGCCAATGCAGGGGGGCCAAGGATTTGATTCCTGGTCTGGGAGGAATCCAGGGGTTCCTTTTTCTCCACATTTTCACCAGTATCTATCTCTTATCTTTTGACGATGGCCATTCTGATAGCTGTGAGGTACTATCTCAGTGTGATTTTGATTTGCATTCCCTTTATTACTGGTCTTCTTGAGCACCTTCTCCTGTAACTGTGGGCCATTTGTGTGTCATCTTTGGAGAGGTGTTAGTTCGAATCCTCTGCCCATTATTTAATCAAATGATGATGGTGGTGGTGATGATGATGATTTCTTCTGTTGAATTATATGAGTTCCTTGTATATTTTAGATATTATCCCCTTGTCAGACATACATTTTGCAAATGTTTTCTTTCATTCGTGGGTTGTAGCACAATGTTTTGATCTGTAGATGAGAAAGTAAAGACTCAACTACACGTGGTTGCTTAATTGTTAATATCTCTGCGAATTACTGAACCTATCCATGGCACTGAGCAGCCATGATGATATATATCAAAGGTTCCTGACCTATAGGTCAGAGGGTTTCCCAGGTGGCTCAGTGGGTAAAGAATCTGCCTGCAGTGCAGGAGACACAGGAGATACGGGTTCAACCCCTGGGTCGGGAAGAAGTAGTTTAAGAGGTCACTTTCACCATTCTGCAGCAAAATGAGAAAAATAAGAGAGAGAGAGATGCAGTAGGACTTCATGACTGTAACTTTCTTTGTGTCAAAGGAATGTCCTATTCATCCTTGTGTCTTTAAAAATGTTATTTTCCCTGCAGTATGCTGTTGATGTTATCATGTTTATTGCTGTTGTTCTAATGTCCTTAGTGCATGAAGTTCCAAATTTCAAGTACTTAAAAAATTGCAAATGGAAAAAAAATGTGATCAGAATCTTGCTAAATATATGACATGATGGAAATAGTCCCAACACAGAGTTTGTTCAAAGCCAGTTCTAGAACAGAAAGAGAGAGAAGAACAGAGAAAGCAAAATATATCCACTGTTAGTATTATTTTGTTCATAGATTTCAGTAAAACAATAGTCTCACCTAGCAATCACACTACTTGGAATATACCCTGAGAAAACCATAATTAAAAAAGAGACATGTACCCAAATGTTCATAGCATCTCTATTTACAATAGTGAGGACATGAAAGCAACCTAGATGTCCATTGACAGATGGAGGGATAAAGAAAATGTGTTACAGATATATAATGGAATATGACTCAGCCATAAAAAGAATGAATTTGAGTCAGTTCTGGTGAGATGGATGAACCTAGAGCTTGTTATACAGAGTGAAGTTATACAGAAAGAGAAAAACAAATATAGTATATTAATGCATAATGGAATCTAGAAAAAATGGTATTGATGAACCTATTTGCAGGGAAGGAATGGAGACACAGATATTGAGACTGAATTTGTCAATATAGTTGACAAAGGAAAACTGGGAGGGATGGAGAAAATAAAATGGACATATATACACTGCTGCTGCTGCGAAGTTGCTTCAGTCATGTCCGACTCTGTGTGACCCCATAGACGGCAGCCCACCAGGCTCCCCCATCCCTGGGATTCTCCAGGCAAGAACGCTGGAGTGGGTTGCCATTTCCTTCTCCAATGCATGAAAGTGAAAGTGAAGTCGCTCAGTCATGTCCGACTCTTAGCAACCCCATGGACTGCAGCCTACTAGGCTCCTCCACCCATGGGATTTTCCAGGCAAGAGTACTGGAGTGGGGTGCCATTGCCTTCTCTGATATATACACTAGCATGAGTAAAATAGATAGTTGATGACAAGTTGCTATATAATACAAGGTGCCCAGCCTGGTGCTCTATGATGACCTAGAGGGATGGCATGGGGGGAGGGAAGGAAGGCTCAAGAGAGAGGTGATATATACATAATTATGGCTGATTTGCATTGTTTGACAGAAGAAATGAGTACAACATTGTAAAGCAATTTTCCTCCAATTAAAAAATTAAAAAAATACAATTCTCTTTAAAAAAAAAATACCCAGTCTCAAATATCAAAAGAATTTGAGTTGAAACCTAAATAAATCCAACTTTTTCTTTTTGCTAGTAATTGTTATCAGATACTTATTTTTGTTTAGATCGTATATCTAGAAAACTAATTTAGTGAATTTCAGAGAAGGCAATAGCAACCCACTCCAGTACTCTTGCCTGGAAAATCCCATGGGCGGAGGAGCCTGGTAGGCTGTAGTACACAGGGTCACAAAGAGTCAGACACAACTGAATGACTTCACTTTCACTTTCATGCATTGGAAAAGGAAATGGCAACCCACTCCAGTATTCTTGCCTGAAGAATCCCAGGGACGGGGGAGCCTGGTGGGCTGCCATCTATGGGGTCGCAGAGTCAGACACGACTGAAGCAACTTAGCAGCAGCAGCAGCATTTAGTGAGTAAAAATTGCCTTTTACATAGCTTTTGTGAATCATTTACAAACTCTACGAGTATGTCATTTTTTCCTAAAATAGAATGATTTTTGCTGACTGGAATTCTACTGCCAAATTGCAGAGAAAGTAAACAACTTATCCAGATATTTTACATTTTAAACAATGCTTTCTCAGTGAGTGACTATTTTAGATAATATAAGCTTTGCTTCATTAAAAAAAAAAGGTCTGATTATATTTCCTAACAACCATAAAAATTCTTTAAAGAAACTCTTTTAATTTTTTAACAAGTCAAAAATTAAACTGGCAGTTTTATATTTACATATATAAATATATGACTCGATAGATATATAACATAATGGAACTAGGGCATGATAGCTCAGTCCCAAACCAACTCAGTCCTATTACATATATATGAATGTATGTATATATGTATGCTGCTAAGTCACTTCAGTCGTGTCTGACTCTGTGCGACCCCATAGACAGCAGCCCACCAGGCTCCCCTGTCCCTGGGATTCTCCAGACAAGAACGCTGGAGTGGGTTGCCATTTCCTTCTCCAATACATGAAAGTGAAAAGTGAAAATGAAGTCACTCAGTCGTGTCTGACTCTTTGCAACCCCATGAATTGCAGCCCATCAGGTTCCTCTGCCCATGGGATTTTCCAGGCAAGAATACTGGAGTGGGGTGCCATTGCCTTCTCCAGTATATATGTATATATGTATATAATTATAAAATATTAACATATTATACTGCAATGTTGTAGTATATAGTATATATGACACTCTTTGCAACCCAGTGGACTGTAGCCTGCCAGGCTCCTCTGTCCCTGAAATTCTCCAGGCAACAATACTGGAGCAGGTTGCCATTTCCTTCTCCAGGGGATCTTCCCAACCAGGGATCAAACCCTGGTCTACAGCATTACAGGCAGATCCTTCACCATCTGAGCCACCAGGAAAGCTCATTATAATATGTGTGATGATTATCATATATAATAATAAATGTATGGTATTTATATAATGTATGTCATGAAAATAACTAAAGTTATAGAAATAGAAATTACTGTCCAGAAATATATTGTCAATTTGAATATCTGAATTCCCATTACAGCTTGTAAGAGAAATGGGCTTTTTGATGACTACTATTCTGAGTCTGATGCTGTGAAAGTGCTGCACTCAATATGCCAGCAAATTTGGAAAACTCAGCAGTGGCCACAGGACTGGAAAAGGTCAGTTTTCATTCCAATCCCAAAGAAAGGCAATGCCAAAGAATGCTCAAACTACTGCACAATTGCACTCATCTCACACGCTAGTAAAGTAATGCTCAAAATTCTCCAAGCCAGGTTTCAGCAATATGTGAACTGTGAACTTCCTGATGTTCAAGCTGGTTTTAGAAAAGGCAGAGAAACCAGAGATGAAATTACCAACATCTGCTGGATCATGGAAAAAACAAGAGAGTTCCAGAAAAACATCTATTTCTGCTTTATTGACTATGCCAAGGCCTTTGACTGTGTGGATCACAATAAACTGTGGAAAATTCTAAAAGAGATGGAAATACCAGACCACCTGATCTGCCTCTTGAGAAATTTGTATGCAGGTCAGGAAGCAACAGTTAGAACTGGACATGGAACAAAAGATTGGTTCCAAATAGGAAAAGGAGTTCGTCAAGGCTGTATGTTGTCACCCTGTTTATTTAACTTATATGCAGAGTACATCATGAGAAACGCTGGACTGGAAGAAGCTGGAATCAAAATTGCGTGGAGAAATATCAATAACCTCAGATATGCAGATGACACCACCCTTATGGCAGAAAGTGAAGAGGAACTCAAAAGCCTCTTGATGAAAGTGAAAGTGGAGAGTGAAAAAGTTGGCTTAAAGCTCAACATTCAGAAAACGAAGACCATGGCATCTGGTCCCATCATTTCACGGGAAATAGATGGGGAAACAGTGGAAACAGTGTCAGACTTTATTTTCGGGGGCTCCAAAATCACTACAGATGGTGACTGCAGCCATGAAATTAAAAGACACTTACTCCTTGGAAGGAAAGTTATGACCAACCTAGATAGCATATTCAAAGGCAGAGACATTACTTTGCCAACAAAAGTCCGTCTAGTCAAGGCTATGGTTTTTCCTGTGGTCATGTATGGATGTGAAAGTTGGACTGTGAAGAAAACTGAGCACTAAAGAATTGATGCTTTTGAACTGTGATGTTGGAGAAGACTCTTGAGAGTCCCTTGGACTGCAAGGAGATCCAACCAGTCCATTCTAAGGGAGATCAGTCCTGGGTGTTCTTTGGAAGGACTGATGCTAAAGCTGAAACTCCAATACTTCGGCCACCTCATGCAAAGAGTTGACTCATTGGAAAAGACTGTGATGCTGGGAGGGATTGGGGGCAGGAGGAGAAGGGGACGACAGAGGATGAGATGGCTGGATGGCATCACTGACTCGATGCACATGAGTTTGGGTGAACTCCAGGAGCTGGTGATGGACAGGGAGGCCTGGCGTGCTACAATTCATGGGGTTGCAAAGAATCGGACACGACTGAGCGACTGAACTGAACTGAACTGAGTACCTTTTATTTTCCGTTTCCCATCATCAAGTATATTTTGTAGAATCCTTTTTTACTGCCAGGCAGTAAGGACCGTGAGAGCAGAGGACTTTGTTGTCTTGTTCTTTGCTCATCCCTAATGTGTGTGTGTGTGTGTGTGTGTTAGTCACTCAGTCGTGTCTGACTCTTTTGCGACCCCATGGACAGTAGCCTGCCAGGCTCCTCTGTCCATGGGATTCTTCAGGCAAAAAAAATACTGGAGTGGCTTGCCATTCCCTCTCCTGGGGCTTTTCCTGACCCAGGGATCGAACTCAGGTCTCCCACATTTACAGGCAGATTTATTACCATCTGAGCCACCAGGGAAGCCCTAGTTCCCATAATTTGTGGCTCAGGAGATACAGAAAAGGCATTCTGTATTCCAATTAAGAATTTTGCAGTCTTGGTGGCAAAAAGGAGGTGTTTAAATAAAAGTAAACTAAAAGCTATGTACCTAGGATACATGGGATCTACTTCATATACTACCCCACTAGTAGGTAGAAAGAAAATTACAGTATGTCAAAGATCAAAATAGGGACTTCCTTGGTGTCTGTTTCACCTTTCAGTTCCTGGGGGGAGGGGGGCAGTTCGATTGCCTGTCAGGAAGCTAAGATCCTGCATGCCTCAGGCCAAAAAATCAAAACAAAACAGAAGCAACATTGTGACAATTCAATACAGACTTTACAAATGGTCCACATCAAAAAAACCCTTTAAAACAATATGTCCTATGGCATAACTATAATCCCAATATTTGGAGAATATGTTGATAAAACTGAATGTAATTCGGATGTCTCATGGGATCAAATCTCAGGAAGTACTTCTTGACATTTTTGTTTTCACTAAAAATTTTTATGCTACTCTTTGTAGTAACAAAAGAAAATTTCTCTAAGCTCACAGAGGAGTTTCCAGCAATAGCAGAGGACATGTGATGTTCTCTGTGATCTTGGCAAAAACCTCAATAACCTTCAGCTAGGACTTTGGGAGAAAAAAATGTGTAGATGCTTTCTCTTCCAACTGTCATCACAAAGTACCTAGTGACCTTTCCTTTTATACTCACAATCATTAACGAACAGTGCAGCAAACGCACAAATATTCTTAGGCACCTTTCCCTGAATTTTCTTCATATAAGCTATTTCTAGTCCTCTAACACTTATGTATTATCAGGATTCCCCGATACCAAATGTGCTGAGTGACATTAGCAGTTTCTGAGCTTCATTCTCATAGCATGTGATCAGCATCCTCTCTAAAAGTCACCTTTCCCTTGCACAATCGCTGTGTCTTTCAATCTGCAAACAGAATTCATTGATTCAGCAAAAGTGCATTGAACGCTTTCTACGTACCAGGCACTCTGTTAAGCCTCGGAACTTTGAAAAAAATGAATAAGGCAAGGTCAGTGCTATATCACACAGAAAGACATAAATATATAATTGCAATACAATACGATAAATGCTATGACCGAGGCTTTTGTGGCATTTAAAGGAGAGCAGCAATACGAAGGAAAGAGAGAAACTTTTTCAAAGAGAGTTTTTAGTTTTCTGCCTCTGTAAGTATCTCTGACATGATGTAGTTATTTTTTATGGACAAAAGAAGATATTTTTCCATATGTCGTTTGCTTATTCATGAAGAAAACTTCACGGCCCCACTCAAAGGATTTGTAAGTTCTTTAACAATCAGGGTTTGGAAATTTTAACTCTATCCTGGCAATCACAGTCAGAGCCAGTCCTCACCCCTCCTCTCTAGCAGGTATGGATGTTGAAAATCAGGACACAATGACTTAGCTCCTTTCTTTTGATTAAACTCATTCTGGTCCATACCATTGATGGTTATATTTCAGCTCCATTTTTTTCAAATCCAAGACAACCTATGAAAGACAAAGTTGCAATTTGAGCAGCTTCTTTTGAACTCTCTCTCACGTGTGCTTTTCATGGTTCCTAAACATTAATTACACATTCAGATTCTCCTTTCTTTCCTTACTCTTTTCTATGGATGACCTCTGCCATGACTTTTTAACTAGTGATCTCTAAAAGATACTAATCCTAATACTCAGATTATACCGGAGTAAAAACAAAGCAAACAAAGGAATAGTGCTTCCAGTTACAGGAAGGAATATATTCACAGCCATTGAGGTATAGATGTAGGACTTTGGATATCAAAAGAGGTTTAACAAGAGGAAAACCTGTACCAACGGTTGCCTTAATTGGCTCGGTGACTAGATATGTGTACAAATGATTTAAGCTCTATAAAAGATAAAATAATACTAGTACCTTGAGAGCTACTGTGAAGATTAAATGAGATACTATATAGATATTATTCTTTTTACTTATTCTGTATGTATAAAAGACAATACGGGCTTCCCAGGGGGCACTGGTAGTAAAGAATCCACTTGCCAATGCAGGAGATGCAGGAGACACAGGTTCAGTTTCTGAGCTGAGAAGATCCCCTGGAGTAGGAAATGGTAACCCACTTCAGTATTCTTGCCTGGAAAATTCCATAGACAGAGGAGCCTGGTGGGCTACAGTCCATGGGGTCACAAAGAGTTGCCCATGACTGAGCGTGCACACACACACACACACACACACAAAACAAGACAATATACTGTTATAGTAGTGCCACGATGTTACAAGCTGTCTTTTGCAGGGGGGATATTTTACATTAAAAAAAAAATGTAACTTCCACTTGTGATCCAGAATTCCCTTAACTGCTTAGTGGTTTCATGGTCACACATTAATCACTACATTTCTAATCATTTAAATTTATACTAAGATAAGTGAAGTGAAGTGAAGTGAAGTCACTCAGTCGTACCCGATTCTTTGTGACCCCGTGGACCGTAGCCTGCACCAAACTTCTCCGTCCATGGGATTTTCTAAGCAAGAGTACTGGAGTGGGTTGCCGTTTCCTACTGCAGGGGATCTTCTCACCTCAGAAACTGAACCTGTGTCTCTTCCCGACCCAGGGATCGAACTGAGGTCTCCCTCATTGTAGACAGACGCTTTACCATCTGAGCCACCAGAGAAGTTAAGAAGCAAGCTAACCTCAAAACGAAAACCTTTAGTCTCTATTTATATGAACAGTTCACTGAAGAATATGATAAGCAGAGGATTTTAAGTCATTACTTTATTTTCTTACATATCCTTACCTATTTTGAACTGTGGTGTTGGAGAAGACTCTTGAGAGTCCCTTGGACTGCAAGGAGATCCAACCAGTCCATTCTGAAGGAGATCAGCCCTGGGATTTCTTTGGAAGGACTGATGCTGAAGCTGAAACTCCAGTACTTTGGCCACCTCATGCGAAGAGTTGACTCATTGGAAAAGACTGTGATGCTGGGAGGGATTGGGGGCAGGAGGAGAAGGGGACGACAGAGGATGAGATGGCTGGATGGCATCACTGACTTGATGCACATGAGTTTGGGTGAACTCCAGGAGCTGGTGATGGACAGGGAGGCCTGGCATGCTGCAATTCATGGGGTCACAAAGAGTCAGACACGACTGAGTGACTGATCTGATCTGATCTGATTTGTCCTGAACTTCATATTCCGACCTATCTTTTCTACACATTCACCTCATTCCCTCAATTTCCTTTTAGTTTTCCAGAGCTCCCATAATACAATGTCTTACTATATGTCTTTCTAACAAAAAATTATAATCCACTCCGTATTTTCATTCCTTCTACTATGAATGACTGATTCACTGAAAAACTATGCACTTAACAGTTACTATAAATTAGGCACTCTTCAGTACTGGGGATAAAGCGAAAGCCTCTGCCTTCCTGAAAAATATATTTTAATAAAGGAGAAAGACACTAAACAAATGAACAAAGTCATGAAATAATATCAGGTACTCCTAAGTACTATAAGCAACAATAACAAAGACTTGCATAGCGGGGTATATTGAGTCTGAAAATGACTGTTTATTATAGAATATTCCTCTTTAACATATATGTTTTTAACTTCATATGTATGTAATCACAACCAGATTTTGGATTTAGTCAACTCAATACTCATGAACAAGGTATGTTCTCATCTTAATGCAAAAGCTTGCTTGATTCTAAGGCAATGCAGGCCTTGGTAAAAACATGTTTACATTTTACACCCACTTAAACCTCTAACTGTTAACAAAAGATGTATATATAACCAAGCTATTAATTTTAAATGGTGAAATTATTTCCTGGCTTGGAAAAAAAGCTTAGATTCTTAGAAAAATAATATTTTAATGTTTAATGCAATTTTACATTTATCTAGCATTGTTTTTAACTCAGTTAAGATGAAAAGGAACCCAATTTCCAAAGTTATAAAATGTTAATTAAGTATTTCAAAGTCTAACTACAAATAAATTTAAAAATGAGCTTAATTTTTATAAGAATTAGTTCAGGCCTGATAAGAATTTTGATGTACTTAATTACAAAACTAAATGTTCTATAGCATTTGAAGACAGTACAGTGTGATCTGTATGTAAATTCTACCATTTGATAACAGTTCAATTTAAGACTTAGCATTGTTAAAAGGAAGAAGAAGAAGAAAGAAGAGGAGGAAAGAGGTGGGGGAGGAGGAGGAAGAGAAGAAAACCAACAGTCCTTAGGGCAGTAAATTAATTGCAACACTTCTTAAAGTTTCAAACTGGCTGAGGAATGGAATTTCTGGAATTTCCAGGTCATCACTAATGAGGTAACCTTCCAGAAATAGTCCTTTCTTTTCTTTTTGTTAATAACCTCCTCAACCTGCCCATTTCTAGAAATACTTTCCATTCTGTATAGTTCTTCAGAACAGTTTTCTGTTTATTAGATGGAGTGCTGGTTGATTCATGAATCATCAGATAAAGTCAATTAGATCTTCAAAATTCCTTGGTTGATTTTGTTTTTTTAACAGATTTGGTGGCAGCAGTGGGATCAAAGGAGACTTTTGGCAGCTTCAGACATAATAGGAAATATACCTATAGCACCTTGAAAACCCTTTGAGTTGAGGATTTTCTTGTCTTTCTCAGCATTTCCAAGTTCCTCGTTTGGAGCTCCATTCTTTTTCCATCGAGCCAGTGTAACTGGCTTTCCTTTACAGGGCAGATCACCTTAAACTGGCTGAAAATTCTTCCTGGATCCCAATTAAACTGCACAGGGTTCTGCTGGGAGCCAAGGCCCTAGCCTTACAGACTGCAATTCCTAGGTTCCACAGGAACTGTTAGGGGTTATTGGCCAGAGTTGGATGGGGTTCAATTTAAAGATCATCTGAGGTCTGGGATTGTACTGGGTCCAATTTTAGTTAGACTGTGTCCATTCAAAGAACTGGACTGGATCAGACTGGGTCTGATTTAAACTGGACTGGGGCAGGCAGAAGGCCTCATCTGAATAGTTTTATTTAAATGGGGTTCTTTGTGTTTAAAGAATTGAGCACACGTTCTTCTGGCATACCTGCTAATTTTTTATCTGAGAACTGTGATCCTGGAAGCTGTTGAAGCCTTTTTCATGTCCTGAGAGCTTGGCTTGGTAGCTGTCAAGTTGGAGGCTCCAAAATATGGCCAAATAGAAACATGAATTGCACACCATTAGTAGCTAGGCTTGGCTCAACAGAAATATGGGTTGAGCTCCATTTGCAACTGGAGACCTATCAAATTGCTTCCAGACTTCAGGGGAAATTACAGTGGTCATTATCGAAAATGTTCCAAATAGATAAGTTCACTTAAGAAGTACACTTAAAAGCAATAGCTCCCAAATCAAACAGAATGGGATACCAATTTTAATTAATATGTAGAAGACTACAAAAGATTTTGAAATTCTAAGGTAGCTTAATTGAAAGATTCATTGCAAAAGTCTGATAAAAATTTAAGAATTTAAGAGATAAAATGTATCTAAAACAAAAAAGCTACAATCCAATATTGTAGAGTTGGGAGTAACTATCTCTGTTTTGTAAAGTCTTGCAGGGTCAAAGGTGTAACTCTGGAGCTCTAGAAGTTCAAAATTACTTGCCTTTTTTTTTTTTTTTTTTTTAATCAATCCTCCAAACTTCACCTATTTCTTTAAAAATGTTTGAAAAGATAAGGAATTTTAAACAAAAATTGTCCTGAACTTATTCTTTCCATTTCTGTTGTAGATTTTCCACCTCCATTTTTTCTTCTCTAGGACCTAAGAGACATTCTTTGAAATGCAAACTTTAGGAAGAAGTTTCTCATCAGAAGAGCAAGAAAGAGATAAAAAGAAAGTATTTGCAAATTGGGCTACTGAGAGATCTTACAAATCTTTCCCACAAATATTAATAATTACAAGATCTCTGCCTCTGTCTATATATTCGAGTGTGTATATATAATAGATGTGTGGTGTTTTTCTACCTTCAGATAATATTGAGACAGGACCTAGCTGGACCCTAGGCTGAACACCTGGAATTTGTCTCCTGTAGACACTTCGATATAAAAATAAGGCAGAAGCAGAGAGGAGCTGAGCTCTTCTTGAGTGAAAGATAAGGAGGCTACATGTTTTCCATTCTTGAGGTCAAGGAGATCTCTCACACCACACGTGTGCAGAAAGGATCCTCAGGAGTAGAGAAGGGAGGGGAGACCAGCCTATAATATATCCTTCCAACCTCGCAGAAACCTTCATGCTGGAATCCATCTTGGCTAAAAGATGCACATGCTCTTTGGGAGGGTCCTGAGTCAGACCAAATTTGGACATGAGCCAGATGACTGGTCGGAGGGAACCCAGAAATCTTCTGCCTTATAAATGATTTAAATTCCCGCTGTAGTGCACATCTCTCTGAGTTCACCCATGTGCCCTTTCAGACATACTTTGCTTCGAACAGACACTTCACCTGCTTTACTGTCTCGGCCTCTGTGCTGAATTCTTTCCTCAAAGAAGACAAGAACTGTGGTCCAACTTCAACCCTGCTGGGCCTTTTGGTCTAGTAGCTAGGATTTGGTGCTTTCATCTCTGAACCGTGGGTTCAATTCCCAATCAGGGAAGTAAGACCCCACTTCAATCTGCTACACCCTACAGCTCCCCAAGATCACCCCTGGCACATTATATTCTCTCAAAAGCTTTAAGTGCATGTTCACAGCTGCTAAGCACCAAGCAGCTGATCTCCCTAAGACCAGAACTTTAGAAAAGACTCCAAGAGGATAATCAATTTAAAAATTATGAACTTAGAACTATTACTTGTGAATGTTACAGGGATAATAGGCAGAAACATCATGACCTGTGGATACCACACCAAAGATCAACAAAGCTGTGGAGAAACTATAGAGTGGTAGCTGAGAGCAGCAGTAGTGCCTTAAATTTTGATCACATCTCTCAGGTTGAGAATTTGGTCAAAAAGAGGAAATTGTTTAAAAAGTAAAAGAAGAAAAAAGAAACAATAGTCCCAGGGTCAAGTCACTTGTCCCAGGACAGCAAACCAAGACTTAATTGCAGTCTCTCCCAGGAATGGTATTTCTGGAATTTTCTGGTCAGCGTTAGTGAGGTAACCTTGGTGAAAACAATTATTTCCTTTTTTTGCGTCCTTGTCTTGCCACGCTATAAAAGCCTTCCATTGTTGCACACCCCCTGGGAATGCCTTTCTATTTACAACTTGCGATGCTGCCTGACTCTTGAAGTGTTGACTAAAGCCAATTAGATTTCAGATTTACTTGGTTGAATATTGTTTTATAACAGCATTTGTGTTTGTCTCTTGGTGTGTTGACATATTTGTCAGGGGCTAAAAAAGAAAACTAGCATTAGAATTTCATTTAAAAGATGTTGCACTGATAAACATACCTAGTACCTATATTTTGGCTTCTACATTCCATTATCCATCAAAAGAAACCAGAGACCTTTGAAGGAATGGCTGGGTTTATGACCAAGTTAGAGAAGGTAATTGACCAGAAAGTAATAAAGTATGTTAAAACATAGACAGACACACATATGTTTGGACATATGTGTGTGTGTTCATATATGACTTTTCTTCTCTTTTTTTAAAAATTATTTTTAATGGTAGCATACTTGCTTTAAAATGTTGTGTTGGTTTCTGCTGTACAACAATGTGACTCAGTCATAAGTTATATATGACTTTTTAAAACACATAAAAGTAATTTGAAAATAACTTTCTTAAATAAAACAATATTTCTACCCTTAAAAAAAAAAGCCAGCTTGCAAAGGCCGTAACTAACTAAATCTATGAAAATGTAAGCACACAGCACAAGAAAGAAAAGTAATAGTGGTTTGCAATCTACTTCCTAATAATAAATACAGGGGAAAAAAAGATGGAGCTAGAAAGCTCACTATTTAACACCTATTATAAGTTAGATAGTTAGAATAGGAAAAAGGAGTTCAAAATGGCAGTGGCTGAAAGACAAAGAAGGGAGAAGCCCACAAAAATAGAACAAAGGAAGGTCCGAGGACCAGAATGAGGACCTCAGATAAAACAGACAGCCCTCCCGGCTAGCCCACTTTACCTAGGGCAGGCTCAGGGGAAGGAGAAAAAGCAGAGGAGCCAAAATTGGGCCAGGGCCTCTTTTCCCTTCATGTCTTTTGAGTGGGCATGCCCTCATGCCTCAAGGATATATTTTCCTTTGCCCACCAATAAAACTGCGCTATAACACTGGTCTGTCCATTGCTTCAAACTTTTGCGGTGGTGAGGCAGAACCAAGGAATTCACACACTCCCCTGACAATACTAAAAATTAATTCAGGCAGGAATTATTAATAGTTCAGCTCTCAAATTACAGGAGAGGGGATGGATCTGAAAATTAATACTGTATCTATATAGTCTCAAATCATCTCATCAAAAATTTCTTTTATCAAGACTGGCCCATTCGTTGGACAAAAAAGATATTTCTATAGTCAAATTCCCCAAAGGGTGTAAGGATTAAAATAGTCATTAGATGCAAACTAGTAAATTGTTCACGGGCATTACTACATTTAATATGCTAAAGACTGAATAAATAACAGATGCATAAAATGATACACATTTTACAACAGAACAGGGGAATACATATATAATAATAAGCATAGGATTGATTACATTAAACACAGTTTTGATAACACAACTTTGCCTTCAATGTCAAGGTTTCTAGTTATATAAAAAGAATTCCATGGAACTCATTACATTTATTCAGATTTTCTAAACTGTTGTAAATGCAAGACTAATGTGAACAATAAGTTGTCTCCTTATATAGAAACTTTCTATAGTAAACTTGCTACTTCCATCTTAACTGGTTTCATAGTAATCAGGTTAAATTTAACTAAAGAGGGGCCTGTTTGACTTGACAGGAGAGTTCATAGGCCTCTCCTGGTTTTCTTCCCACCCCTTTATTCATTGTTTTTCTCTTAGTTTCACCTTCCTCTTCCTTACCTCTAAATGTGAGACGATATCAGTGCTGTCCCAGTCCTCCTTTTCTTCTCATTTTCTTACTCAAGTCTCCTCATTATTCATCCTTATTCATGCAGATGACTTCAATTACCATCTATATAAGGAGGACATCCATTTCATCACTCATTCCAGTTCTCTTTTCTGAGGTCCTATCTTGTGGTTATAATGGCCTATTTAACAACTCTTTTTGGATTTTCCAAAGGGGTCTCTGTGTCTTCAGTCCCCCTCAGACCAACTCTTCTCAAAGTGTCCTTATCCATGTGACTGGCACCATGTCCATTTTCATCTTCACCACTCATCCATCCCTGGCTGCCTCTACTATTAAACAGCTTTCTGATTGGATTGCTCTTACGCACCTGGGCCCCTCTTAATTCCATTCTGCACACTGAAGTAAAAAATAAAATCCTCCACTCTTGCTTAAAATGTTTCGACAGCTTTCTAATTCTCTTAAGATAAAGAGGTTCTTATTCCTAGTCCCCTCCCTCCTCCTCTTTTAACCTTTGTTACTCTCTAAATTTTAGACAATTTGCTTGTTAGTCAAGTCTACATAATTCCAAGCTCCTTTCCTATATGGAGCCTTTTCATACACAGCTCTTTCTGACTGAAATTTCCTCTCCTAATGAGTCTTCACATCTCAGCTCAAGCATTATGTCCTCACTTGAGGGATCTCTCCCTGATTCTCTTAACGTGATATTCAACTGTTGTAGATTCTCCAAGCACTGTGTCCCTTCCCTTTATATAAATCACAAAATCAATTTAACACATGTAATGCTTTGATCGTCTTCCTCTGACTCTAGATTCCAAGCTCCATGAGAGCAGAGAATTGTTTATTTTAATCACTAGTGTGTCTTCTCACACTACAGGATGCCTAGTGCATGTTAGGCACTCAATAAACACCTACCGAGTAAACGAATGATTGAATGATCTACCTCTCCTTTCTGAGTAGTCACCCTCATTTACACATGTATTAGAATGAGGCCCAAACTGAGAATTTATATAGAAAGTGGAGGGATAGCTGGCAGAAAGGCTATTGCTAGAGGCATTTAGCCTCACTGAATTGAAAAACCAGCACATTTTATTTCTGCAAAGGATAATGCCCCCACGATTCTCCTTTTACAAGTGAGGAAATTGCAAGGCACTAGCCTAGCTGGTAGGAGGGCAACCATAATAAGATTTGCTTTCAGAAAATTTGTAATAATTTAAAATATGATAGGCACCGTGCTAAGTGTTTATGTGCATAATATGATTGAATTCTCCTAAGCAATTAAAATTAATCCAATTTCACAGATAAGAAAACTGTGACACAGGGTTAAATGACTAGCCACAGTTATATAGCTATTAAACTGCATCTAGCTTAGGTTTGCCCAGCTCCCTAACCCTGCTCTTTCAATTACACTAAAATTGTATTTCTATTCATGTCATTCATCTCTGCTCTTTTTGAGTGTCTCCTAAAATACAAACCCATTTAAACACATTGTCTCATTCAGGCATTACATTTCTTACCAACTCTATGTCTATATCCACCTTTCATTTCTACTCTCAGCTCTTTAAGCTGTGCCCTCTGAAACCCACTTTCATTACAAAACACTCTGACAGCATTTACCTTTTCATGGTACCCTAATTAACTGAAATCTGAGTCTTGCAAGTAGATATTCCTGAAATCTGTGACCTAGGGAGTGAAACCTTCTCTTTCCCACTTAATGATAAAAGTCTGTGTGTGTGTGTGTGTGTGTGTGTGTGTGTGTATGGAGGGGACAGAGGGCAAAATCAGAGGGAAAGAAAGAAACTTGGACTCAGAGTTGTGGTGGAAAGATAGCAATCAAGTTATGTTTTGCCATTTGGGAAAAGGGACACAAGAGGAACTTGAAGGCCAGTGATATTTTGTTGAGTCTTATTGTGTTTAATGAAGTTTAAATATTAAATAAAAAGAAAAAGAGGTTGTAAATGGTATAGCTGGAAGAGTCCTTAAAATTCATTTTGTCAACTCTTTAATTTTGCACATAAGGAGATTGAGGTCCAAGCAAAATCTACCCCCTGACAAGTTTAAAATAGTAATCTGGCAGAGCTGGGGTGAAACTTTAGATGTGCCAATGAATAAAGAATTAAAATAATCTTGAAGCTTTTAAAAAATAAAGATATATTAAAAACATTATGGTCTCTATCTGGAATATTTTCTCTATTTTAGCTGAAATGCTTTCTACATATACTGATTTTTTAAATAAATAGATCAGTTTAGTCAAGGTTCATGACACCATCACTTCTGAGATGGAAGGCCCATCATTATGTAAATTTTCATATGCTTCTAGAGACACAGACTGATTTGTTGTTGTTGATTTTTATTCTGAATCATCTTAGTATTTAATCAGAGCTGCAAAATAATGGAGCAGATTTGACTTTAAAAAGTGTTTCCTAATCTGTAAACAAAATATCTTACTGTGTTACAAAAAACATATAAAAAATGAAGATTTTATTTTTGAATACTAAAGAGCAAAGAATACTAAAGAGCAAAACCCTGGAATATTTCAAGTTTGTTATAGTCCCATTTTATTTCATTTCAAGAATGAATAGAATATCCTGACCTTCAATTTTGATGATAACCACTGACTAACCTGTAATGAACATTAAAGTATGGTTATAATATAATATTGTTTTGCCTGGGTGATTGTTGACTGCATTCATTATTCACAACTGCGTCCATTCTCCCATATGACTACTTTTGACATAAGTAACCTGATATATTGAATGGTTTGCCTCGGAAACAAACAGAGATCATTCTGTCATTTTTGAGATCGCATCCAAGTCCTGATTAGATGCAATGTATATTGTCACCTTTCTCATGTAACTTATATGCAGAACACATCATGAGAAATGCTGGGCTGGAGGAAGCACAAGCTGGAATGAAGATTGCCGGGAGAAATATCAATAACCTCAGATACACAGACTATACTACGCTTATGGCAGAAAGTGAAGAACTAAAGAGCCACTTGATGAAAGTGAAAGAGGACAGTCAAAAAGTTGGCTTAAAACTCAACATTCAGAAAACTAAGATCATGGCATCTGGTCCCATCACTTCATGGCAAATAGATGGGGAAACAATGAAAATGGTGACAGACTTTCTTTTGGGGGGCTCCAAAATCACTGCAGATGGTGACTGCAGCCTTAGTATTAAAAGACACTTGCTCCTTGGAGGAAAAGCTATGGCTAACCTAGACAGCATATTAAAAAGCAGAGACATTACTTTGCCAATAAAGGTCTGTCTAGTCAAATCCATGGTTTTTCCAATAGTCATGTATGGATGTGAAGTTGGACTATAAAGAAAGCTGAGTGCCAGAGAATTGATTCCTTTGAACTGTGGTGTTGGAGAAGACTCTTGAGAGTCCCTTGGACTGCAAGGAGATGCAACCAGTCCATCCTAAAGGAAATCAGTCCTGAATATTCATTGGAAGGACTAATGCTAAAGCTGAAACTCCAATACTTAGGCCACCTGATGTGAAGAACTGACTCATTGCAAAAGACCCTGATGCTGGGAAAGATTAAGGGCAGAAGGAGAAGGGGACAACAGAGGATGAGATGGTTGGATGGCATTACTGACTCAATGGATATGAGTTTGAGTAAGCTCTGGGAGTTGGTGATGGACAGGGAAGCCTGGCTTGCTGTAGTCTATGGGGTGGCAAAGAGTTGGACATAACTGAACAACTGAACTGAACTGAACCTGATATATGAGTGAAATGAGGAAAATCAACTGGTCATACTGGTATCAGGCACATAAACTTGTTTTGCATTTGTATGAGGTGAATGAAATTATATGCCACGGCCGGGAAGACTTTAAAACTACAGGGCACATATTATGAAAAGTGGTTTTTAGTTAAGACTATTGAATTCTTTAAGACTTTCTACTGAGAAGTTTCAATTTGACTCAATCAATGGCACTACCACCAATACTATCACTTATTCATCACACATTGATTTGACTTCCATCTGTAGTTTAATCAGTTTTGAAGGTTGAGGAGACAAAAAGACATAAGACACATCCCTGCCCTTCTAACGTTCACAGTCTAGTAGCTGAGTCATAAAAGCAAGCCATCCAGGACACTGCAGTATAACACATGCACCAAGAGTAAAGGTCACAGGACACCCATAGAACCCAGAGAAGGAAAATGAGACTTTAGGGAAGAGGGAGAGAGATGAAGGGAGAGGGTGTTGAGAAGGAAAACGACCACATGACTCAGACACTGCTGTGGGAGGTGATGTAATTTGCTAGCAAGTTTCCAATGTCAGCTATAACTGGCAGCTAGCTCACTGGAACTGATAGCTGATAAAGAAAGAAGGAGTTTCTTGGGAATTGCAAGTTAGTAAGGTCTAACGGGGTTTCCTTCTGACTCATCATGTTATCCGTGGGTTGAAACAGAAGGGATGCTGAAGGAGAGAGTTGCCACTGTGGCTGTGAGTTTCTTGATTCTGGAACCTGAGATCATGCATTTATAAACTCCTACACCACCTGGCAAAAAACCTAAGACGTGTGGGGTGGGGGGAAGTTCAGTAAATTTGGTTAGATTAAAACATCATTGCCAGGAAGAACATTTTTTAGCTCTGACCAAATAATCGTATCTGAGCAGTTGAGCCTAGACATATCTTTTGAACTGACAGCTTGGGGCTGATCTAATGAACTGACTCAAAGAAAGGGAAATATTGCACTGGGGTGGCTGATTCTCTATTCTGTTTCTTGATACAACATTCATCAATGCCTACCTAACATCAAATGTGATTCAAAATCTAGATTCACCTATCTCTGTTATTAACTCAGGGGAGCGCATTTATTTTTCTACAAAAAAAAAAAAAAAACAAAACAAAACAAGGAATTCATCACAAGCTAGTATTTACATCCTATTATCCTTTTTATTTTTTCTTCTGCACTAAGTGCTTTGTTTTTTATTTCTATTCTCATCCTCAAGGGCAAAAATATATTCATTCAAAAACATATTCTTCTGTAATTTCAAAAGCAGTATGAAAGTGTCATTTTGTCAGATAATGGAGTTAGAGGCCTTTGGCCAGATGTACTTATCAACAAATATGAAAACAGTCATTGCTTCTTCAAATCTTATTTATAAGTTATTTATCCATTTACTTAGAACTTAGATTTATTATGGAAATTATCTTTTTTGTTTGGAAGGGACTTATGAGATTATTTGGCCAAGTCTTTTATTTGACCAATAAGGGAATTAAAGTCTAAAGATACGTGGTAATTATCTTACATTCTTATAGTTAGAATAGATATGAGATCAGAAAGATTTCTGTATCCACTGTGCTTATGAGCCTGCCACTACAGCTATGTTTGTATAAGCCAACTCTAATTCTCTTTTCCTTAAAGTATATATGATCAGGGTTGCTAGAGAAATTGTTTTAAAAACACACATTTGTCGCAATGCAAATGACATATTAAGGAACAACTTGGGCATGATGTAAATTTCATGTTTTCTTATGTATGATTTCATCCAGGAGATGTACTAGTTGACCAAAGAAACTGATACCTGGATAAACTAATCCAACTAGGAACACACAAAATGCATACATTTCAAACATCTGCCAGTTCCCTCACCCCACCACATGTCTTATGAGTCATGTCCATAGGTGGTAGATGGAATAGGTCTCTTAAGGTACTATGTCCGAATCCCTAGACCTTGTGAATATATTATGTTACATGGTGAAAAGGACTTTGCAGATTACTGGAGGTTACTGATCACTGACCTGAAGTAAGGAAGATTATCCTGGATTATCTAGGTGCATGCATGCATGCTAAGTCACTTCAGTCACGTTCAACTCTTTGCAACCTTATGGACAGTAGCCTGCCAGGTTTCTCGGTGGAATTCTCCAGGCAAGAATATTGGAGTGGGTTGCCATTTCCTTCTCCAGGGGATCTTCCTGCCCCAGGAATCAAATCTGAGTCTCTTATGTCTCCTGCATTGGCAGGTGGGTTCTTTACCACCAGTGCCACCTGGGAAGTCAAGCCTATTCTAATCTCATGAGCCCTTAAAAACAGAGAACTTACCCCATTTAGAGCCAGATATGGAGCAGAAAAAAAGAGTAAGAGAGATTCCCAGCATTGGGAGAATTCAACACCTGCAGGACTTGAGAGAGCTCTCTAGTAGCTGAGGGCTTACAGCTAACAGTCACCAGACAGTGGGAACTTCAACTATATTCCTCAGGAATGGAATTCTGCAGCAACGGGATGAACTTGGAAGCAGATTCTTCAAAGCCTTCAGAAAGGGAATTGACCTCACCAACACTTTAATTTAGAACCCAACTAAATCTGTGCCCCCCTTTCATGTATCACAGCCTTGTCATGGCTAAGGGGCTTGTGTAACCCTGCTGCCCAGGGCTACCCAGGATGGCTGAGTCATAGTGAAGAGTTCTGACAAAACATGGTCCACTAGAGAAAGAAATGGCAACCCACTCTAGTGTTCTTGCCACAAGAACCCTATGAACAGTATGGAAAGGCAAAAAGATATGACCGTGGAACATGAGCCCCCCAGGTTGGAAGGTGTCCAATATGTTACTGGGGAAGAGTGGAAGTCAATTACTAATAGCTCCATAAAGAATGAAGCAACTGGCTCAAAGCAGAAATGACGTTCAGTTGTGGATGTGTCTGGTGATGAAAGACCAATGCTGTAAAGAACAATATTGCATAGGAACCTGGAATGTTAGGTCCATAAATCAAGGATCTAACAGAAATCAACCCTGAATATTCATTGGAAAGACTGATGCTAAAGCTGAAGCTGAAGCTCCAATAGTTTGGCAATCTGATATAAAGAGCCTGATATAAAGAGCCAACTCATTGGAAAAGACCCAGATGCTGGGAAAGATTGAAGGCAACAGGAGAAGGTAGCAGAGGATAAGATGGTTAGATAGTATCACTGACCCGATGGACATGAATTTGAGCAAACTTGGGAGTTAGTGAAAGACAGAGAAGCCTGGCATGCTGCAGCCCAAGAGATTGCAAAGTGTCAGATATAACTGAGTGATTAAACAACAACAAACCTGTGTCCAGACTTCATGGAAAGTGCCAAATCTGTGATAGTTTTTATGGTAGCAAGGGAAAACTAATACCCGTCTCCACATCTGGTTTTACAATTTTCGTCCGATTTCAGATAACCTTCCTCATAGCATTTCTGAGCACTCACAAATTGCAATCTTCCTTATATCCACTTCTGCAAGCAGACGTCAGGACTTTTTTTCGAGGAAAAATGCCATATTTACTGATTATTTATATATTTCTTAATCACTTAATGCATCTAAAATGACCACCATCTTTATTAGGTTCCTATTTTTGTGTGTGTGTGTCACTGATGCTTTTGACTTTTGACCTCAAACCCCATTTTCTTCTAAAATCATTGTAGTCTTTATTGTACAATTTTGCAGAACATGGTGATCGTTAGGAATGCATGTGTGTGTATGTGTGTATATATGCAGTGATGCAGTGGGATTTTATACATACAGTGGGAAAGGAAAAAAAAATTCCCTCTACTCATCTTAAGTTCATTGGCTTGGCTCTTGTAAATTAGACTAACAAAATACAGATTAGCAAGTGAAGAAAAAACCAGAATTTTAATAACATGTGTATTGCACACATATATAAGAGTACTCAGTGATGAGGAACTCAGTGGGCATGATGAGGACTTGGGCTTATAGAGAATCTTAGCAAAGAACAATAATTTTGTAGAGAAGTAGCAAGACAAAAGACAGTAACTCCAAGACACTGGAAGGAGCAAATTGGGGGAAGGCAAATATGTGGGGACCTAAAGTGCTTCCCTCATAGCTCAGTCAGTAAAGAAACTGCCTGCAATGCAGGAGACTGAATTTGATTCCTGGGTCAGGATGATTCCCCTGGAGAAGGAAGTGGCAACCGACTCCAGTATTCTTGCCTGGAGAATCCCAAGGACAGAGGACCCTGGCGGGCTACAGTCCATGAGGTCACAAGAGTCAGACACAACCTAGTCACTAAACCACCACAGACAGCCTTTCTTGTATCTACTTCTCTCCAATTGCTTTCAGCTCACAATAATCCTTGTGCTAAACTGGTATATTTTTAGGTGCTACCCTTAAGATTCTTCTAGGTCCTGGGAAATGGGTGGGTTGGCTCTTGTATAAAGTCACACAGAACTAAATTCAGGACATAATTACGTAACTGCTTATTATGTAAAGAACTTTCTGATGTTTCTCCTTTGAAGTGACATACTTTTATACTCCACGTCTTTTTGAAAATGCCCACTTACCTTCCAGATGGCTGCTAAGATATTATATCTTAGGAGAAGCTGTATTTCATCCCACAAGTAAATGTTAGGTGATTTCTATGGGCATCCATCATATCCCATATTGCACAAATAATGACTCAACTCACATTTAAATTGTCCATTTGTTTTCCTATATCCCTTGCGGATTACAAACTTTAAGGAGAAGGATAACACATATGTTTTAGTTTTTCCATATTTGTATATCAACACTCTAGCTTAGTGCCAAACACATAACAGACATAATTATACATGTTAAATAAAAATTGAATATGTGTTTGAAAATACAAGCAGTAGGTCAATCATGTACTCAATGAACTCGAATCTGAGTAAACTCTGAGAGATAGTAAGGAGAGAGGAGACTGGCATTTTGCTGTCCATGGCGTTGCAAAGAACTGAACACAATTCAGCAACCGAACGACAACAAAATGTTTGTTCCTACATAGTCACAATGTGGATAGCTGAGAAGATAATGTTTCTCTTCAATGACCAGAGCCATTTGCATCAAAGTCCTTTTAATGCAGATTTTAGATTCTGTCATCAAATATGTACATCTGATTTCACTAGCATCAATGTGGGACTTCAAGCTGTGAGGTGGAGTGAAATAATCATTGAGAGATAGAGCATAGAATTGGAAACATTTCTTATCTCTAAGGTCAGAATTCAAGCATACTATTTTCTGAGGCTTTATAATTGCTAAACATTGTTTAGAGATAAAATTAGCTCCTTAATTTGGTTTAGGAGTTCCTGTAAGGTGGCCATGATGATAATAAGGCAGACCTCAATTTATGAGCAATCTAGGCAGGATTGCTTACTCAACCTGCAAATTACTTGCAAAATATATGAAATGTTTACAGCTCAAGTTGAAAATACAATATTAAAAATGTTTCTGGGGTCACATTAAAAATGATTGAGTGGTTTTAAAAGTCTATTGGCCTGGTGGTTTGTTGCAGGAGAGAAAAGTCAGTTAAACAGTTTGGTGTTCTGCATGTAGTTTTTCATGTCCAAGTGACCATAGGCTACAGGCTAGAGGAAAATGTAGCATATCATGAAAGATTGGATAGTCCAAGCTTTCCACTCCCATTGTATATTTCAAATGTATTCTCCAAAGATGTCTATGGGAGTTAATTCTATTTGCATTAATTCTATCTTCAGTGGGTCAGGAATGGCCACTTATTGGCAGTCAAGAGTGACAATGAAAGAAGGGTAATGGAAGAAAGGACCCTTCTCCTTAAGAGATTTGTAATATATTAGAAGACAGAATAAGAGTCTGAGAAGCATAGCCACCAAGAAAGGACCAGGCATGTCTAAATGCAAAAATTCAAGCACTCCTAGATTCGAGAGAAGAAAATCATAACATGGAGGACTGGAATACTCAGAAAACACACTGCTAAGAGATCTCTTTGCTCAGATTAAAAACAACAACAACAAAAAAAAACATGAAGTCAATGGTTTGTAACTTGGGCAACTGTTCACTGAGAACCCAAATGAGCCAGTTAGCTTACTTTGCATACACCAAACAACCAGCAGCTCATAAAAACTTTCAGTCATTGCTGACCTTGATTAGAATTCAGGCTGGAGCCAAGGAAAGAAAAGTGGAGATTTTGCTTTCCAATTCCCTATGCCACTCATTCTCTCTAGATCCTGGTTGCCAGCAAAGTTCTGCTTCATCATGGAGCACAGATAGTAAATGCAGCCTTGTAGGTATGTGATAGCAATGACCGTAAATAAGGACAAGCACACCTATACCTGCAAATGAATAGAGTTGCACAGATGGTACAAGAGATCCTTCCTATAGGTCCTGAGCCAGACCCCATTATTCTCTGCTTCATATAATGGCCCAGTGCAGTAACTGGACCATCACACAGCACAGATGGAAGAGAGCGTTAGAGGGCAATCGAACATGTGAATTTTCCCAGTGTGTCACAATTACAGAAACATCTGTGCTAAATATTTTCAAGCTGATCCACTGTAAAAATTGGCAATGTTCAATAGCACTCGATGTCTTGCCTTTCCCTGGTGGGAAAGAAATCTAATGATTGCATTTGGGACTACAGCATAAGGCATGTACCTATGCTGATTGCTTGCTGTTTAAAGGGACCTCATTTGCATTATGCTGCTTGCAATGTGCTTTCTTTATGCCTCCTCCTTTCTTTTTTCTCCTGCAAATATAAACTGAAAGGGAAATCAAACCCTTTGCTACTCTTGTCATTGAAATGTTTCCCAGGGCTCAGTTAATGGAATGGCCTGGGCAGGGGCAAGGAAAAGGCGAGAGCGATAAAGTCTCTTGACAGTAATTGTCGACTGCGTTGCCTGTTAATTCTGATTATATTAAAATGGATGATTGGCTGCCTCATCATTTGCTCATAAACATGGTACTTCATCCTAGGAATCTACTAATCAAAGCAAAGTTCTAACTTTTTTACTTATGTGAATTTTACCTTCAGGAAGATGGCAACCTTAGTCAGTGCCCAGAAAATTTTAACATGCATATGACTCGCCTGGGATTCTTGTAGAGTGAAATTTCTGATTCAGTGGATCTGGGAAGAGACCCAAGATTCTGCCTCTCTAACCAGCTCCTACGTGATGCACATGCTGTTGGTTTAAGGACTGAGGTCGAAAGCTCAGCTTCTCTGTACAATGGTGTTGAATCGAATCTCAGAGACAGAGTTTTGGATGAAGTAGAAAAGACTAGCTTAATTATTTTGTCAGACAAAGGGGGCCCCAGCAGGCTAATGCCTTCAAAATCGAGTGTCCTAGCTTGGAGAAGATAGTGAGAAGTTTTATAGTAATGGTTTAAAGACAGCTTGATCAGCTTGTGGACATTCTTCTGATGGGTGGTAAGTAGGAGTCAGCAGCATCAACATTCAGGTCCAGCTGGTCTGTCTACCTGCTTGTGAGCAGCACGGCACTGTTAATCATTAACTTCTCCACGGGAGGGGATTTCAGTATCTGCAAAATAGCTCAAAGATATTGTTGGATGTATCCCTTGATGAGAAAACAGCACCTGCCCCAATGGCATCCCACTCCAGTACTCCTGCCTGGAAAATCCCAAGGACGGAGGAGCCTGGAAGGCTGCAGTCCATGGGGTCACTGAGGGTTGGACATGACTGAGCGACTTCACTTTCACTTTTCACTTTCATGCATTGGAGAAGGAAATGGCAACCCACTCCAGTGTTCTTGCCTGGAGAATCCCAGGGACGGGGGAGCCTGGTGGGCTGCTGTCTATGGGGTCACACAGAGTCAGACACAACTGAAGTGACTTAGCAGCAGTAGCAGCAGCAGCCCCGAGGCTGCTCTTGACTATTTCTCCATGGTCTCAAACCCCTTCTCTTCTCTAATTAACAATTGTTTGAACCTGCCCATTGGAACTCAGGGAAGGCCATGTATGCTAAGTGAAGGCTGTTTCCTATAATTGAATAAATGGGGGACACAGGAAGTCTTTGCACCCAGGAACCCCATAGGGCATTGCTCAGAATCAGGACCACATTTTACACGGCAAGGTTCTAGGCTCTGAGAATGCAGGATGAAAATAGTAAATACAATTTTTGATCTTTTCACTTACCAGGAAATTAAAATGTTCCCAGTAGATGCTATAAAAAAAAAAAAAAAAAAAAAGGCAAGGAAAAAAAGCTACCTAAGAGATTCCCATCTTGCAATAATGTTGATTTTCAATGTAGTACAAATTTCCATTTACTTATCAGACACCACTTTACAATCATATACTGTGTACCTACTAAAAACATTTAGTTTTCTGAAGCTCAAAGTCAGTGGAAGAAGCAGACACGTAAGCAAATAATTGCAGTAGATGTGGAAAGGGCAATAAAAAGAGGTACCAACAAAGAAAAGACAGGGGATGAGTTTGGGAATCAGAACTGGCTATTCCAGGCACAGAAAAACTATACAAAAAAGATCTTCATGACCCAGATAACCACAATGATGTGATCACTCATCTAGAGCCAGACAGCCTGGAATGTGAAGTCAAGTTGGCCTTAGGAAGCATCACTATGAACAAAGCTAGTGGAAGTGATGGAATTCCAGTTGAGCTATTTCAAATCCTAAACGATGATGTTGTGAAAGTGCTGCACTCAATATGCCAACAAATTTGGAAAACTCAGCAATGGCCACAGGACTCGAAAAGGTCAGTTTTCATTCCAATCCTAAAGAAAGGCAATGCCAAAGAATGCTCAAATTACCACATAATTGCACTCATCTCGCACACTAGAAAAATAATGCTCAAAATTCTCCAAGCCAGGCTTCGACAGTACATGAACCGAGAACTTCCAGAGGTTCAAACTGGATTTTGCAAAGGCAGAAGAACCAGACATCAAATTGCCAACAAACACTGGATCACGAAAACAGTGAGAGAGTTCCAGAAAAACATCTACTTCTGCTTTATTGACTATGTCAAAACTTTTGACTGTGTGGATCACAATAAACTGGAAATTTCTAAAAGAGATGGGAATCAGACCACCTTTCCTGCCTCCTGAGAAATCTGATGCAGGTCAAGAAGCAGCAGTTGGAACTGGACATAGAACAACAGACTGGTTCCAAATAGGGAAAGGAGTACTTCAAGGCTGTATATTGTCACCCTGTTTATTTAACTTATATGCAGAGTACATCATGAGAAATGCTGGGCTGGATGAAGCACAAGCTGGAATCAAGATTGTCAGGAGAAATATCAATAACCTCAGATACGCAGATGACACCACCCTTATGGCAGAAAGCAAAGGATAACTAAAGAGCCTCTTGATGAATGTGAAAGAGAGTTGCAAATGTTGGCCTAAAACTCAACATTCAGAAAACTAAGATCATGGCAACTGGTCCCATCACTTCAAGGCAAATAGATGGGGAAACAATGGAAACGGTGACAGACTTTAATTTGGGGGGAAGGGCTCCAAAATCACTGCAGATGGTGACTGCAACCATGAAATTAAAAGATGCTTTCTCCTTGGAAGAAAAGCTATGACCAACCTCGACAGTACATTAAAAAGCAGAAACATTACTTTGCCAACAAAGGTCTGTCTAGTCAAAGCTATGGTTTTTCCAGTAGTCACGTATGGATGTGACAGTTGGACTATAAAGAAAGCTGAGCACTGAAGAATTGATGATTTTGAACTGTGGTGTTGAAGACTGTTGAGAGTCCCTTGGACTGCAAGGAGATCCAACCAGTCTATCCTAAAGGAGATCAGTCCTGAATATTCATTGGAAGGACTGATGCTGAGGCTGAATCCAATAATTTGGCCACCTGATGTGAAGAACTGACTCATTGGAAAAGACCCTGATGCTGGGAAAGATTGAAGGCAGGAGGAGAAAGGGAAGATAGAGGATGAGATGGTTGGATGGCATCACAACTTGGCGGACATGAGTTTGAGTAAGCTCTGGAAGTTGGTGATGGACAGGGAAGCCTGGTGTGCTGCAGTCCATGGGGTGGCAAAGAGTGAGACACAACTGAGCAACTGAACCGAACTGAGTCCAGGTACAGAGTACTGACTGCACCACTTAATTACTCCAAAACTAAGTTTCTCCATCAATAAAATGGACAGGATAACTTCATTCCTACTGTAATTGTGTTGATAATACACGACATGGTACTTATCACATCATAATTATATACCAAACATTAGCCTGCTTCCTTTTATTTGATTTAGGAAAACAAAACAAACAAGGCAAAAAGATTAGCAGTATTGCAAAGATGGCAGTTGCTGTAAAAATAAATAAGATGACTTCATCTCTAAGGAGCTTACAATTTAATAGAAGAGATAAAAAGAAGAGCATTGGTGACTATTAAGCTGTAATGCAAGGTAGAATGTGATAAATTCTATCAAATAAATTTTAGGGAAGTGCTATGGTAAGAAAATGAATTGAATTTCGTGGCATTTAAGTTGTGACAGAAAGGATGTGTAGACTTACAGTGGGCTATAGGAGAAAAAAAACATTTCATTTATAGAGGATGAAAAAAATCACTGGAATGCACTTGCAGGAAATGTTTTAGCTAGAGGTAACCCTTGTTGAGGCTTCCCAGGTGGCGCTAATGGTTTAAAAATAAACAAACAAAAAAAACCCTGTCTGCCAACGCAGGAAGCATAAAAGAAGTGGGTTTGATCCCTGAGTTGGGAAGGTCCCCTGGAGGAGGGCATGGCAACCCACTCCAGTATTCTTGTCTGGAGAATCCCACTGACAGAGGAGCCTGGTGGGCTACAGTCCATAGGGTTGCAAAGAGTCAGAGATGACTGAAGGACTTAGCAAGCATGCACACAAGCTTTGTTGAATACAAGTGGTCTCAAGTGGCCTCGGCCTGCAGCGACTTGAAGCAGGTTTTTGGTTGTTGGCTAGAGATTGAAGTCAAGTTGCAGCAGTGAAAGTAATGAATTCTAGCCACTAGACCAGTGACAAGGCCCTTGCCCATAAAGCCTTGCAGAAATGAATTCTCACAAAGATGGAAAGTAGTGAAACAACTGTTTATTAGGAGGAAAAAAGGCATATGTGGATAGGCACACAGGCAGGCTCAGAGAGAGTCCCACCCTGGTGGTAGTTTGAATTACTTATATGGGTCATCCCAAATTTCCTTTGACCAGTCATCTTGCTTTGCCTGGTTCTGAGTCTGAATTTGGTACATCTCAGGGGCTTCTCTGGTGTTTCAGGCATTAAAGAGTCTGTTCACAATGAAGGAAACCTGGGTTCGATCCCTGGGTTGGAAAGATCTCCTGGAGAAGGGCATGGCAACCCACTCCAGTATTCTTGCCTAGAGAATTCCATGGACAGAGGATCCTGGCAGGCTGTGGTCCACGGGGTCACAAAACATCAGACATGACTGAAGGGCTAACACTTTCCCTTTCACCGGGTCCTCTTATGTATGCATGCCTATCTCTCAGCCAAGCTGGATTCTAGAGAAGAGGACTATGGGGGAGTTAACCTCCAAGGAGACTCTCTGTGCATGTATATTTGAGAAGGTGTCCCTGAAGACAAGAATGAGAAATATGTGGTCTCTTATCTGCGTAGGGCTTAGCTCCTTCTCCTCTTCATCTTGGAGTATCAGTCCACAAAGGGATGAACTGCAGCTCCTCAGACCAGGGGCTCTCTATCTCCTGCCTCCGAATTAGTAGGTGTAGAGGATGCAGAGGGAATGTGGAATGAAGCTTGGGAGTTGGAAATTTATTTCATGGGCTGTGGTCATTTCATCAGACTCATTTAGAATGAAGTAGATTCAATACATGTGTTCTTGAGTCAAAAGAGTCAAAAGGAGAGACACTGAAAAAAGAGATATGCTGAACAATGGCACTTGTTGAGGTTGGAGAAGGGAAAGGCCAATTGCAGTAGAATTGAAAAGAAAGACAGCAGGTGTTAGGGAGAGAAGTCAAGAGCAGCATTCGAGGACTTATTAGAAAGTAAAATGTTGGATAAAGCTTCAATTTTCCTGGGAGGTGACTAGGAGTACCGTTGTATGATTTTTAAAATAAAATAAAGATTAATTAGGTCCCATTTGTTTATTTTTACTTTTATTTCCAATATTCTGGGAGGTGGATCATAGAGGATCCTGCTGTGATGTATGTCAGAGAGTGTTTTGCCTATGTTCTCCTCTAGGAGTTTTATAGTTTCTGGTCTTACGTTTAGATCTTTAATCCATTTTGAGTTTATTTTTGTATATGGTGTTAGAAAGTGTTCTAGTTTCATTCTTTTACAAGTGGTTGACCAGATTTCCCAGCACCACTTGTTAAAGAGATTGTCTTTAATCCATTGTATATTCTTGCATCCTTTGTCAAAGATAAGGTGTCCATAGGTGCGTGGATTTATCTCTGGGCTTTCTATTTTGTTCCATTGATCTATATTTCTGTCTTTGTGCCAGTACCATACTGTCTTGATAACTGTGGCTTTGTAGTAGAGCCTGAAGTCAGGTAGGTTGATTCCTCCATTTCCATTTTTCTTTCTCAAGATCGCTTTGGCTATTCGAGGTTTTTTGTATTTCCATACAAATTGTGAAATTCTTTGTTCTAGCTCTGTGAAGAATACTGTTGGTAGCTTGATAGGGATTGCATTGAATCTATAAATTGCTTTGGGTAGTATACTCATTTTCACTATATTGATTCTTCCAATCCATGAACATGGTATATTTCTCCATCTATTAGTGTCCTCTTTGATTTCTTTCACCAGTGTTTTATAGTTTTCTATATATAGGTCTTTAGTTTCTTTAGGTAGATATATTCCTAAGTATTTTATTCTTTCCGTTGCAATGGTGAATGGAATTGTTTCCTTAATTTCTCTTTCTGTTTTCTCATTATTAGTGTATAGGAATGCAAGGGATTTCTGTGTGTTGATTTTATATCCTGCAACTTTACTATAATCATTGGTTAGTTCTAGTAATTTTCTGGTGGAGTCTTTAGGGTTTTCTATGTAGAGGATCATGTCATCTGCAAATAGTGAGAGTTTTACTTCTTCTTTTCCAATTTGGATTCCTTTTATTTCTTTTTCTGCTCTGATTGCTGTGGCCAAAACTTCCAAAACTATGTTGAATAGTAATGGTGAAAGTGGGCACCCTTGTCTTGTTCCTGACTTTAGGGGAAATGCTTTCAATTTTTCCCCATTGAGGATAATGTTTGCTGTGGGTTTGTCATATATAGCTTTTATTATGTTGAGGTATGTTCCTTCTATTCCTGCTTTAAACTTAAAAGCTTCTGCACATCAAAGGAAACTATTAGCAAGGTGAAAAGACAGCCTTCAGAATGGGAGAAAATAATAGCAAATGAAGCAACCGACAAACAACTAATCTCAAAAATATACAAGCAACTCCTACAGCTCAACTCCAGAAAAATAAATGACCCAATCAAAAAATGGGCCAAAGATCTAAATAGACATTTCTCCAAAGAAGACATACAGATGGCTAACAAACACATGAAAAGATGCTCAACATCACTCATTATCAGAGAAATGCAAATCAAAACCACTATGAGATACCATTTCACCCCAGTCAGAATGGCTGCGATCCAAAAGTCTACAAATAATAAATGCTGGAGAGGGTGTGGAGAAAAGGGAACCCTCTTACACTGTTGGTGGGAATGCAAACTAGTACAGCCACTATGGAGAACAGTGTGGAGATTCCTTAAAAAACTGGAAATAGAACTGCCTTATGATCCAGCAATCCCACTGCTGGGCATACACACTGAGGAAACCAGAAGGAAAAGAGACACGTGTACCCCAATGTTCATCGCAGCACTGTTTATAATAGCCAGGACATGGAAGCAACCTAGATGTCCATCAGCAGATGAATGGATAAGAAAGCAGTGGTACATATACACAATGGAGTATTACTCAGCCATTAAAAAGAATACATTTGAATCAGTTCTAATGAGGTGGATGAAACTGGAGCCTATTATACAGAGTGAAGTAAGCCAGAAGGAAAAACACCAATACAGTATACTAACGCATATATATGGAATTTAGAAAGATGGTAACGATAACCCTGTATACGAGACAGCAAAAGAGACACTGATGTATAGAACAGTCTTATGGACTCTGTGGGAGAGGGAGAGGGTGGGAAGATTTGGGAGAATGGCATTGAAACATGTGAAACGTCATGTATGAAACGAGATGCCAGTCCAGGTTCAATGCACGATGCTGGATGCTTGGGGCTGGTGCACTGGGACGACCCAGAGGGATGGTGTGGGGAGGGAGGAGGGAGGAGGGTTCAGGATGGGGAACACATGTATACTAATTAAATAATTTTCTATTGAAGAAAAAAATAAATAAATAAAAAAAATTAAAAAAATAAAATAAAATAAAGAGAATGGATGGATCATTGATAACAATGATGAAACATTCCATGTAATTGCAGAACTAGAGCTTAACATGGAAAAGCTGAAGTTCAAACCAGATCAAAAAAAGACCTAGAACATTTACATAGGGAAGATACCCATGTGTGTATAGGTAAGTATGGAGATAGGGCAGCTGAGTGAAAAAAAATGTACTAGTGATGAGATGAGAAAAACTCTCACAGGTGGGAGATTATTAGGAAAGCATATGGTAAGTAAAACCAGGTTAGCAGAAGATTTAAGAGTTAGTGACAGAGAGAGGCAGTGACAGATCCAGAATTTGGCCAACAATTTAGTTGAGAGGACAAAACAAGGAGAATATTCTAGGGCTGTATGTGCATGGCATGGAATAGTTACTTAGAGGGCATATGTATTCAAGGTGCCTTCAGTAGTTGCTAAAGGTTTCAAAGAGTCTATTCCTATCCCCCAAACCACCCCTTGCACTCATTCTGCTCATTAGAGAGAGGATAGTCACCTCTTTGAATACTATGCAGCATCTTTGTTTTTGGTTTTGTTTTTTTTTTAGTAACACGATCTTAATATTAATATTAATTTTTTAAATATTTAATTTAATTTTTTTAATTTAATTTAATTTTTATTAATATTTTTAGTAACATGATCTTAATATTAATACCCTAGCTGGATATTAATATTCCTAAATTTACCTTGTCTTAGGTTTAAATTTATTGGTCTTACATATTTATTTATTTATTTTTTTTTGATCTTACATATTTATGTTTCTAAATAGAGAAAAGGCAATAGAGAAAATATTCTATGTTTAGTTATTACTCCATGGTCAATATTCTCTCTCTCTCTGTCTCATTCTCTCTCTCAACCCCCCTCTCCCTCTTTCTCTTCCTCTCTTGTCATTAAGGATGGGATACTATTTATTTTATTTTATTTTTTTCAGTGTTACAGCTCCATTTTATTTAGAAGATAGCAGGAGAATCCAAGACTCAGAGAGAAAGGAGTGGAGGAGTGCATGGGGAGGGAGAAAGAGAGAGAGAGAAAGAGAGAGAGAGCGCGCGCGGGAGAGAGAGTCCGTGAGAAAGCGCTTTGGTTCCTCCTTTTATGTTTTTTTCCTCCACCTGGGCCTGCCCTATGCAAATTGGGCTTAGCCAGGAGTGCTGTTTGTTCTGCCTGAAGTCTTCACTCTGGTCCTTGGAGTCTTTTAGCCACCACCATTTTGGACTCCTTTTCCCTATTCTACCTACCTAACATTCCTCCCTCAAGAGATGGGAGGCCCAATTCCTTGGGAATAGGGGCGTCGAGGTCTTTCTGGCTACTTCCTGCTGAACTGGGGCGGTGAGGGGTATTGGGCCTCCCCCTCTTGCTAGTCTCAATCCTCAGAGTCCTTATAGCGGTGTCCAAGGGTGTGTGATATTTTCCGTGGTCAGCTGTAGTTTTATATCTTTGTTGAACTGGCACTGCATGTTGTAGCTGGTTGACCTGGGCAGAGACAAAACAGGTTAGACAATTGACAGTACATGGAAAAATCATTTAAAAAGAAAAAAACTATACAAATGAAAAGGCTATAAAATTCTATCCCAGTGCTATGAATAAATTCTAACTTTAATACAAGAACAAATGTTTAAGATGGTTACACTGTGGTTCATTGAATAATCTCATACCAATTACTTATTAAAAAAGATTTATATAATATGAAGACCACCATGGGATAGTAGTACTCGGTTGCATCCAACTCTTTGTGACCACATGGACTGTAATCTACCAGGCTCCTCTGTCCATAGGATTTTGCAGGCAGGAGTACTAGAGTGGGTTTGGTATTCAATCCCAACTCAGGGATTGAACCCACATCTCTTGAGTCCTCTGCATTGGCAAGCAGATTTTTTACCACTAGTGGCATCTAGCCAACTTCTATGCATTTCATTTACAATGCCACCTATTTACAAATCTAGTCTCACTTACTATTGCAGCAACTCAGAGAAGTAAATGCAATGGCACCCCACTCCAATACTGGAAAATCCCATGGGCAGAGGAACCTGGAAGGCTGCAGTCCATGGGGTCGCTAAGAGTCGGACACGACTGAGCGACTTCACTTTCACTTTTCACTTTCATGCGTTGGAGAAGAAAATGGCAACCCACTCCAGTGTTCTTGCCTGGAGAATCTCAGGGATGGGGGAACCTGGTGGGCTGCCGTCTATGGGGTTGCACAGAGTCGGACACGACTGAAGCAACTTAGCAGCAGCAGAGAAGTAAATACTTTTCTCCCCATTTTACAGTGGAGAGAGGTTGAAAGCTATTAACTTGAAGAGTCAGGACCCAAACGAAATCTGTCTCATGCTACAGCCCTAATTCTTTTCATTATATGGACATGTAAGGGAGAAAAAAGTCTCTTTCTCTTTCTAGCTGAGATTTCTCAACTGGGACCCTGTAAACTGTATTGACAAAAGACAGATGAGTAGGAAAAAAGCACACACATTTATTTAGCCTTCATAAAAAATAGCAACCCACTCCAATATCCTTGCCTGAGAAATCCCATGGGCAGAGGAACCTGGCAGGCTATGGGATTGCAAGAGTTGGACACAACTTAGCAACTAAACCACCAAGGAAATGAAGACCTGAATGTTTTTATACTAGCTTGAGGAAGAGTGAAAAACATGTAAGAGAAAAGAGCTAAAGGTAGTAATCTGGAGGAAACTTAGCAAAGCTTGTGTTTTTTTCTAGATTGTTCTGGGTTTCTATTCCGTCTTCAGAGATAAGCATGCTCCTTTTCGCTGGGTATGGGGAAGGTACCGCTTACACAAGGGTCTTTTGACCTGCATCAGGAGAGATGGAGTTTGTCAGCAAATCTGTTTTGCACTTGCCATTTTCCTTCAACATAAAATATTCAACATTCATAGCATAATATAGCACCTGAATCCCATAAGAAACATAGACCTTCTATTTTATAGCAATAATATAGAAGAGTTCTGTACTCTACTGATGCCTCTGAAAGGGGCAGTTGAGTTACTGCCACTGACAGATAACTCATATCTATCTCCTAGATAGACCAGAATCCAAATTCTAAAATACCACTCTTTGAAAATAAAGATAATAATGAAAGACATCAGATGCAGAATAACTTCATGACAAATTTTCGGATCGATTCCTGAAGGCATAAGTAGTACCAGGTAGGCAAAATAACTCTCATTCTAGAACAATTACAAACATTAAAATGAAGTATTACACCTACAATTAGAAAGAACCTCACAAAAGATTACTTTTTTTGTTTGTTTGTTTGTTTTTAAAAAAGACTTTCCAATGAGGAGAAATGTTTTGATCTGATGAACCACATTGGAGCAATGCTAATTTTATTAATTATATTTTAGGTTTAAAGTCCATATTCACCACGTAATTTTATACTTGTTGAGATGATATGTATCTGCATCTAATCTATTGTATGATGTACGTTATGTTAATAACATCTCAATAAATTTGGAAAGAAAATAAATAAATAAATTAAAACAGTGTGTCTAAATATAGCTTTCAATTCTAATCTTGAGAAAATGGATACAAAATAATTTTTAGACTATAAACTTTGTGCAGGTAAAAAAAATAACATGACTATTTTAGTGTTCTTCATGACATGTCTTCATTATTATTATGCTACATGTTTCAGAAGTTGAAAATAAATATAAAGAACTAATTCTATAAATATTAAAAAAATGGTAAAAGGAAAAGATGAGTAGTTGAAGTCAGAAGAAAGTTAAAATCAGAATTTAAGACCTTAGAGTAGAATTATAGCTTTGTAGTTTGTTTTATTTTGTTTATCATGGAGGTATCAAAGAGAACTAAAGAGGTATGATAGTTAAAGTTTGTTTGTTTTTTCTCTTAGTAAAGAACATATTTATTTAAGAACTTTGGCAATAAAGGAAAAGAGACCTTAGTATAGGCCTGGGCTCCATTTCAAATGCAGAAAAGCAGAGATTTATAATCAAGGAGCAGGCTGGCAGGTCAGCAGACAGAAAATTACTAAGTATAGACATCAGGGGTACAGAATTCTTGCTAAACTGACCTAATAAGATTCATGCCAAAGGCAGAAAAGTCAGACATCTTCTGAGGGATGGAGGGCAGGATGAGGATTTTGACTCAACATCTCAGATAATCAGATATTGAGGATGAGGGGGACTCTGAACTTCTAAGGAGAATTCTGGCTAAAACTGGGTGATGAGAAGATGAACAGGGAAGTCCAAGGTCTAGGCCTAGTCAAGGAAAGGGACCAGAGGAGCCTGACTAAAGTTCGGTCAAGGAGAGAGACTTTGTCAGAGATGGAGAATATTGGTATTGAACTGCTCAAGGAAGCTTGACACTGGCTGGTAGGGGAAGTCAGCAATGTGTGTAAAGGGGTAAGTAGATGAAAAGAAACAGATTAGGAAGAACAGCAAACACCAACTCAATCAGAGAAACAGACAGACTTTGTTTAAGAGACAAAAGATACTATTAAGAATTGAGTTTGTAAGTATGAGACTGATTTCATTATAATTATGTAAAGTTTAAAAATAAAATAAAAATAGAAAAAAAAATTTGTTTGTAAAATTTATTTTATTTTGGAGGAGACACGGGTTCAGTTGCAGTAGATACCTGGTGGCTCAGTTCTAAAGAATCCACCTGCCAGTGCAGGAGATGTGGGTTCGATCCCTGGGTCAGGAAGATCCCCTGAAGAAGAAAAATGGCAACCCATCCAGTATTCTCACCTGGGAAATCCCATGGACAGAGAAGCCTGAAAGGCTATAGTCCATGGGGTCGCAAAAGTCAGACATAACTTAAACCACCACATAGTTGATTTCCCATGCTGTGTGAGTTTCGGATACACAACAAACTGACTCAGTTATGCATATGCATCTATTTATTCTTTTTCAAATTCTGTTCCCATTTGGCTCTTACAGAATATTGAGCAGAGCAGAGACTAAAAAGAGTAGATTTCTAGTAGTCTTTAAATCTATCCTGTTGGAATGCAATAAAGAACTATGGTAAAATTCAGGTTTTGGAATCTGAGACATCTGTTTTCTAGTCACTGGTGCATCACTTACTTGGTGAATCTAAATGTCACAAACACTGAGCCCCCATTTTTATGTTAGAAATCGCTAGAAGAAATGTGCCCAACATATTACCAGGCACAACATGCCTGTCATGTAGTGTCTGCTCTGTAAACTCCTTTCCTCTCCTCCAATGTTAACAATTTTCTCTTACAGTTCTTTATTCTTAGACACATTTTCTGTTTCCCAGTTTATTCTAAGTGAATTAGCTACTACTTTGTTTTATGGGAAATATATGTTAATACATTCCATATTACAAAAATAGGTAATATCACCTGATCTTTAAATTTCCTAGAACTCACTTGAGAATCAAACTACACTTTTAAAGTTCATTCCAAGTGCATTTTCCACTTCCAGTTCACTTTGTCAAGTAGATTGCCTGTTATACATTGGGCTTTATCATTCTTATTTTCATATACCCTCCTCTTCTTTCATACTTTCATAAGCCTTCAAAGAATTCTATGCTTTATTTAGCAAACATTCACCCAAAAACCCATATATTTACTATCCACTATGTAGAAGTCAATGAAGCAATTCAAAAATCAAAACAATAAAAACAAGCCTTGGCCACAAGGAACAGTCTTGCGTTGCTTAACTCTGTAAGGGAGAAAGAGAAGTCTTATCTCCTCCATCTTCATGAGAATACTCTTCCACAATAAGTCAATCAGTAGATGTGGAAAAAACCAACTTCCTGCAGAAGGAAAATCAAAATGGAGTTTGTTTTTGCTAAAAGAGCTTTCTAAAAGGGAGCTGGAGGCCATCGAGGAAGTAAAATGTAGGCATGCCTCAGTCTGGCCATAATCTGAACCCTGATCACTTCTTGTCTGATTACAGACATTCAGAACATCTACAAAATGTTCCAGAAACTCAGGGTACTTATTGGACCCTTACCCTAAATAACTTGTGACAGCCTATCCTTTATTTCCTTCATGCATCCCAGCCAACTACAATTTTTGAAAACCAACTTTAACAACTGCGTAGCTTTTGCCTTGATAAGCTCCTGACTCTCTTCCTTGGAGCACTCTTTGGATTTTACCCAAATCTGTGTCTCCTGAACTGCAACTCCTAAAACCCCAAATAAATCTCTTTGCTCTTTGCAGCCTTGATACTGATTATTGTTTGACCTTCCTTTATACTTTTTCTACTTGATTATATGATGTTTTATCAGAGCAGCTGGCTTTGGAAATTTACTCTAAAAATCTAACTATTTTTATTTCTATCTAGAATTAAAAGTAGTTGATTGGAGAAAAAAATAGGCTTTTTTTTTTAACCCTCTTTGTCAAGCAAAAGTATTATATGGAAGCAATTGAACTATGACACACATTCTATTATTTCCAAATGTTAAACATCTTAGGTAGAGTCTAATTCCTACTAGATACCAGGACTGTAGTGGATTCTGCTTTAGAGAGAAACTGATGTGGTATTCTCTCCATGAGAAATTAGAATGTGTCCTCCTGAATTTAAAGGGAAATTAATAACTGACACACTGCTTCAAGTGTGAAGTGGGGGGGGGGGGGGTTGTTTTATTGAAAAATCAATTTCTCAATCCTCTTAACATTCCTTATTCTTTTCTGAACTTTTGCCCAGTTGTCAACCTCTTTGAGAGGACTAAGGGAATGGAATAAAATACAATATATTTAATGGAAATCTCACTAGGACTAAACAAAAGAGGCCTTTAATCTCCTTACCTAGCAATGTGGTGTCTGACTCTCTTAGAAGCCATCACCCAATCCAAGTTAATGTGAAATTTTCCATCTAACATCACATCAATCTAAAACGTGTATTTGTGATATTGCGATGTGTAATATGAAATATACATTTCATCTTTATATCTTTTTTGGCCCAGAGCTCCTAAACTCTTGGAATTTCCTAAGTGATGAGTGTGATAAAAGTGTCTTTTGTTATCTTAATGAGATGACTTCTCAACCCACCCCCCCCCACACCCCCCCGTAAGGTAGGTAAGGAAAGAACCATGCAAATGATTAGAAGGTTGGAACTGTTAGTTCCACTCCCCAGATCTCTGGGGAGGGGAGAGGAGCTGGAGTTTGAATCTATTGCCAATAGCCAATGATTTAACCAATCAGGTTTGTGTAATGTAACCTCCATAAAAACGCAAAAGGGGAAGATTTTTTCAGTCTGATGAACATCTGGGGAGTCAAGGAGAATGACCTGCTCAGGGATCACAGAAGCTCTATATCTGTATCTTGCCCTGTATATCTCATTTGGCTATTGATTTGTGTCCTTTAATATCCTGTGTAATAAACTGATAATCTGGTGAGTAAACTCATTTCTTAAGTTTTGCAAGACACTCTAGCAAATTAATCAGACCTAAGGAGGGGGTCAGGACTTCCCAGGTGACACAGTGGTAACGAATTCGACCACCAGTGTAGGAGACAAAACAGATGTCGTCTCAGTCCCTGGGTGGGGAAGATTCTCTGGAGTAGGAAAAGGCAGCCAGCTCCAGTATTCTTGCCTGGAAAATACCATGGACAGAGGAGCCTGCTGGGCTATAGTCCATGGGGTCACAGAGTCGGACACAACTGAACCACTAAACCCAAGGATGGGGTCATGGGAACATCTGATTGATAGCCGGTCAATCAGAAGTACAGATAACAGCTTGGATTTGCGATTGGCATCTGAAGTGGAGGCAGTCTTATAGCCCTGAGTCCTTAATCTGTGGGACCTGACACTCTCTCCAGGTAATAGTGTCAGGATTGAGTTGAATTGTAGGGTACCAGCTGGTGTCAGAGAATTGCTTGCTAGAATACGGAAAATCCCACACACGGTGGAACTGGCTAATCAGAATCTTAGTTATGAACTAGGAAAATGCTTGAATGTAATAAATTTACATATTTAAGGGACATACTTAGGCCAAAGTTCTAGGATCAATGTACCTAAAAGACCACACTCTTTATGCACAAACAAATGTCTCTGAAACAGAAAGAAGAGTAATTAATTTATTTCCAAGCCAGTTAACCAATCCCTTGTGAATGACCATCTTCCAATACCTGTCTCTAAGGTGTTTTTTCTTTTTTTCTTTTCTACAAACTGTAACAACTGCCAACTTGTCAAATGGTGAAGCTTTTGTTTCCCCTTGGCAATAGATCCCTGCCCTGAGTGACAGGATTTCCATATTGACAACTGCAAAATGTCCCAAATAACTCTGAAAAGCACCTGGAGTTTAATTTTGCATCTTAACATCCAGAAGGAGTCTTTTTTATTATTTCTCACATGTTAAAGTGAGGTTATTTATATACCTCACAACTGATGGTGTGATGAGAGCCAAGCTAAGCAGAGTATTTGAAAAATTCAATAAACTTAGCTTCCTGGGAAATGATATACTAATGTCTTTCAAAAGATTTGAATGATCTGCCTAAAATAGCAAGGAATTTTAAGACATCCTTTCATTTAAAATAATAATAACAGAAGAGCATCTAGTCATCTTAACAACCAAAATGCAAAGGATGAATAATTTGCCACAAAAGACCTCAAGCTTTCCATGTCAAAGTGTAAGTAAATGCTAGAGAACAAGTGAAAGATACATAAGTATTTCTGCTGCAGAAGAGGTCTCTTTTAACAAAAGAGGGAGAACCATATATCTTTCTCCCTAACAGCAACTCTTTATCACTAAAAATAGCGCACTGGAAACTGACAAAGTGGAGTGTTTTTGAATAAGCCTGAATTATAGATAGTGACCTGAATAGGAGCAATGAACATGACTCAAAACCATTCACGTGGCAGTCCCTGCCAGGATTGTAGTAATCTCTCAGTCACCTAATTGGCATGTGAATGTGCGCACGCGTGTAAATACAAAGTTTTATCTGAGAGATAGGATTTCTCTTGTTTTTGCATACAATTCAGAGTCACATTTTCTATGTGGTAATATAGATTTCTCCTTAGATTCTGCATTAAGGTTTTCTAAAAATGGAAATTAACAGCACTGCAACAGATCCCCATAAAACTGGAAATTACTATTCTTCTGTCACATCATTCCCATGTACAGCATCAGTCTTCTTTCCCTTTCATCTCATTTTAAAAAAGAAAATCAAACATGCTTTTACCATCTAATAACCTTTCCCCATGTTTCTTATTTATTAAATATACCAGCAAAGTCTTTATGACCATGATCATGTTTTATTCTCAGTTTGACAGACCAAAAGTTAAACTAAAAGCATTTTTTGATAGCTTGACACTGGCCGAAGACCTCAGCAAAATATATTGACTTTTCGCCTTCCCCCAAAATTAATGTTTATGCCCTCTTGCCCTTTCACTTTTCTTAACTGAGAATACCAGTCACTGAGACCTACTGGCCTCAAGCCATGGATGTATTGATGAGTTGCCTATTTCCAAGCTCTCCAAGTTCAGGGGCAAGACAGATACTTAAGATTGCAGAGGAAAAAATGAAGGGAAGGGCATCAAAGGTGCAGATCATATTTAGTCTTTCTCCTTGTGTCCAAAGATGAATTCAATAATTTCCTCCAGTTATTTTGAAGCATTGGTGAGTTGTGACTTTACTTTGAATCATCTTAAAACTAATTTTTTTTCCTAATGGTAGCAAGTGGTCAATTTCACCTTACCTTTTTTTTTTTAATTTTACTTATTTATTTATGTTTGGCTGTGCTGGGTCTCTGTTGCTATGGAAGGACTTTTTCTAGTTGCGGTGAGCAGGGGCCACTTGTTAGTTGCGGTGCTTGGGCTTCTCACTGCAGGGGTTTCTTTTGCTGCAGAGCACAGGCTCTCAGCACGTGGGCTTCTGCAGTTGTGGCACACAGGCTTACTTGCCCTGAGGCATGTGGAATCTTCCCAGACAAGGGATTGAACCTGTGTCCCCTGCGTTGTCAGGCCTGTAGCCTGTCAGGCTTCTCTGTCCATGGGATTCTCCAGGCAAGAATCCTGGAGTGGGCTGCCCTGCCCTCCTCCAGGAGATCTTCCCCACTCGAAACAGCATCTCTTATGTCTCCTGATTTAGCAGGTGGGTTCTTTAGCTCTAGTGCCAGCTAGGAAGCCCCACTACAAGGATCATCCAGTCTCAGCTATCAATAATGTTGAGGTTTAAGAAATTAGCCTGGCCAATCTATGATACCTGGAAAAAATCTTGCACATTCCTTCTTAGCTTTCTTCATGATGTCATTCCAGTCTTAATCCCATAGTGCCCTTCCACCTTTGAATCCCACTCATCTTTCCAGGCACAGTACAGGATCCACTGCTAAACCTATGTGGAGAGCTCAGACTGCCTAGAATCCTCCATCAAGCTGTAAGTTCCCAAAAGATTTTTTTCCTCCTTCTGATGGAAATCCTTGCAAATAGATTTATTTGCATTGAATACTGATGAATAGATTATTCATTATTGTCATTTAACTAGATCAAGGCAAGCAGGTTCTACACTGCAAAAAGAGGACTTTATTTTCTCAATAGTCAAATAATTTTGCATTGTGAGTAATGCATTATGCATTACTCACATAATTTCCTATGTGAGTAAGGTGGCATGACTGTTAAAAGAGAAATAGTTCTGCCCATCCCCAAAAAAAGGAAGGGGAGAAAAAAAAGAAGAAGATGGAATAGGATTATACAGTGGAAGTGAAATATAGATTTAAGGGACTAGATCTGATAGATAGAGTGCCTGATGAACTATGGAATGAGGTTCGTGACATTGTACAGGAGACAGGGATCAAGACCATCCCATGGAAAAGAAATGCAAAAAAGCAAAATGGCAGTCTGGGGAGGCCTTACAAACAGCTGTGAAAAGAAGAGAAGCGAAAAGCAAAGGAGAAAAGGAAAGATATAACCATCTGAATGCAGAGTTCCAAAGAATGACAAGGAGAGATAAGAAAGACTTCCTCAGTGATCAATGCAAAGAAATAGAAGAAAACAACAGAATGGGAAAGACTCAAGATCTCCTCAAGAAAATTAGAGATACCAAGGGAACATTTCATGCAAAGATGGGCTCGATAACTGACAGAAATGGACCTAACAGAAGCAGAAAAGATTAAGAAGAGGTGGCAAGAATACACAGAAGAACTGTATAAAAAAGATCATCATGACCTAGATAATCACGATGGTGTGATCACTGACCTAGAGCCAGACATCCTGGAATGTGAAGTCAAGTGAGCCTTAGAAAGCATCACTAATAACAAAGCTAGTGGAGGTGATGGAATTCCAGTTGAGCTATTTCAAATCCTGAAATGTAATGATGATGTGAAAGTGCTGCACTCAATATGCCAGCAAATTTGGAAAACTCAGCAGTGGCCACAGGACTGGAAAAGGTCAGTTTTCATTCCAGTCCCAAAGAATGCTCAAACTACCGCACAACTGCACTCATCTCACGCGCTAGTAAAGTAATGTTCAAAATTCTCTAAGCCAGGCTTCAGCAATATGTGAACGGTGAACTTCCAGATGTTTAAGTTGGTTTTAGAAAAGGCAGAGGAACCAAAGATCAAATGGCCAACATCCGCTGGGTCATCGAAGAAAGCAAGAGAGTTCCAGAAAAACATCTATTTCTACTTTATTGACTATGCCAAAGCCTTTGACTGTGTGGATCACTATAAACTGTGGAAAATTCTGAAAGAGATACTAATACCAGACCACCTGACCTGCCTCTTGAGAAACCTATATGCAGGTCAGGAAGCAATAGTTAGAACTGGACATGGAACAACCGACTGGTTCCAAATAGGAAAAGGAGTACATCAAGGCTGTATATTGTTACCCTGCTTATTTAACTTCTATTCAGAGCACATCATGAGAAATGCTGGGCTGGAAGAAGCAAAAGCTGGAATCAAGATTGCCAGGAAAAATATCAATAACCTCAGATATGCAGATGACACCACCCTTAAGGCAGAAAGTGAAGAGGAACTAAAGAGCCTCTTGTTGAAAGTGAAAGAGGATAGTGAAAAAGTTGGGTTAAAGCTCAACATTCAGAAAACTCATGGCAAATAGATGGGGAAACAGTGGAAACAGTGTCAGACTTTATTTTGGGGGGCTCCAAAATCCCTGCAGATGGTGATTGCAGCCATGAAATTAAAAGATGCTTACTCCTTGGAAGGAAAGTTATGACCAACCTAGATAGCATTTTCAAAAGCAGAGACATTACTTTGCCAACAAAGGTCCATCTAATCAAGGCTATGGTTTCTCCAGTGGCCATGTATGGATGTGAGAGTTGGACTGTGAAGAAAGCTGAGTACCAAAAAATTGATGCTTTTGAACTGTGGTGTTGAAGATTCTTGGGAGTCCCTTGGACTACAAGGAGATCCAACCAGTCCATTCTGAAGGAGATCAGTCCTGGGTGTTCTTTGGAAGGACTGATGCTAAAGCTGAAACTGCAATACTTTGGCCACCTCATGGGAAGAGTTGACTCATTGGAAAAGACTCTCATGCTGGGAGGGATTGGGGGCAGGAGGAGAAGGGGACGACAGAGGATGAGATGGCTGGATGGCATCACCGACTCGATGGACATGAGTTTGAGTGAACTCCGGGAGTTGGTGATGGACAGAGAGGCCTGGTGTGCTGCGATTCATGGGGTCACAAAGTGTTGGACACGACTGAGGGACAGAAGTGAACTGAACTGATCCTATCCCATCTCCTTGAATATAGGTTTAGCATATTTCTTAGTGTTTTGTATAGCTTCTTCATGGGCATGAAGGCAGATACGCATCTATTTCTTTGTGGATGATCTAGTTCACAAAACTCTAGGATGTTAGCAACAAAGTGTATTGAGGATCATCTAGTCCAATTCTATCAGTTGAAGATACTGAAGTCCAGACTAATTAATAATTTAAACAGATAATTGTTCTATGAGGTGAGTACTTATAATATCCCTTCAACAGATCAAGAGACTGGACAGGGAGAGGTGATAAAACTTGTCAGAATGGTAGAGCTCATCACTGGTAGAACTGTGCTTCCAACTTAGGTCATCGAGTTCCAGAGTTTATGCTTCAAGCTTCTGTACTACATTGCTACTACATTGAAATTTTGCCCACAATCACATCCCAAATTAGAAGGAAAACTAGAATAATGTTTCATTTCTTCTTTCCCCAGATCTAGTGTTTATACTATGCAATACTATCTCCATTTTTTGGAATAATTCTCTGTAGAAATTGAATAGACTTTTTTTTTCCCCCAAAGGCAGAAAAACCACATAGAACCAAACTTCTCTTTGCATAATAAAGCATACTTACACTAACTGGATTAACCACTAATACAATTGATCATCAAAGTACCACATAAATGATAGTCAATTTTTCTAATTTTTTTCTCTCCTGTATCTTAAGAATTATCTATTTGGTATATGCAAAGTTTAGAGAAATAAGCACATATCTAGAATGCCAAATTTTTAGATTAAATTTGACAAATACATTCATCCTTTATGAGTATGAAGTAATTCAGTGTCACACAGATGATATATGCAGAACACTGACTTGAAGTGCTTTTATTTGCGCCTGTTGAATAATAAAACTCAAAAACTCTTGATTTGTAAAATTTCCCTATTGTTAGATCCTTGAAATCATTTTCTTAGGCATTTCTTAAAGTTTTCTTAGACCACTTAATCCTACAGCTTTTTTTTTCAATGAAAAAGCATGTTCCTAAGATCAAGAAACTTGACACAGGGTAAAATTTAACATCTAGGCTAATTATTTTTGCATAATATGCATTAATGTGTCTAATACACATGCTTTTGATAACTCAATTTGGGAAATACTGGTGGAGTACAGAACATGCATAGGAGAGGCAGATTATGGAATAAGAGGGACATCTTACAAGAACAGCAACGTAGCAGCTGACTGGGTTTTTTTTTTTTTTTTTTTTCCCTCTACTCTTTAAAGGAAGCCAGCCCACTACACATCATCTGACGGGAGGCCCCCACCTCAACATTCTAGGGGACAAAGTACTGACAGGGAGGCAGCCCATCACGTTACACACCCCTGGGACCATCCTTAGATGACCTCCATAATTTGCCCAAATTCAAATGTACCCATCGCATCATGATACTTAATTCAAGCCCTAGTTCTCCTCACCCTTCATTTACAAAATGAGAGATACCCTTTATCAATGCAATCAGCCCACATCTCTCTCCTTCTTAGTGATCCACCACACATGTTGGTATTTGATTGGATTTTTCAAACTATTTTACTCTAATTATTTTATATGCTAATTATTTTTCCTCCAAGTCTTAAATACAAATCCTCTGCAAGTTTATAAAGAATGTTGGAACAGGATTGATAAAATATAGTACATGGCTGTTTATCACTTCAGCCCAATTCTAAGTAAAAAACAAATATTTAATATACATTATCCAAGGAAACCAAGTAGGAATGCTTACAAGATTGACTAACCATGTCATTTTAATAAGGAGAACTCCGGGCATTTTTCTTTTTAATAATGTCACCAGATTTTCTTAATGCATTGATCAAAAAGAATCATAAGCAACAAGGTTGAAAGTTGGGGGTATCACAGAAATTTAACCAGAAGGAGCCAAGTGACTTGAAATGGTAAATACATTTCTCTGATCATTTTTAAACTGCAAAAAAGGGCATGAAAAGAAACCCGGACATTCATTTACACTTGTTTTTCCTTTCTTGCTAACTAAAACATCATAAAATTAGTTTTAGGCACTTTCTCCTCTTTCTCACACCATCCCATGTCAATTTGTCATATTCCTAAGTCTTTTTTTTTTTTAGTTTTGGTTAGGATTTGGATAGATATTGGTTGAAACCTTTTCATTCCTTTACATCTTTATATTTTGATCCTCATCTTTTACTTAAGTGACAAAGACAATCAAATTTGTTGAGGAATTGAACCAGTTTTCAAAGGACAGAAAAATTCTCCTTTTTCTATTTCCCCCTTTATGTGCGTTAGAAAATAAAGGTTTACTTAGAACAAACATTTCTAGGAGAAGCTTTACATAAAACAAGAATCTGCTGTTTATCCCTCAGAGAGACAGTTACTGCAGTGGTTTAATAAAAGGACTAAAAATTGTCTGGATTTGAATCTCCACCACAATGTCTTGAATAAATTATTCAACGTCTCTGAGCCCCAAGAAGCCTCCAAGAATTTGTTGTTGCTGTTTAGCTCTTTGCAATCCCAGGGACTGTAGCATGCCAGGCTCCTTTGTCCATGGAATTTCCCCGGCAAGCATACGTTAATGGCTTGCGATTTCCTTCTTCAGGGGATCCTCCCAGATCAGGGATCAAAGCTGCATCTCTTGTGTCTCCTGCATTGGCAGGCAGATTGTTTATCACTGAGCCACCAGGGAGCCTCAAGGAGCCTACAAGTTTGGGGGCTATTAAAATTAGATTCCATACCACTTGCTCCATCCCCATAGTTATATAATCTCTCAAGTAGCAGGGATCTGAAAAAAAAAAAACAATAGGGCATGAAAGAAAAGTTTATACTATTTTTAATAAACTCTTGCATAATCATGTCAGGCAAAGTTCTAAGCAGTTTACAGATGTCACTTCAGGTAATCCTTATAAAAATCTGTGATCTATATATCTTATTATTCACATTTTATAGATGAGGAGTTTTTGATTCAGATGGGGAAATGATGGGCCTGGGATTCAGCTTAGGCAACCTCACTACAGAGGATCTTTTGCTTTTTGTTGTTGCTGTTTAGTTGTTAAGTTGTGTCCTATTCTTTGGGATCCCATGGACTTTAGCCCACTAGGCTCCTCTGTCCATGGGATTCTCCAGGGAAGAATACTGGAATGGGTTGCCATTTCCTTCTCCAGGGGATCTTCCCAACCCAAGAATCAAATCCACATCTCCTGTTTGGCAGGCGGATTCTTTACCACTGAGCCACTGAGGCAGCCTCTTTGCTTCACCAATGGCCAAAGAAATTGAAAAAGGAACACTGACTTAAACAATTAAGTACATTTCCCTAACAACAAAAAAGATACAAAACTTTTAATATGCTAATATGCATTGGTGACTCTCAAAGAAATATATATGGTAATCAGGGTTTCCTGTAAAGTTTGACTGCAGAATTGAAAAAAAGTATCTTTTTTCAGGAATTCTTTTCATAAGAATTGTACTCCTGGAAAAAGTCTCTGAGGGAGAATGGAAAAATATAAATAAATATTTTAAATCATATAGATCTGTTTTCTATAAAAGTGTTTCAGTAATGGATTAGAAAAGAAAATAACTATAAATGACTTAATTTCAGAGATGCTAAGTGACAATTTTAGGCAATTTATTCTGGAGGAAATAAAAAACTTTAAGATGAAGAATTCAAAAAAATTTTTTTTTAAGTTTAAAGTTTAAAATACGAGTAGGAAAAGCATTTCTCTTAGTCTTGATGAGTGCAACTTTGAACATCTGTCTACTTGAACTTATTTAAGATTCCAGGGCACATTTTACAATTCTGAACACTGTTACCCACTCTGAATAATTGATTCCCTCCCACCTAACTCCCTGTAGAATGTCAGTTGAAAGAGATATTTCCACTTTCTGTTGTAAACCATTACAGTTATTGTTCCTATTAGGCAATTGATCCATTAACTTTCAAAAGTGATGCATTTCAATACTGGATAAAATATTTGCTTTTATATAATCTCATTAAGATATCTCTGGAGCCTTCTGAATGATATAATCTACATGAATACTGATTTAGTAATTGCAAGTACTACTAAGGCTTAGCTGGGAAAACAATAGACAACACATCATTATAATTACAAACATGTTCATAATCCTTTAGCATTTACAAAGTGCCTTCTCAAATCTGATCCTCAATCTTTGTGAAATAGGAGAGGTATCAGTGTCCTCAATTTGTGGAGGAGAAATGTAAATTCCAGAAAATAAGGAAATTACCAGCATTCATACAAAGAGAAGTTAGTAAAACTTGGATTTGTGTTTTATTCTACATTTCTTACACAATGCGGCTTCATGATTACCCAAAGCATTAACATAAAATGGATAATAATCTTTCACATAGTTTATTTCTTTGTGTGCTTATTTTTAAATAAACAGATTGGGCTGAGTAGATGATTTTCAAATTTGCTGTCTAAAGTGGTGCGGTCCAGCACTTCTAACAGATTTGTATCTTTCTTTAAGTAAAATACATGTTTCTTCCCTGAATTCATATACCTGAATCCCTACTATAAAGTGAAGGAAGGAAGGAAAGAAGAAAATGAGGGAGGAAAGGAAGGAGGAAGGAAAGAAGGGTCATGCAGAGAACTATCCTTGTCTATAATGGGAAATGCATCACCTCTGTTGCCATTTCTTATTTCTTCTTCCCAGCCTGCCACCTTATCCTTCAAATCTCAGTATGGACCGTGGAACCCTCCCTCACATGAGTTTCATTCCTGGCTATGTGAACTTAGTTTATTAATTTTCAATTTTTATTTTATATTGGAGTATACTTGATTTCCCTGGAGGAGGGCATGGCAATCCACGCCAGGATTCCCCATGCACAGAGGAGCCTGGCAGGACACAGTCCATGGGGTCACAAAGAAGTCGGACATGGCTGAGCGACTAAGCACACAATTGATTTACCAGTTTGTGTTAGTTTCAGATATATGGTAAAGTGAATCAGTGATATATATACATATATCAACTATTTTTCAGATTCTTTCCCCACATAGGTTATTATAAAATATAGAGAAATTAGCCTTATAGCGCAGAATTTAGAGAAATCAATTTTACTATTCTTTGTCATGCTCATTCTCTTTGCATATGTGCAAAGAAGGCATTCTTGTGCCAAAGATATTTGTAGCTATTACTGAAATAGACTACACTTCAGGGAATTTAAAGGAAAGGGCACTTAATTAAGGCTTTGGGACTATACAAGCCGTAATTCTTGAACTTGCTCTTGGTAAGCGTCTTGATTTTGTTGCCGTGGTAGGCCATATGATATTTCCTCATTAAGTGTATTTTCCACAAGACACTTGGTTACCTTTTAGCAGATAATGAGCGTGGCAAGCAACACCTTCAGTTTTCATGGCCTAGATCAAGCATACTATGTTTTTATTGTGAATATCAATATAAAATGAAAATATCTAGTTGTGTCCAACAGGACAGGTAGTTATTCATAAATAAATAGATTCAAAAACAGAAAGTAGTCAGAGAAACAGTAAATAAGGGCCTTGCTTCTATTTCAAATGTTGATTTCTTAACATCACACTGTTTCTTCCTTATACCGAGTGTGCTTTCACTAAAGCATTTCTTTTGTTCAAATGTTGGTACCTAACTACCAGATGTGCACTTGCATCTTCCCACGTGGAGATGTAATAAACCTTAGACGAGTCACTGAAGCTCTACCTGCTTTGGTTCCCTTATTTCTTAGACTGTGATAATAGAAGTAATGCCTACACTAGAAAGGCTTAAGAAAGGTTTAGAAAGGTATGAAGAAGCAAACGAGTAAATGCATGCAAAGTGCCATGGTGATTAGTATATGTGTTCAGGCTTACCAGGTGGCACAGTTGGTAAGGAATCAGCCTGCCAGTGCAGGAGATACAAGAGACACAGTTTCATACCTGGGTCAGGAAGATACCCTGAAGAAGGAAATTGCAACTCACTCCAGTATTCAATTAATAAATGTTGTTTTCATTAATATAGGTCCAGCTTAGCTTAGTACATTAATGGAAGTACTACCAAGGGAGACTTAAGAAACAAATATTAAGATCCCATAATTGTCAGTGAGTCTTGGGTTCCCATTTCCTTAAAGCACATCTTCTTACAGTGTATATATTTTTCATCAAGAAAAGAAACATTAGGGAATTCCCTAGTGATCCAGTGGTTAGGACTCTGTGCTTTCACTGCCAAGGGCCCTGATTCAGTCCCTGGTAGGGGAACTAAGATCCTGCAAGCCTCACAGTGTGGCCAAGAAAAGAAACAAGAAAAGAGATAATATCAGCCTAAATGGGGAAATATTTCTGAAATATATTATAGTCTTATTCTTCAGACCATTTCATATAAACAGTAAAGAAAAGAGGTGCTTAGTGAACCTTAGTGAGTCAGGGGGAAGTAAGGGAAAGGAGTAGTTACAGAGTTTGAGATGGACATGTACACACTGCTACATTTAAAATGGATAGCCAATTAGAACCTACTGTACAGCACAGGGGGCTTCCTAGTGGCTCAGCAGTAAAGAATCTGCCTGCATTGCAGGAGCCTCAGGAGATGCGGGTTTGATCACTGGATCAGGTAGATCTCCTGGAGAAGGGAATGACAACCCGCTCCAGTATTCTTGCCTGGAGAATCCCATGGACAGAGAAGGCTGGTGGGCTACAGTCCATAGGGTCACACAGAGTCAGACACAACTGATGTGACTTAGTATGCATGCACGCACATATAGCACAGGGGATTCTTCTCAGTGTCTTATGGCAAACTGGATGGGAGTGGAGTTTGGGGGAGAATGGATACCTGTATTATGTATGGCTGAATCCCTTCACTATTCACCTGAAAATATCACCACATTGTTAATCAGCTAAAAATATAAAATATAAAATAAAATAATATAAAATATAAAATAAAATAAAAAGTTTTTTTTAATAGTTAAGAATAAAAAGACAGTGGCAAAAAGAAGAAAAGAGGTGTGTAGAAAAGTCTAACTCAACGTATCAAAATATGTATTGATCAAAGAACTTACAAAGAATAACAGTGATCAGAAAGTATAACAAGTTATCCAACTGGGAAGCAGAGAAAGCTTTAGCAACATGGAAACTGGTGCACAAAATCCAGGGTGGGCTGCCTGGTCCAGGGGAAATTTAGGGAAAACTTTATAAAGAAAGTAAAATTTAAGGTAGGACCTACAAATGTATAGTAAAGAACTAGACAAAGAGTACAGTGGGAGTGAAACCTACAGGTAGATGTGAGAGTGATATTTCAGGCAGAAAATAATATATGTGAAGACTTGGAGGTAAGATTGTATGGAATTTGGGGAGAACTCAGTGAATTTCAATCTTATTGAAATGGAGAGATGTATATGGAATGATATTGTTGAAGTGAGTTGAAGTTGGAATGAGAGCTAAACTGGGAAAAAATAAATGGGCTCCAACAAAGGACGTACATTAACAGTTTGGACAATATCCTAAGGGCAATGATCTAATTTGTATTTTCTAAAGAGGGAAGACTGAAAACAGGGAACAGACAGGAATGAATTACAAAAAGATCAGGTAAGAGCTGGAAGCGATAATCCAGAAAAGGGATGAGGATGGGATGAAAGAGCAATGGATAGTGATGCTAGGAATGAAGGGAAATAAATTTGATTGTATTTGGAAGTATGGAAGGCTAGAAGGTTGTGATCATCTCTGTGATTCTGTCTATATGATATCAGGAGTAGAGAAGACCCTCCCATAATCCCTTGCACTCTTCCTTTCCAGCCCCGACCTGGCAGGATGGCTCCCACAGCTAGAAGTGGTGACAAGAATGGTCAGTCTGCCATCAATGAAGTGTTGACCAGAGAATACACTATCAACATTCACAAGTGCATCATTGAGTGGGCTTCAAGAAGTGTGCTCCTCAGGCACTCAAAGAAATCTGGAAATTTGCCATGAAAGAGATTGGAACCCCAGATCTAAGCATTGACCCCAGGCTCCACAAAGCTGTCTGGGCTAAAGGAATAAGGAATGTCCCATAGCATATCCATGCAAGGTTGTCTGAAGATGAAGATGAAGAATTACCAAACAAGCTCTATTCATTGGTTACCTACTCATCACCATTTTTCAAAATCTACAGTTAATGTAAATTAGAACTAACTGCTGATTGTCCAATAAAGTTATAAGAACCAAAAAAGGAGAAAAAAAAAAAAAAAAGAAGCAAAGATCTAAGGCATAAGCTTCAGGATGGTGTTATGGGAGTAAAGGGCTGAACTGGAATGGGGCAAATACTGAGTATAGATGAAAATGTCAAGAAATTGAGGATCAGGATATGGGTAAAACAGAAGTCACTCCAAATAGCAGAAGAGACCAGTGAGAAATGAAAGATTGTCAGTTAAGTGCTATTTGTTTTTTGTTTTGTTTTTTCAAATTAATGCAGAAAGAGTTAAACATCAGTGGCTAAAACAAAGAAAAAGGAAAGGTTATATAGTTTTATACCATGAGCCTCAAAAGCATGTAGAATTCTAAACATTCTTAGAGGTTGTGGTATGAATATGAGAGAGTATGAAGCAAGGAGGACACCTAGTGTATCTTTCCAATTCTGGGGAAAGGAAGAAATAAAACCATGAGGCTACTTCACATGGGGCTTCCCAGGTGGCTCAGTGATAAGAGTCTGCCTGCCAATGCGGGAGCTCCCTGGGTTCCATCGCTGGGTCAGGAAGATGCCTGGAGAAGGGAATAGCAATCCACTCCAATATTCTTACCTGGAAAATCCCATGGACAGAGGAACCTGGTGGTCTACAGTGCAGGGGATCACAGAGTCAGTCGCAACTGAATATGCATGCAATTCACATGCAGAGGTTGAAAATTAGCTCTCATGTGCTCATAGTTTGTTCAGAGCACCCATTTCCCCATAACACCCCAGCCAATGTAGACAAGCTCATTCTTACAACCCTTTTTATCCATTACTTTGGAGATGAAGGGAATAAAAGAACTGAAGGGAAGTTTGTTGCAAATGGGTCTCCAGATAGTTTAGTGGGAAGGTAGAGAGGATCAACTCCTTGCCTTACTGTTTGCTAGCTTTCAATTTCAGATATTCTTGAACCTTGTATTAAACATTGCTGCTGCTAAGTCACTTCAGTTGTGTCCAACTCTGTGCGACCCCATAGAGGGCAGCCCACCAGGCTCCCCCATCCCTGGGATTCTCCAGGCAAGAACACTGGAGTGGCTTGCCATTACCTTCTCCAATGCATGAAAGTGAAAAGTGAAAAGTGAAAGTGAAGTCGTTCAGTGGTATCTGACTCTTAGTGACCCCATGGACTGCAGCCTACCAGGCTCCTCCATCCATGGGATTTTCCAGGCAAGAGTACTGGAGTGCAGTACCATTGCCTTCTCCATGTGTTAAACATTAACCTTAGTCAGACACTGTATAACCCAAGGTTAATTCTGCTGCATGACTCCTGGCATCTCGTTCTACTTCTAGTATTATACTTTGTTGTTCTGTTCAGTCGCTAAGTCATGTCCGACTCTTTGTGACCCCATGAACTGCAGCACACCAGGCTCCCCTGTCCTTCACTATCTCTGAGTTTGCTCAAATTCATGTCCATTGAGGTGGTGATGATATCTAACCATCTCATCCTCTGCCCTTTTTACTCCCCCTCCAGAGGCCCCTCGTCCTGTGCCTCTGTGTAACTGATTTCATCATTTCATGCAACAGTCCTCTAACTTCCTTACTTCTTGTTTTGAGTTCAGGGTAGATTCTGTATATAAAAAAGACTTTGTATAGAGTTTTATGACTTTATTTTAAATCTAACTTTCTGAAGTTCAGTTCAGTTCAGTTCAGTCGCTCAGTCGTGTCCGACTCTTTGCCACCCCGTGAATCGCAGCACGCCAGGCCTCCCTGTCCATCATCAACTCCTGGAGTTCACTCAGACTCACATCCATCGAGTCAGTGATGCCATCCAGCCATCTCATCCTCTGTCGTCCCCTTCTCCTGCCCCCAATCCCTTCCAGCATCAGAGTCTTTTCCAATGAGTCAACTCTTCGCATGAGGTGGCCAAAGTATTGCAGTTTCAGCTTTAGCATCATTCCTTCCAAAGAAATCCCAGGGCTGATCTCCTTCAGAATGGACTGGTTGGATCTCCTTGCAGTCCAAGGGACTCTCAAGAGTCTTCTCCAACACCACAGTTCAAAAGCATCAATTCTTCGGCGCTCAGCTTTCTTCACAGTCCAACTCTCACATCCATACATGACCACAGGAAAAACCATAGCCTTGACTATACGGACCTTTGTTGGCAAAGTAATGTCTCTGCTTTTGAATATGCTATCTAGGTTGGACATAACTTTCCTTCCAAAATCCCTTGTCAGGTACTTAGGTTCAGTTAGCAAATTTTATTCAACTTTTAAATCTAAGAAAACAATAATCTTTAAAGGGCCTTTGAATACTACTTTAAATATTTTAAATAGCATTTATAAATAAGATATAATTTAGATTCATTTTAAACATTTCAATTTTCTGAGAAAAAAATCTCAAGTACTAGAGATTTTTATAAATCCCAGAAACTAATTTATAAATATGATAGAATTTATATAAATGTTCATAACATACTGTACATAAACAGCAAGATTTCAACTTACATCAGCATTCCAAATCAATTACTCAATAACATTTTAAATTGGATTTACAAAGCTGTCACTCAATGATGCCAAATTCTATTAAATTTCACATATACAGAAAGAAATGTATAGATTCTATCCAAAGATAAAAATATCTTCATTTGCTTTTCTCAAAATCTCTCTTTACTTTATTCTAATTGCCCCTAGAGCTGAAGGATGCATAAACACACTAAGAAATATATGTGATGGAAGCAACATATGGCCAGAAATTTTGGCTGGTCATGATCTCTGGACTTCAGAAATCCTGTTCAATTCTCACCACTTGAAACGAAGTCCAATATTATCTCAAGTATTTTTGAGTTTTGTCTATTATTATTTTTCCTGAGTGAGCTCTTGACAGCAACCCTGATCAGACAGAGTAGACACTATCTGGAGCTGCTATGACCATACAGTCCTGACTCCTTGTTACATGCATATAATCACCTGACCCTTTTCTGTACTCATGGAAGTCTGTAGCTTCCACCATGAGTGATAATTAAGATTGGATCTTGCACTTATGTGAGGTATAGGCAAACCTTTTCAACAAATACTAAAGATATGTGTGCTTAATAAGAATAATACAAATAAAATATCTTTCTGGCTACTGCTAAAGAGTGTTGAGCTCAATGGAATCCTGCCCTTGTTCCATTTTTCTTATTTTCAGAACAGTACAACTCAGGAATATTAACATTTAACTCACTCATTTCCATAGCCAAAACTATGTATGGTCAGTAAGTTGCTAACTTACAGATAGTTTTTTTTTTTTTTTTTTCCATCCAGACCTCTTTTCTTAGACCCTGGCCCTCTAATGAACTAAATAGTCAATATTTCCACTTGGATGTCTTTTAGTACCTCAAATAAAATTTATCCCAAACGGAACTCATTACCCTTATCTTTATCTTGCCTCTTCTAGGGTTCCCAATTCAATAAATGTGATTACTATTCCCCAAATTGCTCAAGACATAAACCTAATAGCAATGCATGACAGATCCTTTCCCTCAACTTACATATAATCGATCACTTGTCAATACTACTCCTTAAGCATGTTTAAAGCTTCAGTTTTCTCTCTATTCCTATTTAAAGTGATATCTCAGCCTCAACTCTTGCTTCCTTCAAATTACACCTCTCACAGTATTAAATACTCTTTTTAAAAGGTGAAGTTGATTAAAATAGCCCCAAGCTGGATTGCAAAAATTTTCCCCTGCCACTGAAAGTTAGAATCTACTTTTCTATCCTTTGAATTTGAGTTGGTTATATTGTTTACTCTGGCCAATGGAAGGTCTTACACATTGGAGCCTGCTTCTCATAGGTCTTGCAGGACTTCCAGCATCATGCGAGAAAGCTCAGTTTAGTCTTCCGGGCTTAGGTTTTCCCTGGTGACTTTGACAGTAAGGAATCCACCTGCTTTGCAGGGTCCAGAGTTTGATCTCTGGGTCAGGGAGATACCCTGGAGAAGGGAATGGCTACCCACTCCAGTATTCTGGCCTGGAGAATTCCCTGGACAGAGGAGCCTGATGGGCTACAGTCCATTGGGTGGCAGAGAGTCGGACATGACTGAGTGACTATCACACACACAGTCTGCTGGAAGGTGAAGGGATATTTGAAGTAGAGACCAGCCATACCAGTGAAAACCTTCTTCAGCCACCAGCCTCTACCCCACACAGCAGCTAAGTGAAGATGTATGGTTAACACCAGCTGCTGCTGCTGCTAAGTCGCTTCAGTTGTGACCCCATAGACGGCACACTAACTAAGACCAGGAAAAAAGCTACCTGACTGAGACCAGCCCAAATTGTCAACCCACAGAGCTGTGAGCTAATTAAACAATTGTTGTTAGAAACCACTAAGTTGTGGAATGGCTTCTCATTAAAAGTTTAACGATACAAATTCTTTGCTTAAAATATATCAGTCACTTCCAATTTATCCTTTAAAATTCATTGAAAACTTTTTCAAGAAGAGGAGATAGAGTAGAGATCTCTCTACTCTCAAGAAAAAAAGGCTGAAAAATCTCCAAATTTGACAATAGGCATAAGCCTAAAGATTCAAGAAGCTGCTGCTGCTGCTTCTAAGTTGCTTCAGTCGTGCCTGACTCTGTGTGACCCCATTGATGGCAGCCCACCAGGCTCCCCCGTCCCTGGGATTCTCCAGGCAAGAACACTGGAGTGGGTTGCCATTTCCTTTTCCAATGCATGAAAGTGAAAAGTGAAAGTGAGGTCGCTCAGTCGTGTCCGACTCTTAGCGACCCCATGGACTGCAGCCTACCAGGCTCCTCCATCCATGGGATTTTCCAGGCAAGAGTACTGGAGTGGGGTGCCATTCATTGCCTTCTCCATCAAGAAGCTGAGCAAACTCCAAATGGGATAAAATCCAAGGAATTCTGTACTATGAAACATCATAGTCAAACTTACTTAAGAAAAGGAAGGTCTTGGAAGCAGTGAAAAAGAAATGACATGTTACCTATAGAAAGAACATTATTGATGATAGAGGACTTTTCATCAGGAAACATATAAGCCAGAAGGAAGTGGCCCAACATTTTTCAGATCTGAAAAAGAATTGGCAGCCAAGGGTACTACACCTAGTGAGCATATCCTCCAGGAGTGAGGGGAAAAAAATCAAAATATTCTTAGATGAAGGTAAATTAAAAGAACCTTTAACCAGCAGCACTTTACCCTAAAAGAATGGATAGAGAAAACTCTCTAAACAGAAAAGAAATAAGTGAAGGGATTTTAAAACATCAAAGGGAAAAAAACATAACATAGTAAGCAAAAATATGGAATAGTACAAAAGATTATTCTCGCCTGAGTCTTCTAAATTATTTTTTAACTAATTTATTTTAGTTGGAGGATAATTACCTTAATTACAAATAATATGTGGCTTATGCCATACATCAACATAAATAAATTGTGTTTTAAGAGTGGCAAAAAAATTTTAAATGCTTTTTGTTATGATACTAGAAGTATATAGAGGAAAAGTTTATATTTAATAAATATTTATCAAATATAAACACATACATGAACATAAATATATTAATAACAAAGTAGATACATTAATTACATTAAATATTATTATAAATAATACAAATTAGGGTGGTCAGGAGACAGAGGGAGATGAGGTTTGTAGATTTTATTTGAAATGGTAAAATCATAGCACCACTGGACTATAAGTTATGTGCATAAAATGTAATGCCTACAGCAAGCACTAAGAAAGCTATACAAAGATAAACAGTCAAAAATGCTTAGATAAATCAAAATAGTATTCTAAAATATGTTCATGGAAACCACAGGAGGCAGGAAAATTAAAACAGAAACAAAGAGAACCGTTGAACAAATGGCACTGGAGTAATTAGACATTTACAGACAGGAAAAAATAAACCTTGATATAGTCTCTTACATGATATAAAAATCAACTCAATATGGATCATGCACTTAAATGGAAAATGTGAAACTATTAACCTTTAAAATAAGAGTGAAAAATCAGTACCTATGGCTAGGCAATTAGACTTGATACTAAAATCATGATCCATAAAAGGAAAAATTAGTTAGACCTAATCAAAAATTTTAAATGTTTTGCTCTGTGAAAGACCTTTTAAGAATTGAAAAGCCAATATATAGACTGGGAGGGAAAATAATGCAAACCACAAGTATTGAGCATACAGAAGACTCTCAAGACACACATTAAAATAAACAATTTGAAATGGACAAAAGACACAAGCAGATATTCCAAATACAGATTGCAAATAGGTACATTAAAATGTTTCAACATCATCAGCCACTTGGAAAATGCAAATTATAACCACAATGAGTTATCTCTTCCTATCTATCAGAAGGGCTAAAATAAAAATGAGTGATAATGTCAAATGTTGGAGAAGATGTAGATAAACTGAATCACTCATATGTTATTGAAAGGAATTTTAAATAATATTGGTTGTATCACTCTGTAAAGTGATAAGGCAGTCTCAAAACATTCACTGTAATATTTCCATACCAAGGAAAATTATTTGGCCATAAAAAAGGAATAAAATATTGATACATGCAAAAACCTGCATGAATCTCCAGAAAATCAGGCAGAACATGAAAAGCCAATCACCAAAACTATACACTGTATGATTCCATTTATATAGTATTTTTGAAATGCCAACATTTTAAACTGAGACCAGATTAGTAGTTGCGAGAGATTAATAGTCCTTAGCCCCCCATGACTCAAACAGTAAAGAATCTACCTGCAAGGAGGGAGACGCAGGTTCTGTTCCTGGACCAGGAAGATTCCCTGAAGTAGGGAATGGCAACCCACTCCAGTATTCTTGCTTAGAGATTTCCATGGACAGAGGAGCTTGATGCGCTATAGTTGATGGGATTATGGGGAGTGGGGCAAGAAGGAAGTAGACATGGTTAAAGAAGGCAAACTGACGAATCCTTGTGATGGAAATGCTCTGTATCTTCACTGTGCCAAGTCCATATCCTGGCTATGTAATACAGTTACTTCAGATGTTACCGCTGAAGAAAATTGGGCAAAGGATACATGGAATCTCTGTATTATTTCTTACAAGTGCATATGAATCTGTAATTAGCTCAAAACAAAAAGCTACCTTTGAAAAAAATCCTTAGGAAAGCCTAATTCCATGAGATTCTCCCATTATAACCTTATGTGTAATACTGAATTTAAACTTCCTAGCATTTTGCACACTGAAGCTATGTTTCACTTTAATAATTAAGGTTTTCCACCATGGCGAGTGAGATGTATGGAAGTAGCAGCTATATCTACAATGTTTGCCACTGTACTTTCAGTTTTATGCCTGGTTCATAGAAGATCCTAAATAAATATCTATTCTTTGGTTATCAATTGCCATTTCATCAATTCATTAAGACATTTATTTCATTGTCTTACTCCTCTACTCAAAATAATGGTCAGACTCTTAAGTAATCCACTGCAACAGAAACCTTTCTCTTTCAGCTGCCTAACAGACAACCCTCCTCTGATTGTGCCCCCAAACACAATTTGAACTTTGTGCCTTTTGCACAAGTTTTTTTTTTTTCCCCCTGCACTTTCTGAAATGATCATAAACCACCTATCTATTTATGCAAATCCTCCAATCCTTTAAGGTTCAGAACAAATCCCACCTCATCCACAAGACCAGCTTCCATTGATCTCTTCCTCAGAGAATTCTGCTACATTATAATGTGAGTTAACATTAGGTGATTTTATCCCCTGCTTTCCTGGTTTACCAGCTGTCTGTCCATGACAACTATGGAGTGCATATGAATGACTAGGGAGTTCATTCATGTCTGATGATCATGACACATTATCTCAAACAGCTAAATATTAAGAAAGTCTTATTTCTGGTTCAGGGCTTTCCCAGTCTACAAGTTTAAAGTAAGTTAGAACTGTTTTGTTATTTTTTAATTTAATTTTTTATTGAAGTATATCTAATTTATGATGTTTCAGGTCTACAGCTAAGTGATTCATATATATATTATTCTTTTTGAGATTCCTTTCTACTATAGGTTGAATGTAGTTCTCTATACTAAAGAGTAGGTTCTTCTTGTTTATTTTGTTAAAAAAAAAACTTATTTACTTTTGGCTCTGCTGGTTCTTCATTGTTGCATGCGTTTTTTTCTAGTTGTGGCAAGCAGGGGTTACTCTTTAGTTGCAGTGTGTGGGCTTCGCTTATTGTAGAGTCCAGGCTCCAGGGGCGCAGACTTCAGTAGCTGTGACACATGGCTCGGCAGTTGCAGTTCCTGGGCTCTAGAACAAGGGTTCGATAGTTGTGGTCCAAGGGCCTAGTTGTTCCCAGCATGTGGGATCTTCCTAGACTGGGGATCAAACCCAGGTCTCCTGCATTGGCAGGCAGATTCCTACCACTGAGCCACCAGGGAAAGCCCTGTTTATCTATCTTCTACGTGGTAGTATGTATCTGCTAATGTCAAACTTCTAATTTATCCCTCACTTCCCTCTTTCCCATTTGGTAACCGTAAGTTTTTATATATATAATCTATCTATTATTGAAGCAAAGCTGTTTTTGAAGCCTCTACCTCTAGAAGATATGAAGAGGTGTTAGCAGGGAATGGATGGCAGAGCTTTAGAGAACAGCCTCTGGAGAGCCTTAGACTTGGGTAATTTATCTTTTCTTCCTCATTTGTTCAGGGTATGGGTAGAAGAATGCTTAATATATTACCCAGTAAAAATTTGTGACACTGAGAGAATCTCCCTTGCAGTTTGGGGATGGTTTCTGAGAAAAGGGCATGGTCCCAGTTTATAATCTCTATCTTGATACATGCATGACTTATAGTGATACCAGGGCTCAGGAGAAGTAATATACAACACTCCCCAGGTGGCATGATGTATTAGTTATCTATGCACTTTGAGAAACTACTCTGAAACTTAGCACTTTTAACACATACATTATCATAGTTTCTATAGTTCTAATACCCAGGCATGGCCTAGGTGTGTACCTCTGGATCAAAGCCTCTCATGAGGTGGCAGTCAAGTTGTCTCTACTAAAATCTGTGATCACTACTGGGTTTGGTCCATTTCCAAGCTTGCTCGTGTGTCCTCTGTTCATTGTGAACTCTTGGATTGAGGGAAATCCCTGCAGATCCTACACCCTTCACTGACTGTGGACTTGAGCTCTCAGTGCCTAGACACATGGACATGCCCACAGGACCTATCACTGCACCTGATTCCCCAGAGTAAGCAGTCTAAACAGGAGAGAAAGAGACAGAATGAGAGGGAGAGAGAGAGAATAGCCCTCCCCCCACTATTCTTAAAAACTGTCCATCCTATGGGAATCCTAGTTGGAAATGGTATTGACTCCAAGATTTCTAATAAGCTCCCTGAAGACAGTGCATCATAGCTGACAGCTGAACCAGTTTGCTACTCACACAAAAGAGACCAGGGAATAAAGAGAATGTGGCATTTCACAGAGACTTCCCCACCCTGGAGAGCTACAGCAGCTGCCCAGCTGAAAGTTTAAGAACCCTGAAATGTTCCATAAGATATTCCGCATCATTTGCCATCAACACCAGAGACAATACAGGGATACGTGAAGACATCAGATGCCCGAAGCCACAGAGAAATGGCAATGAATAAACCATACACCTTCACAGTCTCTCAACCACAGCAGCAGATGACCCATCCTTCCTGTTTTCCTTGTGACATACAAAAAAAAAAAACAGAAAGAAAGAACAAAAGGAAGCATGGAGAACTGGGGAGGAAACTCAGAAAGAAAACTTGAAATTGGAACAATGACTGAAAGAGACTACTTGAATTTGATTATTTCCTGGGAGAATCTGCTCTTTGATTACCCAGGCTAGAATAAAAGTTATTGGTTTGGATTGAACTTGTTAGTTTGGCCTAAAAATAATTTGCCTTCTGCTGAGCAGGGAAGGGGGCATGAAAGAATTGAGCTTATCAAAATAAAGTATGCTACTGATCTTTCAAATTAACTGGAGTCACAACTCAGTCATAGTATACCACTCTGGCACTTAATCATTGCACTGTAGTTTAACTTAATGAATTACCTGTATATATCTTATCCCCAGGTTGAACTTATAGAGATTGGGGGCCCAAAATAATTTTATATGCTTTCTCCCTCCTCTTTGTGGCATGATATATACATACATATTATGGTCTAGTAAAGGTTATGATCGGAAGTATGTAAAAGTGTGTTTGTTTAAATACTAACATAAATTAGTTGACATCTTCCTCCATTCTCTCTACTTGGGAATGGGTTGTCTCTCTGTGACGGCAATAAAGGCCATGGGGATCCATTCAGGCAAAAAATTGCCACATTTACAAGTAACTTAATGGCAACCCACTCCAGTGTTCTTGTCTGGAGAATCCCAGGGACGAGGGAGCCTGGTGGGTTGCCGTCTATGGGATTGCACAGAGTCGGACTGTGCGACTGAAGTGACTTAGCAGCCGCAGCCAAGTCATGAAAACTATTGGATGATTATATCCTACCAGTTTTAGTCTAGAAATTGTTTACTAAATATCTATCATTATAAAACAAATTACTCCCAAACTTAGAAGCTTAAAGCAGTATTTATTGTTTTAAGTACTGTTTTATTTTATTTTTTTATTTTTATTTTTTTTAATTTTATTTTATTTTTAAACTTTACAATATTGTATTGGTTCTGCCATTTATCGAAATGAATCTGCCACAGGTATACATGTGTTCCCCATCCTGAACCCTCCTCCCTCCTCCCTCCCCATACCATCCCTCTGGGTCGTCCCAGTGCACCAGCCCCAAGCATCCAGTATCGTGCATCGAATCTGGACTGGTGACTCATTTCATATATGATATTATACATATTTCAATGCCATTCTCCCAAATCATCTCACCCTCTCCCTCTCCCACAGAGTCCAAAAGACTGTTCTATACATCAGTGTCTCTTTTGCTGTCTCCTATACAGGGTTATTGTTACCATCTTTCTAAATTCCATATATATGCATTAGTATACTGTATTGGTGTTTTTCTTTCTGGCTTACTTCACTCTGTATAATAGGCTCCAGTTTCATCCACCTCACTGAACTGATTCAAATGTATTCTTTTTAATGGCTCAGTAATACTCCATTGTGTATATGTACCACTGCTTTCTTATCCATTCATCTGCTGATGGACATCTAGGTTGCTTCCATGTCCTGGCTATTATAAACAGTGCTGTGATGAACATTGGGGTACACATGTCTCTTTCCCTTCTGGTTTCCTCAGTGTGTATGCCCAGCAGTCGGATTGCTGGATCATAAGGCAGTTCTATTTCCAGTTTTTTAAGGAATCTCCACACTGTTCTCCATAGTGGCTGAACTAGTTTGCATTCCCACCAACAGTGTAAGAGGGTTCCTTTTTCTCCACACCCTCTCCAGCATTTATTGCTTGTAGACTTTTGGATCACAGCCATTCTGAGTACTGCTTTAAGTAAATAAATGTGTATTATTGTACCGCATCTGTGGGTCAGAGCTCAGGAGGTAGCTTAGCTGACTGCCTCTAGCTCCAGGTTTCTCATGAGGTTACAGTTGAGCTGTCAGTCAGAGCTGTGGGTTCAGATGAAGGCTCATTTAGAGATGGAGGTATTTGCTTTCCATTTCACTCTGTGGTTATTGATGGGTCTCAGCCCCTCACCACAGGACTGCCTCACAGCACAGCAAATAGATACCCCCAGGTTAAGTGACCTGAGAGAGGGATTTAGACAGCATGCCCAGACAGTGGCCATAGCAGTTTTATAACCATATCTCAGAAGTGGCATCCACGACACATTCTGCCATGTTTTATTTACTGTTGTTGCTGTTCAGTTGCTAAGTCATATCCGACCCTTTGTGACCTCATGGACTGTAGATCACCAGAATCCTCTGTCCTCCACTATCTCACAGAATTTGCTCAAACTTGTGCCCACTGAGTCGGTGATGTTATCTAACCATCTCATCCTCTTCTGCCCTTCTGCTCTTGCCTTCAATCTTTCCCAGCATCAGGGTCTTTTTATGAGTCCGCTCTTCTCATCAAGTGGCCAAGGTACGGGAGCTTCAGCATCAGTCTTTCCAATGAATACTCCGGGTTGATTTGCTTTAGAATTGACTGCTTCCATCTTCTGGTAATCCAAGGGCTTCTCAAGAGTCTTCTCCAGCACCATCGTTTGAAAGCATCAGTTTTTTGGTGCTCAACCTTCTTTATGGCCCAACTCTCACTACTAAGTTAATAAGTTAATATATGTGACTACTAAGTTAATAAATCCATCCCACATCCAAGGGGAGGAAATTCCACAAAGACATGACTATCAGGAGGTAGGTAGTATTGGAAACAACCTTAAAAGTTTTTGATCACAAATTTCTTCCAGGAAGTGACACCCAGAGTGCAATGAGTTAGAAAAATTTAATTGATTATTATTTGATTTGACTCTGATGACAAACACACTCCTGGGAGAAAGAACCGGCTAATACTATAACCAGGTAACTCTTAGTGATTTTCTTTGTGATCTCACACTTTGTATGTATTCAACTTGAATCCCTTTGGTGTTTTTCTCTGAGGATGAACTTCTAATATCAGACACTGTGTCATCCTTATATATGTTCACATTTGCCTATGGTTTTTCTTATTATAATCATATTAATAAAAACAAGAATGAAAAACACTGAATGTAAGTGTCCTGTGGACCACATGCCCTTCTAAGCACTTTATATTTTCAACTGCTCTTCACCGTGGCCCCATGAAAGATGTATATGTGTTTGCCAAAAAAGAAAAGTGAGGTACAGAAATGTTAAGGATCTTCTTCAAAATCATAAAATTATTAAGTTTTGGAGCTTGTTTAGGGAACCAGGAAGATGCTCTTCAGCTAAGGCAGAAGGGAACTCTCCATTTGAGATGAAATGAAACTGTAGCTTGAGCTCAGCCATTCTGTTCTGGTTGGTTAAATTTAAATTGCATCCTTGGCTGACTTCTATTCTTTGGCCACAAGAGCAAAATTATTCAACAACATTCTCATCATCTCTCCTATTATCTGAACACTTTTCCCCAGGATGACCATCTATTATTTCATTTGTCAAGCTTCAACTTCCTTTCTTCCACTGTCATACCCCAATTTCCCTGCTTTTGGTCCATGTGCTTTAGTGAAATTGATTGCTTCAATTTGCACAAGGGGGTCTCCATCATCCTGGAGAGTGAGTCTGATAGTCCACACTCTGGACAGAGGGAATTATCCAAGGTTGGAGATGCAACATAAGCCTCCTGACATCATTTCAGGAATTTGTGGCTACTATTGAGGAAGACGTCATTTTTCCTCCTGAGGGAAAGGTCTAAAAGGAAACCTGGGGTGGCCCCTCTCTAAGTAAAGAGAAGCTGCCTGATGATGAAGCCAAAAAAAGGAGGAAATCATAACTGAGAGATAAATGGTGAAATTCATCACCTTAAAGTATTTGAGCACCAAAAGAGGACTTGATGAGAAAAGAAACCTTACCCCTAAAGTCAATACATTCTCTTTTATACTTAAGCTTTTTTTAATTAATTTCTATACCTGGCTATCCTAAAGCCACAGTTAATAAATTTATTGAAAAAGATATACTTTCCCAAAGCCAAGGATTCATTAGATTTCATTTCTATTAACATACTCAAAATAGTCCTAACTATTCATAACACATAATTATAACCCATGACCTCTCCAACTAAATATGTAAGAGTTGTTTAATCTGACAGACCTATCTCCAAACAATACTTGTTTTTTCTTTCAAATACTCCCACTGGTCTCCCATCTGTTAATGTGTGCTTTTCTAAATGTCTTCTAGCCCTTTACAAAGTCTCTCTCTGCATTCTCCCAGATTTCTCTTTTGATCACCAGCCTCACCTAATAAACACACGAATAAAGTAACAAAATCAATCCAGCCTGATTTCTTTGTTCTCATCCCAAAGCACAAGCTCCATGCAGAGTGACAGTCACTTAAAGCAAGTTTGTCTGAAGAAATATATTTACTCCATGTACTGGAACTGATTACATCTACGTCCGAGATGGTATGGAAGCAATTGTAGAAAATATTCTTACACAGAGGACATTTCCAAGCTGGAAATCCAGGCTCAGGGAATGAGTGCTCTGAGATCTTGATTCAGTTGCTCCCGTTGCCACGCCTGATGATGAAAGTCCCTCTGAGCCTGTTATGTTCTTGCTTCAACCAGCAAAGTTCTGGCCTGGGGGCAAGAATTAACTTCCAGGAGAATCATGTTTCTGGGTGAGCCATGTAGAAGTCAAGGGGCTTTAAGCCGAGCACAGGAGAGAAAGGAGGAGTCAGTGTCCAGAATTCATTATCCTGTTTCACTGTTTACGGCTGCAAAGGATCCTGCCTGCCACAGGCTCTAATCCCAGCTACGTGCTCACAGCAACTATTTCCCTTTCTAATTTAATTTTCAATGCTTTGTGTATTCATATTTTATGATCTGAACCATTTTTTTGCCATTGTTTGCACACATCTCCAAACTACCCTTTAGAGTAGAAAGTACTTTGTTTTCATTCGTCTTTAATTAAGTAAATATTTTTAGCTCAATTTATGTTTCGTTGATCTTTTGTTTTATTCCCAAATAAACTGAAAGAGCATTTGTAGTGCTGAAGATGTATTCTTACTCTCTACCCGTAAGTCCTTATATTGAATAAACTCAAAAGAAAATATAATTTGTATATTCCATGCTCCAATCAGACATACTGAGACAGACTAGCAAAGAAAGGGAAATCAGTATGAATACTGGTTGGGGCTTCCAGGTGGGTCAGTGGTAAACTATCTGCCTGCAATGCAAGAATGCGGGTTTGATCCCTGGGTCAGGAAGATCCCCTGGAGAAGAAAATGGCATCCCACTCCAGTATTTTTGCTTGGATAATCCTTTGGACAGAGGAGCCTGGTGGGTTACAGTCCATGGGGTCTCAAAGAATCAGACGTGACTGAAGCAACCTAGCATGCACAGACATGAGAAATAAATACAGTGAGTAGCAGGTGTCCAATGAATGGTAGCTATTATGGTTCTTGGTCTTTTAAAATAAGTAGATCAATTTGATTACCAAATAAAAATACTAAAGTAATTTGCCCACAATTTAAGAATAAGACTTCACAATTTTTCACCCCCTCACTCTGATATGCAGAGATCATGTAACTATTTATTTTGATTACAGCTAATATGATCCTGCTAAGCTATTTCATGACCTGAATTCATCCATCCAGACAAGAGATGAATTATTCCTGGGTGGGCTTCACTCTAAATATTTGCTGTTTTGTGAAGCTCACATCCTTCTTTTGGTAATTCCCAACTCTTCTAAATATTTTTTTCTCTTCCATTTGCCTGTCTTTCTCAATGTCTTTTGTGATTTCTCCTCATCCATTCAACCATTAAATGCTGATTCCTCAAGACTTGGTTCTCAGTTTATTTTCTGCTCAGAGTATAATTTCTTTCAATATCATGTTCTCACATAACTTGGATTATCATCTGTTCACAACCACTACCAATCCAATCCATTCCTCTTATCTTGACCCCATACTCCTATGTCTCTACTCAAGACTTAACCTGAATATCCTAGACAACACAAATGTGGGATGGCCAACCACTTCAAACAGGATCCTTTCCTCAAGCCTCCTACTCCTCTTCCAGCTTCCCTAAACTGTAAATTGTTCCACCATGCACTCTATAGTTCTTTAGAAAAACAGGAGTCATTCTTGACCTGTCCCTCTTTTGCAACACCTCCATCCAATCAAGTGCCAAGTTCACGTCTCCCTAGTTCCACCGCTGTTCTCATTGTCTAATCGATTGTACTCTCAGGTAGATTATTGATAAGGCTTGCCATTCTTTCCAATTAGGTATAAAGAATCTTTGCTATTGAGTTCTATAAAATGAAAGATGTAGTGTGTGGAGGTGGGGTGGGGCAGAGAGTAGTAAAATTTCCTGAAAACAAAACAAAAATTCTCTTTCTTGTATCAAAATAAATATGGGTGCAATGGAGAAATGGCTCCTCAGTTTTCTGTTGCATGTGGAGCCAAGGTTTGTGGATCAGATTGCAGCCTGTGGGGAAAGGAATAAAGCATCTCCCACCATCCTTCTGGCCAGTGGACTGATTCTCCCTAACACAGCAGCACACGCGTCATTATAAATCATGATTGTAATTTGTCTTTCAGCTCCATTGGTTTTATAATGTGGAAAATTCTTGGCAGGTTTTGGCAATAGGGTGTCTGCTGCTGCTAAGTCGCTTCAGTCGCATCCGACTCTGTGAGATCCGAGAGACGGCAGCCTACCAGGCTCCCCTGTCCCTGGGATTCTCCAGGCAAGAACACTGGAGTGGGTTGCCATTTCCTTCTCCAATGCATGAAAGCAAAAAGTGAAAGTGAAGTCGCTCAGTCATGTCTGACTCTTAGCGACCCCATGGACTGCAGCCTACCAGGCTCCTCCGTCCATGGGATTTTCCAGGCAAGAGTACTGGAGTGGGGTGCCATTGCCTTCTCTGAATAGGGTGTCTAAGAAAGTTAATTTTCATGGCATGAGGATTTTTCATTTGTTATGAATATCAGGAAGGGATTGGAAGAAGATGAGTCATGAATTACTGGTCAGACCCAGTTGGACTCCAAATGTCCATGTTCCCCATTTTACCAATACATTATTTTCACAGCCCGTATCAACACTGTCAGTAAAGAAGGAAAGAAATCAGTCCATGACAGCAAATGATTGCTTGACTAAATTGTTCTTCGTGTAGCCTGGCTCTTAAATTGAATTGACTAATTTGGTGGTTTCTGGGAGTTTATTTAAAAACAGCAGCTAATACTTGTAGCATTTCCTGTATGCCAGTCACTCTTCTAAGAGCTGTGCATACCAACTTATCCAAGCCTCACACAGAGCCTGTGATGTAAGTACCATTATTATAGTTATTTTATTCACCTAGAAAGCTGAGGCATCAGTTTAGTGACTTTACCAAGGACAATCAGTCTGTGGCAGAACTGGAATTCAGGACCAGCTATCTGGCCAAAGAGTCCAAGCTCGCACACATAATGTTGCACTGTGGGTATTCCTCCACTTTATAGATCTTTCACAGGCATTTGTATATCACTATTGCTAACATTTAGGCTTAAATATACACTTTCTCAAACATGACCCTTCCTAGTAAAGAGATTTGGTTTGTAACTTGTATGGTATGAAGTTATGCCTTCATAAAGGTACTGCAATCGTTTCTTTGCAGAGCTCACACAGTTACTCAGCACTATTTTACAACATGTCTTAAAGATAGAATTCAAACTATATGCATACAAAATATATATATATATTATTTTATCTTTTATGCAAATAAATATTAAATCTATAGGATTTCTTTCAATTTACCATATTTAAAGAATTGTTATCTTTCCCAGTCTATAAAATTCTAGCCTTAGAAAGGAGGTGTTATTAAATCAATGACCAGGGTCTATTGATGAATAGAAGCATCTTCTTATCAAGCTGAGGGTTGATAATTGAGTCAGAACTACTATAAAGACCATGTACCCTTTTTAAAATATAGGTAAAATGCTCATAGTCATCTCCAGTGTTCTGAAAGCTGGTGATTTTTTAAAGCTCAAATGAAAATGGATTGATATTTACAAATAGAATCTGAAACTTTTTCCAGTGTTATCTATGAAGTCAAATACTGTGGCCTAAACATTACTGTTTATACAGCAGCTTAAAATTGAATAACATAATAGATTTATCATCTGCTTCCTGGCTTAAATTGATAATTGAGTAATATAGCCATAGTTACTCATCTGTGGGTAAGATTTTGTAAGCTCTCTCATTCAGTCTAAAGGGAAACAAATCGACATTGGGCTTGACCAGTCTTTTTCTCCTACAATAAAATGCAGGTAGACTAGTTTAGTAGAATATAAAAAGTGATGTTTCAGTGACTTGTCTATAATATCAGGAGTGAGAATGCTCCAAATTCATTTTATTTGTGGAGTGATCCAAAAGCAGTCCTCATGTAAAACTTGAAATGACAGCAAGAAGGAGAGCATCCATCTATTTCAAATATTATTATAGGGACTTTGGGATCAGATGACTAATAATAGATGAAGTAGAAAAGGAAAATTTCTGTCCCATTTCTTTAACTGTCTTAATGTAATGGGTTGTGTGAAACTAAATAATATTCAAGAAGTGCTGTAATAAGGCATTGTATTTAAATCATTTTATAAAGATGAATATATTGTCCTAGGACACCTGATTGGTATTAATGATTTCCAGGCCCTGACCTCAGTAAACATGAAGACAACCTGTGACCTCACCTAGGTGACTATTTAATTCACAACATTCATAAAAAGTTTGAGGGTTTGAGGTTAATATGATGTGTAGTAAGAACTCAACAAGCCAGAAGCATAAGATTCAGACCCCAAGAAGCTTAACAATGTAAGAATTCAGAAAATCAAAACAAAACGAAACAGCAATTAGAAGTTATGATGTCCTCTCCTCATTTTACATTAGTAATTGTGTGTTGCTTAACAGCATTAAGAAAACAATAAAAAGAAAATACTCTGGTAACTTCTATATCACTGCATTATAATATAGTATTACATACACTGCAATATATATATTTTAGCCTTTATACATCAGTGGTTGCCCAACAATTATCTTATGGAATAGTCACAAATCTTCTGAAAAAAAGGGTAAGGAACAAGATTTGAAAAGTTTATTCTAGGGCACCTATAGGAGGTCACTAGCCTCAAATATCTTTCAGAGAGCTAACCTAAGAGACTTGGAGGATGAGAGGTAAGAGGTATTGGGTCATGGACTGTGATGGATGTATATCCTAAAGGGAAAAAAAAAAATCCATCATTAGAAGTCACAGCTCAGTTTTTTTTTTTTTTACCAACCATCTGATTTGAGGAGTTTAAAAATTTCAACTTAAAAAAATGTCATCATAAATATAAATTACAAATTTGAAAATTATTTTTAAAGTTGTTAATAAAAGTGATAAAATATGGCATTGTATCCATATAGATGCATTAAGGCAATATCAATAACTTCAGATAGAAGCAGATGATACCACCCTTATGGCAGAAAGTGATGAGTAACTGAAGAGCCTCTTGATGAAGCTGAAAGAGGAGAATGAAAAAGCTGGCTTAAAATTCAACATTCAAAAAACTAAGATCATGGCATCCGGTCCCATCACTTCACAGCAAATAGATGGGGAAACAATGAAAATAGTGACAGACTTTATTTTCTTGGGCTCCAAAATCACTACAGATGGTGACTGCAGCCATGAAATTAAAGAAGTAGAAGCTTTTCTTCTACTTGGAAGAAAAGCTATGACAAACATATTAAAATAGACAGCATATTTAAAAGCAGAGACATTACTTTGCTGAGGTCCATATAGACAAAGCTATGGTTTTCCCAGTAGTCATGTATGGATGTGAGAGTTGGACTATAAAGAAAGCTGAGCACTGAAGAACTGATGCTTTTGAACTGTGGTGTTGGAGAAGACTCTTGAGAGTCCCTTGGATACCAAGGAGATCAAACCAGTCCATCCTAAAAGAAATTAGTCCTGAATATTCATTGGAAGGACTGATGCTGAAGCTCCAATACTTTGGCCACCTGATGTGAAGAACTGACTCCTTAGAAAAGACCCTGATGTTGGGGAAGATTGAAGGCAGGAGGAAAAGGGGATGACAGAGGATGAGATGATTAGATGGTACCACCAACTTGATGGACATGAGTTTTGGCAAGCTCCAAGAGTTGGTGATGGTCATGGAGCCCTGGTGTGCTACAGTCCATGGGGTCTCAAAGAGTCAGACACACTGAGTGACTGAACTTAACTGATAGGATTAACTAACTAACTAATTAGTTAATGTATTACTATTATTTTTTGGCTGTCTCTTCTGGGCAAGGGGGATCTTAGTTCCACAACCAGGTATAGAACCTGAGTGCCCTGCAATGAAAGCTCAGAGTCTTAACCACTGGATCACCAAGGAAGTCCCCTAATGTTATTATTCCTTAATAAAATTCTAGAACACTAGAAAAGGAGTCAATCAAGATTATAATTAGGAATTACCTGGAATCCTTTTCAAGACTGAAATAGTTCATGATAATAAAGAAATATCTTGACTGTTTCTTGAAGCCAGGTGAGAAAGATTTAAACACTAAGGGGAAAGTCTTTTATCATGGTTACAAGCAAGCCAATTTGGAATCTGATAGATTTAGCTTTAGGTTCAAACTTCATAGTTTTGAGCTTGAGAACTAGAGCAAGTTAATTACTCTCTCTGTGCTTCAACTTTCTCGTTTGTAAAATGGGAATGAAACATAGCATCACTTCACAGGTGGAAACAATAAGCAGAGGTTTCAGTACTTCATAAGAGTTAACCGTTTTTTTTTTTTTTTTAAATCCCCTGTATTTCCCATCCTCGGGCGACTGCCCTCTTTAGTTCCTCACCCCTATCCCACTTTGCCAATAATCCTCATTTCTTATTTAGAATTATGATTTCCACACTGCAGAACTTTAGGGGAGTGAGTCACATTGCCTTCATGTGACTGATGCTCCCCTGGTCTGTTTGACCCCAGGGCCCTATAAGTCAGAATGTAAATATTTAGGCAAACAGGTATCTATATGAGTAGTTGTCACACTAAAGAGGTTGAGAAGCTATTGATCCTGTTCTCCCTGCACATCACATTATTATAATTGCTCTTAAAGATACAGTTGAGACTCTATTGCTTCCTTCCAGTCTGAAATTTGCCAAAATAGTGTTAGCCTAGAATAATAATTGTTTAATCTTTCTCTAGTGCTCAACATAAATCTGTAGCCTTAGGTAGTTGGCATCTCCAGATGGCATCTCCAATATTTTTCTCCTACTATGCTCATGCCTGCCACATGCCTAGACTCACATTATTGTTAACTGAAGCATCTCCTGCATTCCCATGTGATTCTTATTCATCCTTTATGGTTCAGCTTTTCCATGAGCCACTTCTGATTATGTTGATCTATCCCTTCTTTGATCCTTTGCCCGCTGCTAATTAGCAAATATCCTGTTAGAATTACTCTCAAATGGGTTGATATGAGCTAAGCTGTTTCATTTCCAAGTTTTGGGGGAAGCCAAAGACAAAATCCATTTCAGGAAGACCACCAAAAAAGCACTATTTGCATAAGCTATAGTTCTTCTGAAATTCACTGATATTTCAAGACTACCTCTTTGATGTGTCACTACAAAAACGTGGTCGCAATAAGCTCACAGCACTGTGTAACAATATGCCATCAGTTTTAGAAACTAAGAATTCTTACGATTGCTCCAGGCTTCTGTTTCTCAGAATCCAGGTTCTTGATCACTGACTTCTTGTGATTAGGTAATATGGGGCTGAAATCTCAGAACCCAACAAAACAACCTTTAATTAGTAAATCAGGAGCATTCCAAAGCAAGAGAAATGGAACTGAATGTTCTCCAGTGTCAAAATGGGTAAGAAGACCTCCCATGGATCCAGATATCTTTCTGAAACTACTGGTTGCTGAAAAAAATGTATATCACAGAAATTCTCCTAATTAGCTTCTTTTTCTTAATTAGATAATGTTTTTGGTGCACTGTGTTATAAACCTCCCTGCCATCAAAACGATGAGTAAATTATAGGCACTGAAGTCAACCTTTCTAGACACTAATACTTCTTTCTGTTCCCCTGACACAGCAAAATAACAAGATAGCCTTGTTCTGTCTCTGTTTTGGGTTCAAAGACCAGGATCTCTAAGTGGTACCTAGGAGTCTTTGTACCAAGTCTGCCTGCAGTTCTTCCTGTTTGAGACCTAGGAACAAGAAGGATATGCTATCTGACTACCCCTGCTGTGTATGCGTGTATACACACACTCGCATACACACACACAGAATATTCAATAGTGTAACAGACAGTCGTGTCTGACTCTGCAACCCCATCAACTACAGCCTGTCAGGCTTATCTGTCTGCGGGATTCTGGCAAGAATATTTGAGTGCGTAACCATCCCTTCTCCAGGGGAATCTTCCCAAGCCAAGGATTGAATCCAGGTCTCCTACATTACAGGCAGATTCTTTACTGCCTGAGCCACCAGGGAAGCCCAATGATACATAATATATACAATATAATACATAAAGTATCCAGTATACTTGGCTATTTACTGTTTGAGTCTTGTCATTTCTTCTATGCATGAACATTCATATGCCCCTTTCTAGATTTCATTGTGAATACCTTGAGCCTGGCAGGTTTCTGTGGGAGAGTCACACTCCTAACCTCATTTCCCTGAGAAATTGTTTTCTCCAGCAACTGGTAAGATTTTGCTGGAATCCATGTGACTCATTCATGAGTTTTAGCTGTGGACGCAATGGGCAAAGTCTTGATTTTGTCCATGTCTGAGAATGTCACTCAAAGGGTCCCTTAGTTTTATCTTGTACTGATTTGATGAGAATCAATAACATCATTCAAGCCTGCAGGTCCCTGATTTCCTGAGCTGTCAAAGTGCTCTTTTATTCCTGCTTGTAAACAGGCCAATCTTTCTTGTTTGCTTTTTTGAGACCACCTCTTTGTTGCACTACCTTTTAAGAAAAAAAATATCCAGTGGTAACTAACTCATGTTATGGTCTCATTTCCTACTTGAAAAAACAATACCAACAAACAACAAAAAAAACACTAAACTAAGAACTTCATTGCAGATTCCACAGTGACATACAGGTAAAGATACCACCTGCAATGCAAGAGACGTGGGTTCAGTCTCTGGGTCGGGAAGATCCCCTGGAGAAGGAAATGGCAACCCATTCTAGTATTTCTGCCTGGAAAATTCCATGGACAGAGAAGCCTGGTAGATTGCAGTCCATGGAGGTCTATAGGCTTGCAAAGAGTCAGACACAACTTAGCGACTAAACAAGTTCATTAGGGACACTATTTACCTTTTCCTTTATTGCAACCAACAGTGTTTTCCCAAGATATTTCCCCATACTGTAACATCAATGGCCATTTCTCCAGCGTCATAGAATTTTTTTCACTACCTATATCCCAGTTTCCCAAGCCAGCGCCTCTCACTGTGGATTTGATTGTTACAGCATCCACTTCTATCTTTGATTTCTATATTTTTCAGGATAGGGTCGGAGGTTCTGCTGCAGTTATAAACCCCTTGCAGCTGATGAGAGGAACAACCAGTCCCAAAGATGTGCAGTAGGGTAGTACTTTTGGGTTGCTTTGGCCTTGGACTTTAGAAGACGTGGGATCAGGGTTCCAGGGTTCCTCCCTAGAAGCCCACATGACTGCCAGAGCTTCTCTGGCCTCAATAGGACTCCAGATTTGCAGCCTGGGGAATGTGCCATGTATACCTGTGTTTGGCTTGGCATCTCTTCCTGGCACTTGGCTGCACTGTAACTCTGAATGCGGGGGTGGAAAGGGGGTGAGTCATCCACAAGCTTTGGGGTTTGCCTGACAGATGGTGTGAGACAGACAGTTTACGGAGGAGTGTGGAACATTGGCCTCTGGCACCTGGAGCGCACAGATATTTCTCAGACCAAGACTCACCTACCAAGCACCTGTAGATCTCCCGGGATCGCACGAGATCGCTTCCTCTGGGAAATGTGGTCTCAGGGCCAGTGCCTCCTGTGTGATTAGGCTGTTCTCTGAGCATCCACCCATTTCAACCCATCCTCTCCTTCCACTGCCCCTCAGCAGGACCCATATTACTCCCCAAGACACCTGAAGTCTGAAGTCCCATAGTGTCCTGGGAGCTCCAACTGTGCCCTAAAAAAAAAAGACTTGCTTTTATGGCAAAAAATAATATTTAAAAAAATTGAGACATAATTGACATAAAATATTACCTAGTTTCACTTGTACAATATAATGGCTTGATATTTGTATATAGTGTCGAATGACCATGACAATGTCTAATTAACATCTAACACTGTTGTAGCCACATGTTCTTTGAAACAAACTCACTCAGAAGGACAATGCAGACAGTGGAGTGCAGATTATTACACCGGCGGGCCCAAGGAAGAGTTTCCTCTTAGCCAAGGACCCCAACCAGTTTTTGTGAAAACCTCATATACCCTAAGTGTACGTGCCCAAACCCATCTCCCCAAATTCCCTGAAACTAGTCTGAACAAAGGAAAAGAAAGATACAATCAAAGTTAACCCATAATTCATATGCCTTAAGCCTATGTAGTTAACAGTGGACAATTATCAATAGGCCTGTGATCACTCCCCAATAAGCATAATAGAATTTATGATTCTATTTGGTTACACAGATAATTAGGGTATTCTTTTAAGCTAGGGAGAGTCTAGGTACAAGCCCTGGGGCTCTTCCTTCTGGGGGCCTGGTTTTCCTGTTGGTATGTCGTTTCCATAGATACTGGGCATATAGCTCAAAGTCCACAGTCCGGCCCAAGATGGAGTCCTGCTTTCAAGATGGAGCCTGTTCTGTCTGTTTCCTCCTTCAACACCACACTTAGTTACAATTTAGTTACAATTTTTCCTTATGATTGCATCTTTTACTATTTACTCCCTATAAACCTTTCAAAAATACAATCAGTAGTATTAACTACAATCACATTACACACTCATAGGATTTTTTTTTAATAACTGAAAGTTTGTAGCTGCAGACTACTTTCACCCATTTTGCTCCCCCTACCTTCTCTCTTTCACAGTGGAAACAGTGCCAGACTTTATTTTTTTGGGCTCCAAAATCATTGCAGATGGTGATTGCAGCCATGAAATTAAAAGACGCTTACTTCTTGGAAGGAGAGTTGTGACCAACCTAGATAACATATTCAAAAGCAGAGACATTACTTTGCCAACAAAGGTCCGTCTAGTCAAGGCTATGGTTTTTCCTGTGGTCATGTATGGATGTGAGAGTTGGACTGTGAAGAAGGCTGAGCGCCAAAGAATTGATGCTTTTGAACTGTGGTGTTGGAGAAGACTCTTGAGAGTCCCTTGGACTGCAAGGACATCCAACCAGTCCATTCTAAAGGAGATCAGTCCTGGGTGTTCTTTGGAAGGACTGATGCTAAAGCTGAAACTCCAATACTTTGGCCACCTCATGCGAAGAGTTGACTCATTGGAAAAGACTCTGATGCTGGGAAGGATTGGGGGCAGGAGGAGAAGGGGACGACAGAGGATGAGATGGCTGGATGGCATCACTGACTCGATAGACATGAGTTTGAGTGAACTCTGGGAGTTGGTGGTGGACAGGGAGGCCTGGCATGCTGCAATTCATGGGGTCACAAAGAGTCGGACACAACTGAGCGACTGAACTGACTGGCTGACCTTCTCTCTGGTAATCACTAATCTGTTCTCTGTATCTGTGAGGTGTTTTGTTTCATTTTGTCTTCAGATTTCACATGTAAGACAGCTCATATGGTATGTATCTTTCTCTGTCTGGCTTATATAACTTGGCATAATGTCCTTAAGGTTCATCCATGGACCTTAACAAATGGCAAGACTTCCTTGTTTTTTCATTAGTCCCATCTATCAGTGGTTTACATTCGTATATATATATATGTCAACCACTTTGAGTTGGCTGAGTCTCTGATTCATGTTTTCTTCACTCCAGGACATTGACAATGATCTTCTTCATTAGACTTCGTGGTCCATTGGCCCAAGTAAGTAGTATGGCATTGCTTGATTTCCACAGAGTACAGAGACCTGGTCTTCTGCAGAGAAATGCACATAGGGAAGGAGAACACTAATTACAGCAGCAGTATGACAAGTTGTCCCAGTCACCATGTCTAACATGCCCAGATCCATTTAGCTGTTCAGGATTCACTCATTACAACTCATAGATCACCTCTTAAGGGGACATCTTATGATGTGAAGGACAGGTGATCAGGGATGTCTTAAAGGAAATGCCAGACATGTTTCTGCTGCAGAGGCCTTAACAAACACATGTTGTCCATGGATCCTAGTGGCTCTTGCTGTAAAATTGCTTAGTGGATGCAAATAAGCCACAACCATGCCATCTGTATCATGCTTTGCCATCTCTATCAAGTTGAATTTCACCCTGATTTTCTTTAAAGAAGTTTGCCTTGCCTTACATGATGGCAACCTCTTGTGCATTACAAAGCAGAGTTCTATAGCCACAGAAACGAGAAGACGTACCAGGATTTGGCCTTTGCATAAAAGGAAATTTTGAAATATTATCTTTATACTTTCAGTCCCCTATAAATTAATGTCTTCTCCTTCTGAAATTTATTTTACAAAGCACTTAATTTGCCCCTAACCTACCTTTCCCATCACCGTGCAGCAATAAGAATTAGAACCTGACTTTTATAAAATTAGATGAAATGAAGGTAATATATACATTCCTTTTTCTCACATGAAAAGTGAAATGTCAGAGCCTCATCTCATCTTGGTATTTTTTCCCCATTTTCTCAAAAAAAAAAAAAAAAAAAAACCTTAACTGTAACAATGCACTGATTGACTCGCATGAATCAGCACCACATAAGGCCTCATTGTGCCTGGCATCTATCCCGTTCTCCAGAAGTGCTCAGAAAATTAATGTGAAGATGATGAAATTCAGAAATGCTTTTACAGCTACTGTACCAAATCCATTTGTGTGTTAGGTTTCTAAATATTAATTTAACCAACAAGATTCTCACCCTTTGCTTTTTGGTGTGTGACTATGTCTTAACCTTTTCAACCTTGTACTCCAGTTTTTCTATCATCAAATTATAACGATTTCCTTTGTCATAAGATCTGATGATTTTTATCTTCAGTTCTTTAATTTTCTCTACCCCCTTACCCCTGCTGGAGATTGAACAAGAAGCCTTTAATGTCTTATGAGAGAAAGATATTTGAATACTACTTGATTCTCAAACATGAACATTAACAGAACCAGTGTTATTACTTAGGTGCTTTGGAAAATTGTGATTCGCAGTGCATGATAACTTTCAAGAGATAAAGTTTCAAGATTGGTCTTTGAATCCTCAAAGTTAAAGTACAATGGAAATTCTTTTGATATATTTCTTCAACCCCAAACACAACAAATTGAAGATGAGGTGGATAAGATTTTAAAATTGAGGTGTAACTGGGGAGCTTTCAGATATAATAGAGAAAGGCATTTGCCAGGGACTTCATTCTCCCCTACACAGAAAGGAAATGAGACCTCAGTGAATGATTTTCATCATCAGTGGAATCAAGTGCCCAGGTGAAACTGTAGAATAATCCATAGATGCCTGATCAAAATGTCCATATTCTCTGAGTCTCATGCAGGCATTAAACTATATTTAACATGCTCTGAAGCATGGTGATACACAGAAAAACAAGTGAACTTGTGTCAGAATTCTGAACTAGAAGCAGATACTCATGTATTTTAATGACTATTTCCCAGTGGAATTTATCGACTCCCAAGTTTGTTTTTGAGCATGCAAGCATAGTCATATTAGAATGCAAAAATGATTTCTCACACATATTTGAAGTTTTTGCCTTTAATAAAGACACAATAACAGCCCAATGATAACTGCAAATTACCATGTGATTGATGTTTAATATCATTACTCCTTGTCAAGGTTCAGGATAAATTCTACAGATTCTTTTAACTCGTGATCTTTCATCTACAACTAGGAAAACATTTAACAATGGAAACTATCTTTATGGAACTCAGATATTAGAAAATGAGCCATGTTGTAGTATTAAAGTAGTTTAAAGGATAAAACTGCAACTTTTAAAAAGTATTGAAATATTCAATTACACAGGACATCAGTTAGGAGGAATGAGGTCATGCTTCAGTGACCACAAACCCAATTCTCAGTGTCTTGACACAGCAAAGGTTTATGCTCATGACACATGTGATCATGGGTTGACTAGGGGTCGCTGTTCAGTTTGCTCTTAGTGGAGGACCATGGATGATGGAAAGATCACTATCTGAAACTCTGCTGGGTCCTTAGAAGAAAGAAAAAAGAAATTAGGAGGGTGTCACATTAGCAATTAAAGTAAATTTAATTTAATACTTTTTGATCACATTGAGGCACACAATACATCACCAACAAGAAGGCCAGGGATATACTCCTATGAGGGCTTTCCAAGTGGCTATGTGGTAAAGAATCCACCTGCCAAACCAGGAACGTATGTTTGATCCCTTGGTCAGCAAGATGCCCCAATGAAGGAAATGGCAACCTACTCCAATATTCTTGCCGGAAAATCCTTGCTCAGAGGAGCCTAGTGGGCTACAGTTGAAAAGAGTCAAACACAATTTAACAACTAAACAACAACAATATTTCTATGATGTGCCTAAAAAGAGGGAAACCTGGGATTTTTAGCAAACTGTACTAAAAATTTCCACCTAAACATGTGGACCTTTGACAGAATTTCCGTTCAACAGGTGCTTTTTTAAAATAAGTGAGCTGGATGGAGGACAGTTCCAGGGAAATGGTTATAAGGAATGAAGGTTTACCTAACCCTAACCCTAACCCTAACCCTAATATTTTTACCAACCAGCTGAACTCAACAATGGAAACATTATACAATTTAACAAGTGGAAAGCCATCTTCACCTCACGATGCTTCTCTGTTCGGCCTCTCCTCCCCTCAATGGCTATGTCACACCTGGTAATGAGAGAAACTTGGTAAAACACATCAGTTCTTTCAAGTTTTTAGGACATCATTTATCTTCTTGACAAGTTATATGCTGAATTTTAGACAGTCCTAGATATTCAGAAAACCTTGCCAGGAAACAGAGACTAGAATGAGCCCTTTCAAAATGAGACATCAAAATTAAATGCCTAAAATAATTTAACAAATTAATATCCCTAAATGGGTAGCTTAAGGGCTGGAATACATCTAATATGCTTGTTCTGTCAAAGAATCCTGTAGCCATGCATTAGATAGACGTGGAGACCCGTGAAGGTCAGGAAACACCCATTTTCCATTCACTGCTTCATTGAGGTTCACAGCTGCTGATAGTTCTCTGTATTAAACGATTTATTGAAGTGACTTTTCCCTGTCCTGACTCTTCTCTCTTTTCATGTGCAAAACATTGTGAAGATTCAACTGTAGATTAAGGGAGAAATGTATAGAGGGCCGTGTAACATGCAAAATTTCATATTTAGAAAATAGCAAGTATGATAAAAGAGCTGAACATGAACAATATCACTTTAAAAAATATATGATAAGGACTTCCCTTGCAGTCCAGTGGTTAACACTTCACCTTCCAATCCAGAGGGTATGGGTTCGATCTCTGGTTGGGAGGTAAGATCCCACGTGCCTTGTGGCCATAAAACCAAAACATAACACAGAAGCAATAGTATAAGAAATTCAATAAAGACTACAAAATATATGATAAACTTCTCAATTTGAAAGAATGTATAAACTAAAGAATGGATGGAAAAAATGAACACTGAAAAAAATAAAACACCAGTGATAACAGAACATGCTCAAGGCAAAATAAGTTTATTTTAAAAGGATTTAAAGCCCACTGATAATGACTACTAATGTATTTAAAGCATGGAAACAAAAGAAATTTGAGCTTTAACCATGTCTACTTTGAACTAAATATATACCTTGGGCTATATTTGGATTTTTTGAATGAATCAATTGTTATCTTTCTAAACAGATCTTGAGATACTTTGTGAAAATAAGACTGTAAATTTAGATGGCTGGTGAAACAATCATTTATGTATTTTTTTCACTTTATGAATCCCTTTGTGTACCTACATGTTAGCAGTAACTGGTCTTTAAGTTTGCCAATGTTTCTGTGTCTTAAATTGCTCAGAACAGCAGGACACAGCACTGGCTGAGTAGGAAGAGTGGATGAGACCAAGTTTGCAGGCTGGATCCTACTTCCATAGAGGGCTCAGCCCCTCTGTTCACTGGGAATTAGCATCTTGAGTATATATAGAACCCACGGCATTGGTATTGGTCTTAAAGAATAAATGAATGTATGTGCTTGCCCTTCACAGAGCCACGCTGGAGGGGCAGCTGGCCCATCCTGCTGAGACAGCCCATTTCTTGGGTCCCTGCTAATGCCACAGTGGTTCATGGATCCCAGTGCACCTCTGTGGGGATACATAAGACTCAACAGTTCTGTATTCAGCTATGGTGAATAGCAATGCTAGCTTTTCTTTCCAGTCCAGGACATAAATATACTTTATTTAGTAATATGGCAGCTTGCATAGGGCAGAGAGAAAGGCTAAATCCTCCTGAATTGGGGCTAAAACAGTGAGAATTATTTTTTTCCCCTCTCACAACTAAGTTTTATTAATTCTCTGACAGGAATACTTACTCTCTATGCATATTATGTTACATTATTTCACCCTAAAATTACTGCAACATTATCAATTCAAGCAGGATTGAGAATATGAAATATTAATAAGGTTACCACTCATCTAATTTTCAAAGGAATGTCTTAAATATAGGGCAGGAACACACTCCCAGAATAGCTTAGGGCTTCTGAGCACTGGAGAAGCATTCATAGAGTGGTGACATAATGACTTAGGCGATAAAGTAAATGTGATCATATAAAATTCCAACAGGAGGTAAAAAAGAACTTTTGCTTCTAGAATATATATGTTTAGGGCAAACCAGAAGTCAGAAAAGAAGAAGGTAATAAATTTGGTGTGATCGATTCCCAAGGCTAACTCGTGTGCCAAAAGAGGATGGGGTGGGTAGCTGCAGGACCTTGACTCAAGTTTAGATTCTGCCACCTAATATTGTATTAAGTTGGACAAAGTAATAAAACTGAGCTTTACTTTTTTTCATTCATAAAGTGTAATGAGAATACAACTGCCCCCTCACAGGGACATTCCCATGAACAAAGAAGATTAAATGTACAATAAGCAGTTTGGAAACTTATAGGATGTATACATTCTATTATTACTCATATGAGCATTATTGTATTTCTCCACATTGTGTTATATATTCTTTAAAGTTTAATACCACTGTTTGTTCAAATGCTCATTCAGCTATTTTGTGACTATTTTCTGAGTACCTATCATCTCCATGGTTTTACATTTTTAATGCACATTTGAATGTTATAGAATAGGACTTCATGCATGTATAGAAAATGAAATTTAACAACAACAACAAAAAAAGAACTTAAACAGAGTTCAGGTTCTGAAATCTGACAGATCTGGGTTCAAATTCTGGATATGCTACATATGATCTGTGGAGAATCTAGGTAAATTGCTCAAGTACATCTCATTTTTCTAACATGTAAAAAAGATAGGGATCAAATTATCTTCTTCATATGACTATCATGAATAATAACTGAAAAATCACATAAAGAGCCTAAAGTAGTGTCTAACATGTAATTTCTATTCAATCATCTTTGCTATATTTTTATAATAATTATCACTAAATTGTATTTTTAAGCACAAACTACAAATATGAGATAAACGTATATGAAATATATTGGGAGTCAATATAAATCATGTTTATTAGAAGAACTTAATTTTAACTTTACTAGACTTCATGGAATTTTTCAGAGAAATTTAAAATTATGTTTTGTTCATTTCATCATAAATTATATTACAGTTTTTTTCTCTAGAGACAGTCCCAAAGCACTTACATTTCATCTTACATGCAGTCATTCTGCAAGAAAAATAGCAGAGGAAAGTAATGAGGTTTCTCATTTTTATACTTCCTTATTTCTATTTCCTTAAAATTAATCATTATTCATATACTTGTCTTGCCTCTCTCCCTACCTCACTCCACTGGGATGTCCACACACAGAAAGGTACTCTTGGGTCTGATTCTTCTCTTCCCTGCATTAAATACATTGACTCTTCTACAATTTCCCTAAGAAAAAGTCCCATATTTGAAAAATAGAAAAGACACAGCCTTTGGAGTCTGGCAGACCAAAGCAGATCATTTTTAGAGCTGTAATCATAAAATATTAATGTAAGGCTTGAATTAACAATTATGTGAAGTTTAACCTATGACTACTGTTATAAGGTATGATGGTTTCTGGTGACACAGGTAATGAAGGAAGATGTTCCAGCCCTCCAGGTAGATGCTACAGAAGTTTTATCATCTCTGGGTTCTGAAGGATGCTGTCTTGACTGGCAACTGAATCCATGTGGTGAGGACTGAACTAGAATATGAGGATGATTTAAGACTAACGGTTTAAAGGTTATTTGTCAGCATATTAAACACCCCAGCATTAGCACATTGCATATATGGAATGATGCTTTCATTATTGGTAAAGTCAGTTTTTAATCATGTCAAAGAGGGCAATAAGTCACATATTTCCTTCTATTATATTTGCTTGATTAATATTTGGATAAGTTTACATCCCTCAACACATTTTATTTGAAAAAGAATAAGAGGAAGTTTTAATAATTTTAGATATTATTATAAAACCTAATCCACTATTGAGACTTTCTCATAGATAATCTACACCCATATTTATTTGGATAATTGAAAATATTAACAGTTCAGTGATATTTCATAAGTTATATAACCATTAGGAGTTGAGGTTGATATACCTGGATCTCTCAAAAGATAAAAAATATTAAAGATTGAAATGCCACTTTAAAATCGTAATTATTTTAAAAGCAAATATATGATCACAAATTTCTAACTTTTCTAAAAAGAAAAATGCTACATAGAATTTTAATGTTTTTAATGATTCCTAGCCCCTATTTAGAACATTGCTATTATTGTAGTACTTTTCCCATGTTTATTTTTTAGCTTTTAATTATTTTTTTTCTTTTGAGGATCTGTTACTTCTGCCATTGTGCCTGCTTCTGAAAACTTCTTCCCCACTTTTCTGATGTATGTGTTCTTTTTAATAGGCTGAGAAACTTTGCTAAAATTTTATAAAAATTTAATATCCCTCAATTTAAAGAGACTTAGTAAGGTATTTAACAAAGACCTGAGAAGTCATGAGCTTCATTTCAAGCACAGACATTTTAAAACTATTGTGAGAAGAAATGATTTTTAAAATGTTATTTCTGTATCTTTTCTTCAAGTGCTCAGATTCCTGGAAGATCCTGTATACTTCTAAAGAACACAGTAATTTTCTATCTTGAGTTACGTCACACCTTTTATTTTATCTCAGAGGTATACCTCTATGATCAAAAAGCGATGAACACTTCAAAAGCATGAATCAATACTAAGGAACAGAGTGTTTAGACAATTTACTGAAGTTAATAGAGAGTTTTTTATAAGGTATAAGCTGACACTTTTGAGGGCATCTTCCTGTTTCTAAGGTCCTACTCCAGAGCTCCTTGGAACATGGTAGGCTGTGGAAAAGAGAAACCCTGACATATGAAAATAGAGGTCCCCAATTTGACTTGTGCTTCATTTTATCTCTATCACATTCTTTGTGAATTCTTTACAGATTCTTTGCTGTAACACTTACAACTTGACACAATCCTGGATCGATCACATGAGTCCTTAGTTTCCATCTTTCCTAACCCCAGTATGGTTTCTTTTTAATTTGCTTTTTAATTCCCCTATATATATAAGTTTCCATCCTAAACTTTCATTACAAATAAAGCTTTTGCCACAGAGGTCCGTGTAGTCAAAGCTATGGTTTTTCCAGTGGTCGTGTATGGATGTGAGAGTTGGACTATAAGAAAGCCGAGCACTGAAGAATTGATACTTTTGAACTGTGGTGTTGGAGAAGACCCTTGAGAGTCCCTTGGACTGCAAGGAGATAGAACCAGTCCATCCTAAAGGAAATCAGTCCTGGTTGTTCATTGGAAGGACTGATGCTAAAGCTGAAACTCCAATACTTTGGCCACCTGATGTGAAGCACTGACTCAGGTGAAAAGACCCTGATGCTCCGGAAGTCTGAAGGCAGGAGGAGAAGGGGACGACAGAGGATGAGATGGCTGGATGGCATCATTGACTCAATGGACATGAGTAAACTCTGGGGAGTTGGTGATGGACAGGGAGGCCTGGCAGTCCATGGTGCAGTCCATAGGGTCGTAAAGAGTGGGACACCACTTAGCAAATGAACTGAACTGAACTGAAGGCCTAATCCTTTGGCTAAAATGGAACAAAATTCACTTTCCAGTAGTTATACTAGTGATTTGTTACCATCTGCGACTGGATTTTGGGTGATTGCTGTTGTTGTTGTTCAGTCGCTAAGTTGTATCTGAGTTTTTGCGACCCCGTGGACTGCAGCACTACAGGCTTCCCTGTCCTTCACTATCTCCTGGAATTTTCTCAGGTCATGTCCATTGAGTTGGTGATGCTATCTATCTCATCCCATACCATCATCTTCTCCTTTTGCCTTTAACCTTTACCAGCATCAGGGTCTTTCCCAATGAGCTGGCTCTTCACATCGGGTGGCCAGAATATTGGTGCTTCAGCTTCAGCATCAGTCCTTCAAATGAATACTCAAGGAATGATTTCCTTTAGAATTTACTGGTTTGATCTACTTGCAGTCCAATTTTTATATGATAGCATGCTGCTGCTGCTGCTGCTAAATCTCTTCAGTCGTGTCCAACTCTGTGCAACCCCATAGATGGCAGCCCATGAGGCTGCCCCATCCCTGGGATTCTCCAGGCAAGAACACTGGAGTGGGTTGCCATTTCCTTCTCCAATGCATGAAAGTGAAAATGAAAGTGAAGTCGCTCAGTCATGTCCGACTCTTAGCGACCCCATGGACTGCAGCCCACCAGGCTCCTCCATCCGTGGGATTTTCCAGGCAAGAGTGCTGGAGTGGGGTGCCATTGCCTTCTCTGATATGATAGCATAGACCAAATAAATATAAGAAAGTGAGCAAAATGGAAACTGGGTCCTATTCTTGGGTAACAAGTAAAGTTCAAAGTGAGTTTGAATTCTATCTATCAGTACATAAGCATGAAACATAAGCAGCGTGATACAACGCTCCGGGATTTACTTCCTTGCTGGCCAAGGGCTTTTGGTGTGCTGTGCCTTTTAGGTGCAGTTATTAGGCAAAAATGTATAAAAGCTTGCAAAATCCTAAGCACAAATTTGAAAAGCATTCAGTCTTTCTGGCTTGTCACAGTTACTTCAGATAGTTGTCAATAGTCATTGGCACTCTAAAAAACAAGGCAAGCACGCTCAATCACTCAGTCATGTCCGACTCTTTGTGACCCCATGGACTATAGCCTGCCAGGTTTCTTTGTCCGTGGAATTCTCCAGCAAAAGTACTGGAGTGGGTCACCATTTCCTCCTTCTGGGGATCTTCCCGACCCAGGGATCAAACCCACATCCTCTGCATTGGCAGATGGACACTTTACTACTGAGCCACCTGAGAAGCCCAGGGTAGTACATAGATAAACTAGAATCCTAAAATAGCAAGACCAAACTCAATTGGTACTGAAACAAAACGTAATGTGCAGCTTTCATTTTCCTTCACTGTTTTCTTAGGGAGGTGGAAGATTTATTTGCTAACCCTGTGCTTGCCTTGGCTTAGATTATATAAACCACATGGAAAATACCCACTAAATACATAAACGTTCCTCCAACATAGGCATGCACACATAATGGAGTGCATGTGTACACTCACTGGTAAAAACAAAAATACTTCTTTCCAAGATATCTTTACTCTTTAGGCATGTTTTATGTAAACAGTTGAGGGGGGGATGTGGTTTTGATTGAACTGCTTCTTCAGAAGCAGTTCAGTCTCTTTTTGACTTACCTCACTCTACATAACAGACTCTAGACCATCCACATCTCTACACATGACCCTATTTCATTTCTTTAAAGGTTGAGTATATTCGTATTCATTGAGCTGGACAAGGCTACAAACAAGCTAGTGGAGGTGATGGAATTCCAGTTGAGCTATTTCAAATCGTAAAGGATGATGCTGTGGAAGTGCTGCACTCAATATGCCAGCAAATCTGGAAAACTCAGCAGTGGCCACAAGACTGGAAAAGTTTTCATTCCAATCCCAAAGAAAGACAATGACAAAGAATGTTCAAACTACTGCACAAATACACTCATCTCACATGCTAGCAAAGTAATGCTCGAAATTCCCCAAGCCAGACTTCAATAGTATGTGAACTGTGAACTTTCAGATGTTCAAGCTAGATTTAGAAAAGGCAGAGGAACCAGAGATCAAATTGCCAATACCCATTGGATCATCAAGAAAGCAAGAGTTCTAGAAAAACATCTATTTCTGCTTTATTGACTACTATACCAAAGTCTTGGACTGTGTGGATCACAACACACTGTGGAACATTCTTCAAGAGATGGGAATACCAGACCACCTTACCTGCCTCCTGAGAAATCTGTACACAGGTCAAGAAGCAACAGTTAGAACTGGACATGGAACAACAGACTGGTTCCAAATCTGGAAAGGAGTATGTCAAGGCTGAATATTGTCACCCTGCTTATTTAACTTATATGCAGAGTACATCATGCGAAATGCCAGACTGGATGAAGCACAAGTTGGAATCAAGATTGCTGGGAGAAGTATCAATAACTTCAGATACACAAATGACACCACCCTTATGGCAGAAAATGAAGAAGAAATAAAGAGCCTCTTGTTGAAAGTGAAAGAGGAGAGTGAAAAACTTGGCTTAAAACTCAACATTCAAAAAACTAAGATCATAGCATCTGGTTCCATCACTTCATGGCAAATAGATTGGGAAACAATGAAAACAGTGAGCAGCTTTATTTTTGGAGGCTCCAAAATCACTGCAGATGATGACTGTAGCCATGAAATTAAAAGACACTTGCTCCTTTGAAGAAAAGCTATGACCAACCTAGACAGTATATTAAAAAGCAGAGACATTACTTTGCCAACAAAGGTCTGTCTAGTCAAAGCTATGGGTTTTCCAGTTCATGTATGGATGTGAGAGTTGGACTATAAAGAAACCTGAGCACCGAAGAATTGATGCTTTTGAACTGTGGTGTTGGAGAAGACTCTTGAGAGTCCCTTGGACAAGGAAATCCAACCAGTCCATCGTAAAGGAAATCATTCCTGAATATTTGTTGGAAGGACTGATGCTGAAGCTGAAACTCCAATACTTTGGCCACCTGATGCAAAGAACTGACTTATTGGAAAAGACCCTGATGCTGGGCAAGATTGAAGGCAGGAGTAGATGATTGGATGGCATCACCGACTCAACTGACATGAGTTTGGGTAAACTCCAGGAGTTCGTGATGGACAGGGAACACTGGCATGGTGCAGTCCATGGGGTTGCAAAGAGTTGGACACAACTGAGCGACTTAACTGAACTGATATTCACATTCCTGGAGAAGGAAATGGCAACCCACCCCAATGGCAGTCCTTGCCTGGAAAATCCCATGGACAGAGGAGACTGGTGGACTTCAGTTTATGGGGTTGCAAAGAGTCAGGCACAACCGAGCGACTAAGATTCCCTCATTCATATACCATTGTATATATGTACCACATCTTCTTTATCTATTCATCTGTCAACAGACATTTATGTTGCTTCCATGTCCTGGTGGTGATTTAGTCGCTAAGTTATGTCCAACTCTTGTGACCCCATGGGCTGTAGCCTGCCAGGCTCCTCTGTCCAAGGGATTCTCCAGGAAAGAATACTGGCATGGGTTGCCATTTCCCTCTCCAGGGGATCTTCCAGACCCAGGGATTGAATCCGGGTCTCCTGCATTGCAGGTAGATTCTTTACCAACTGCGTTTTAAGGGAAGTCTTGGCTATTGTGCATAGTGCTACAATGAAGATTGGGGTGCATTTGCCATTTTGAATCATGGTTTTCTCCAGGAATATGTCCAGAAGTGGGACTTCTGGGTCACATGGTATTAATAGCTCTTAGAACTATTAAGGGAGCTCAGGTTGGTGCTCTTTAATGACATAGATAGAGGGGATGAGGCGAGTGTGGGAAGGAGGTCCAAGAGACAGTAGATATATGTATACATATCGCTGATGCTGGGAAAGATTGGAAGATTGAAGGCAAAAGGAGAAGGAGGTGCCAGAGGATGAGATGGTTAGATAGCCTCTCTGACTCAATGGGCATCAATTTGAGCAAACTCTGGAAAATAGCGGAGGACAGGGAAGTCTGGCATGCTGTAGTCCATGGGGCCGCTAAGAGTAGGACTCAACTTAGTGACTCAACAACAACACATAGCTGATTTACTTCACTGCACAGCAGAAACCTATGCAACACTGTAAAGCAACTATCTGTGTGTTAAGTGTCAGTCGTGTCTGACTCTTTGCTACCTCATGGACTCCAATTTTAAAAAAAGGACGTAGTTCAGCCTTGCTCGCTAAATATCAGAAATGAAGACACCACAATGTGCTTTCAATGGCAGAATGGGTTTGTCTTGGTCCCTCCCTGACCCACTACCTACTCCCAATTTCACACACAAAAAAGTGTTTTTCTCGGGAAGATCCAATTTATGCAGAGCCAAGCGGGAAGCAGTCCCCTTGTCACCATCCCTTTGCCAGTATGCTAATAAACAATCTGTAAGGCTAATCTGCCTTCAAATTATTCTGACAGTTTGGAGCCTTACAGAGTGCTGTCAATTAAATAGCTTCATCTTCTCATTCCTTTGGAAGCCCTGAAGGAGGAGAGAGAAGCACCCTACCTAGTCACAACTGGAGATATTTTTCTACCTACAATCTTATACAGCCTTAATAAAATATGAAAGTTAGCAGGTTGTTTAAAATAGGTGAAATGCATGAATTTAAAAAGTTCAAGTTTCTTAAAAAAAAAAAAAAAAAGAACAAAGCAGAATTGACTTGAAAATATTGAAGCAGTGGAGGCCAAATGTAACAAAAGAAACAGGTGGAATCTATATTTAGACATTCCTACTGCTATCTTGTATGATAACACTGAATTTTTAAAATTTAGTGAAATGAATAAGAGATATTGGAAGAGAAAGTTTAAATAGGACTAAGACATACAAGCTGACTTAGTACATCTATCAATTTCTAATATCTGTCTAGTCTAATTTTTTAATTCACTGAAGCTTTAAAAAAATATAAGGATCCAATCAGGCTAAAGCTAGTGAATTTGATTAGTAATTACATATCAGTCTCTTGTGAAAGGAAAATTCACTCAGTTGGGTCTGACTCTTTGCAACCCTATGGCCTTCCAGGCTCCTCTGTCCAGGCAGGATTCTGTCTAGGCAGGATTACTGGAGTGGATTGTCGTTTCTTTCTTCAGGGGATCTGCCTGACCCAGGAATAGAACCCAGGTCTTCTGCATTGCAGGCAGATTCTTACTGGAGTGGATTGTCATTTCTTTCTTCAGGGGATCTGCCTGACCCAGGAATAGAACCCAGGTCTTCTGCATTGCAGGCAGATTCTTTACAGGCTGAGCTACAAGGGAAGCTTCATATTTTAGAGAAAAATTAATACACTTAACTTGTCCTTCAAGATAAAAGGAATGTTTTAAAATTATAAGAATGAACACTGGGGTACACGTGTCTCTTTCAATTCTGGTTTCCTCAGTGTGTATGCCCAGCAGTGGGATTGCTGGATCATAAGGCAGTTCTATTTCCAGTTTTTTAAGGAATCTCCACACTGTTCTCCATAGTGGCTGTACTAGTTTGCATTCCTACCAACAGTGTAAGAGGGTTCCCTTTTCTCCACACCCTCTCCAGCATTTATTGCTTGTAGACTTTTGGATCACAGCCATTCTGACTGGTGTGAAATGGTACCTCATAGTGGTTTTGATTTGAATTTCTCTGATAATGAGTGATGTTGAGCATCTTTTCATGTGTTTGTTAGCCATCTGTATGTCTTCTTTGGAGAAATGTCTATTTAGTTCTTTGGCCCATTTTTTGATTGAAAGAGACACGTGTACCCCAGTGTTCATCGCAGCACTGTTTATAATAGCCAGGACATGGAAGCAACCTAGATGTCCATCAGCATGGACATCTAAGAAAGCTGTGGTACATATACACAATGGAGTATTACTCAGCCATTAAAAAGAATACATTTGAATCAGTTCTAATGAGATGGATGAAACTGGAGCCTATTATACAGAGTGAAGTAAGCCAGAAAGAAAAACACCAATACAGTATACTAACGCATATATATGAAATTTAGAAAGATGGAAACAATAACCCTGTATATGAGATAGCAAAAGAGACACTGATATATAGAACAGTCTTTTGGACTCTGTGGGAGAGGGAGAAGGTGGGATGATTTGGGAGAATGGCATTGAAATACATATAATATCATATATGGAACGAGTCGCCAGTCCAGGTTCAATGCACAATACTGGATGCTTGGGGCTGGTGCACTGGGACGACCCAGAGGGATGGTATGGGGAGGGAGGAGGGAGGAGGGTTCAGGATGGGGAACACATGTATACCTGTGGTGGATTCATTTTGATATTTGGCAAAACCAATACAATATTGTAAAGTTTAAAAATAAAATAAAATTTAAAAAAATAAAATAAAATAAAATTATAAGAATGGAATGATTTTTCAAAACATATCCACGCAGTGAAGAGAGCACTTTTAAAAATGTTGTTTGGAGATGTTCGGAGTTAGGTTTGTTGTTGTTTAGTTGCCAAGTCGTGTCCGACTCTTTGTGACTCCCATGGATGGTTGCCGCCCAGGCTCCTCTGTCCAAGGGATTTCCCAGGCAAGAATACTGGAGTGGGTTGCCATTTCCTTCTCCAGGGTATCTTCCTGATACAGGGATTGAACCCACATCTCCAGCATTGGCAGGCGGATTCTTTACCTTTGAGCCACCAGAGAAGCCCTTGGAGTTAGGTTACCACTTTCCAAAATTTACCTGAGTCTCATCTATGTACTTATCAATAAAGTGAAAGTGAAGTCTATCAGTTGTGTCTGGCTCTTTGCGACCCCTTGGACTGTAGCCCACCAGGCTCCTCCGTCCATGGGATTTTCCAGGCAAGAATACTAGAGTGGGTTGCCATTTCCTTCTCCAGGAGATTTTCCCAAACCAGGGATCCAACCCGGGTCTCCCGCATTGAAGGCAGACGCTTTACCATGTGAGCCACCAGGGAAGTCTTCTATACTTATCAATATGAAGCCACTAAAAGCAGATTTTCAAATCTGTTTTAAGATACTCCAAATGAAGAGTTTAGGAGGGTTTAAGCCTAGTTGCTAAAAATATAACCATTTAACACCTTCAAAATTACTTAAATATCAGTTGGTGGACATTAGGAAAGAGAGAATTAGACAAGCTGAATTTTAACAAAATCCTTTTCATAATTGCTTGGATAAAGTTTAGAAATCAATAGCATGATTTGATATAAGTGTAGCTGATGACTTCTTTTTGCATTTTGGATCTTTGTGTCTGTGTGAGGTTATCATTCTCAACTATGAGAGCCATGAAAATCAAATGGATTAACTTCCAACCAAAAAATTTGTCCAACTATGTCACAAAGTATTATAGCAATATTTACCAGAATAATGTGACAGAGTAAATAATATTGCTGGCACTAAAAGTCACTATTAATAGATATCAATGATGTTTTAGTATAATAACTATAATAAAATAATGAAAAATTTTGGAACACTAGTAAGTAAAATATAATGTTGCTTAATATAAAATACAATATTGCTTAATTGCTCTTTAGCTTTTATTTTAGTATTTCTATTTTGGTATGTGTTTTATGCATGTAATAATTAGTAGAATGTACCTATTATTTCAAAATAAATATGTATGCATATATTATAGTCCCAAAACATTTTAATAATGGAGTGCTGTATTAAAAGTGTTTGGCTTTCATTTCTTTATGAATTCAGTGGCATAGCCATCTGTACATACAGAATTGAGAAGCATTGTATTATTAAAATAGAAAATGTTATTCTCAAGGATTAGCAAGTAATATTGAGCTACTGCAAATTCATTTTATGAAGTATGTTTTTGTAATATTTAAGAAAGAAATAAATCCTGAGAGTATTCCCTTGTATCATGAAAGTCTGTTACATACCATTCATTACATATCATTCATTCATTCATTCAACAAATATTTATGGCATGTCTACTATGTGGAAGACATTGTTCTGGGACCCGGGGGCACATTAGGGAACAAAATAGAAGCCTACAGAGAAGCATAGGATCAAGACTCAAAAGTATGAACATAAATGTCAAAAAAGCAACAGGCTGATATTCTGCTGGGGTGAGCTGGGGTGACTGTACAGATTGTGAAAATATTGAATGATTTCTATGCTGCATGGTAAGTAGTTCTTAAAGTGTACCTCCTTCATCCTGGCCACTCTAGACCTCCCTGGAGAACTCCCAGGCTTCCTCTTTCTTTTTTAAACATTTATTTATTAGTTCTATTGTCTGGCTGTGGTGAGTCTGCTGCACGCAGGCCACCTCTAGTTGCAGCAGGTGGGGCTACTCTTCGTGGTGGTGTGCAGGCTTCTCATTGCAGCGGCTTCTCTTGCTGTGGAGCACAGACTCTGGGCACTCAGGCTTCAGTCGTTGGAGCCCGCTGGCTCGGTAGTTGCAGTTCATGGGCCCTAGAGCACTGGCTCAGTAGTTGGGGCACACCAACTTAGTTGGGATCTTCCTGGACCAGGGATCAAACCCATGTTCTCTGCATTGGTAGGCATATTCTTAACCACTGGACCACTAGAGAAGTCCCAGGCTTCCTCTTGATCTCAGCACAAGGACTAATTTCCCACCCAGCAAGAGCCTGGCAAGCATCCATTCTGATTGATGGGATTATCACCTCTGTGTTATCCCCTGGTAAGTAAATATTTTGACTTTTACTACAGAGTAAGTTTATACCCAGGGTGATAGTCTATAAAAAGAGACCAGGATAGAGGTAGAGAATCAAGAAGCTAGGAGCTTTAGGGGCAGGTGGTTAAGAAAGACCTTGGGAAGTAACATTTAGGCAGAGACCTGAGGGAAGAGAGAGGAGTGAACCACAAATGTACCTGAATGAAGAGGGGAACCTAGAGCAAACAAGAAGGCTAGAGCTTTGAGGCTGAACACTCCATGGTTCAGGAGGGGCTATTTGTCAAAGCTGAAAATACCAAAAGTCACTTCAATTTTATAAAAATAATTAAAAATTTGGGTTTAGCTGTTGAATGAACTGAAAATCTTCCCACTCACCAGTCAAGCTTAATCTGAATGGTGCTTTAAAGAGAGCTTTTGGGACTTCCCTGGAGGTCCAGTGGTTAAGACTCAGCGCTTCCAGTGCAGGGGGCATAGGTTCACCCCTGGCCAGAGAACTGAGATCCCACTCATCACATGGTCCAGCCACAAAAAAAAGAAAGGAAGAAAAGATGAAATCAGTCCTGAGTGGACTTTTCTTTTTTTGTTTTTTAGATTCTAAAACTCTTGAACTCAAATTCAGAATACCAAGGCTCTCTTTTGTAGCAAAATTTGATGTTTTTCTATTGCATCCTGTCCCATAGTTTCCTCTTTGGTGAAACACAGAGCCATTTAAAATTACACAATTGTGTGTACTTTATTCCCTTCATTCAGTAAATGTATATTAAGCACGAACAATTAGGAGCTGGGAATGTCAAAGATCTCTGGGAGCCCCCCTGCTTTTTAGGTTTCAGCAATTTAGTTGGGGAACAGTTATGTAAATAGATAAAACAGAGTAAACAGTGGTATATCCAAAATGTACATTTAGAATGCCAAGTAATGCTGACTTTCCTCTCATTTTTTTCCTCTTAATTAATATTTTTTCCTGTCACTTTTCATTATTTTCAATAGAACATAAATCCGAGAATGCAATGTGCCAACCTCATATTTTATTATTTTAAAATTACTTTGAACACCAAAGCAAATAATTCATAGAGTTAATGAGATTTTAAAAAGGAGAGAACTGTGGCTGGTAGAAATCCCTTAACTTTAAAATTTTATTTTGTTATAATATTTTTTTGTTCCATTTTAAGTGAGTTAGACATAACGAAATTAAAGAGTATACAGAATCTTATAAAGCATGATGATCTGAAACCAGTCAAACTGTTTAATAATCAAATTATTTTATTTGCATGGCCATTTGCACTAGTCTTCATCACCCCCGCCTCTTTTTTTCCCTAGTGGCTCCATCCTTTAACACAATAGAATGCATTAACCACCTACTCTTGAGAATAAGGAGGAAATTTACACAGTTTTTACCACATCCATCATCATATTGAATATTTGCAGAGTCACACACTTTTACTTTCATGCCAGGCCTTTTGTGTCCCTCCAGTTGAGACACAAATATGTGTTTTTTATTATTTCTTTGTGTCTTCTGCACGTTACGTTCATCAAAAGCCTGTTGATTCCCAGAGCTTCAGTTTTTCCCTGTCTCAGAGAAGAGGGAAAAAAGAGGGAAAAAACACAGTTCCTGTGGGACAAAGGCATTGTCACCTTGCCGGTGTTCTTCCATAACACTGTTGTTTAGTTGCTTACCAGAAAATTCACAATTTTATGTGCCTCTGGCTGGAGGGAAGAAAGGAAGGGAAAGAAATATAAGTTTTCTGCTAGAAGTAAATTCGGGCTGACCTTGTGAAACTGGCACATTCATTTACCTCTGCTGCTGCTGCTGCTAAGTCGCTTCAGCCGTGTCCCACTCTGTGCGACCCCATAGATGGCAGCCCACCGGGCTCCTCTGTCCCTGGGATTCTCCGCGGCAAGAATACTAGAGTGGGCTGCCATTTCCTTCTCCATCGTTTACCTTTACATCCACACTAATTCCAAAAGTTTTCTATGAATACATTTCCTCTAACGCAGGACACTCTAGAACTGTAACGATCAACGTGTGGAATGGAATCAGCAACACAAGCATCATCTGGGAACCATGATCACTACAAACCCCACGCTTCCACCTCAGACCTACTGATGGGACACTCTGGGGATGGGGCCAGAAATCTGAATTTTAACAAGCCCTCCAGAGGATTCTAATGTGCATTCAAGTTTGAGAGCCACTGAGCCAGATTACAGAAAGTACACAGCCACATGTGAGAGTTATCTGTATCCTGTTGGTTGTTTATCTAATTTCATGCCACCTAATCTTTTATGCAATAAATAACCTTAAATTATACCCCAGGTATCAGAACCATTAATTCCCCTTACAAACTTTATCTCAGATCCTTTAGACTCATCACACTGGGTCATCACAGTGATTACAATTAAAGGTGCACAATATTCAAAACCACATTTTTCCACAAAACTAAATGCAATTTGTCTATGTTGTACAAAGGCCAGCGAATAAACACTACAGTATAATATGTAATTTTAGAATTTAGTTTCAGTTTATTTCTTAATTTGAATTATGGGTATGCTTTCATTACTCATAAAAAATTATGTTTCTATTTTCTGTGATTCTCAAGAAATTCAAAATTAAGTTTAATTCTTGCAGTGCTGAAATATAAAACAGAGATTTAAATTAATTGTATTTTACAATCAGTCATTAAACAATCTTTTAAACAAATACTGGAGTGGGGTGCCATTTCCTCCTCCAGAGGATCTTCCTGACCCAGGGATTGAACACTCATCTCCTGCACTGGCAGGTGGATTCTTTACCACTGCACCCCCTGGGAAGTCCATTAAATAATCTTTTAAACATATGCACAAATTTAAATTTTTGTGAAAAATTAGTAAATATAGCATAGGGAAACTTTCTATTATATATATTTACTTATAAATGTATGTGTGTGTATATATATATGTGTGTGTGTGTGTGTGTGTATGCTAATTGTTGTTTAGTTGCTAAGTCTTGTCAGACTCTTTTGTGACCCATGGACTGTAGCCCGCTGGACTTCTCTATTCATGGGATTTCTCAGGCAAGAATACTGGAGCAGGCTGCCATTTCCTTTTCCAGGGGATCCTCCTGACCCAGGGATCAAACCCACATCTCCTGCTTTGGCCAGTAGATTCTTTACCACTGGGCCACCTGGGAAGCCTTATATGCTAATATACATGTGCTGATATATATGCTAATATACATGTGATGATATATATGCTGCTACATGGGAAAAATAAAAAGACCAGAAACTTGAGGCCAAGATTATTTTACTATTTTGTTACTCCAAAGAAAGAAAAGTTTTAAGAAGTTACAAGTGAAAATTACTTGTTATGCAAGGACGTGTTTAAGATAAAGAAAAGCAAAAATTATGGCTTAATTGTAACACAGAATTTAAAATGGACATGGGCTTCCCTGATACCTCAGGTGGTAAAGAATCCACCTGTAATGCAGGAGACCCCGGCTTGATTCCTGGATCAGGAAGATCGCTGGAGAAGGGATAGGCTACCCACTCCAGTATTCTTGGGCTTCCCTGTGTCTCAGCTGGTAAAGAATCTGCCTGCAGTGCAAGAGAACTGGGTTCAATCCCTGGGTTGGAAAGATCCTCTGGAGAAGAGAAAGGCACTCCAGTATTCTGGCCTGGAGAATTCCAGGTTACAAAGAGTCGGACACGACAAAGAGACTTCGCTTTCTCTTTAACATGGACTGAACAATAACAACATAAGACAAAGTTACCCAGTGAAAATGTTCATAGTGATTTTTCTACAGTAATGAGTAATGAGAGTACATTTTCTTTATTTTATTCTTGTCCATATTAAAAGTGTAACAAAATATATATGGCATTTGTAATAAGGGACAAAATAGTATCTTAAAATAAGATACTATTATTTTATTATTGACAATTATTATTGTCAATCTGAATACTGCACTAAATTATCTCATACACAGAAGAACAATTTCAATCCAGATGAGAAGCAGTAAGGCTAAAACAATGTGAAATGTGTTAGAAATGGGATTGGGTTAGAAACATAGCTTTGTAGATGTTATTAAGAGGATAACTATTATGTGGTTGTGGCCAGTGTCTCCTAGATTTATCCTTGTTATTTTTCCTTCTTTTCTTTTTTTTATTTTTTATTATTATTATTTTTTTACTTTACAATATTGTATTGGTTTTGCCATACATCAACATGCATCCACCAAACCCCCCTCCCACCTCCTTCCTCATACCATCCCTCTGGGTCATCCCAGTGCACCAGCCCCAAGCTTCCTGTATCCTGCATGGAACCTGGACTGGCGATTCATTTCTTATATGATATTATACATGTTTTAATGCCATTCTCCCAAATCATCCCATCCTCCCTCTCCCACAGAGTCCAAAAGACTGTTTTATACATCTGTGTCTCTTTTGCTGTTTCGCATACAGGGTTGTTGTTATCATCTTTCTAAATTCCATATATATGCGTTAGTATACTGTATTGGTGTTTTTCTTTCTGGCTTACTTCACTCTGTATAATAGGCTCCAGTTTCATCCACCTCATTAGAACTGATTCAAATGTATTCTTTTTAATGGCTGAGTAATACTCCATTGTGTATATGTACCACAGCTGTCTTATCCATTCATCTGCTGATGGACATCTAGGTTGCTTCCAAGTCCTGGCTATTATAAACATTGCTGCGATGAACATTGGGGTACACGTGTCTCTTTCAGTTCTGGTTTCCTCAGTGTGTATGCCCAGCAGTGGGATTGCTGGTTCATATGGCAGTTCTATTTCCAGTTTTTTAAGAATCTCCACACTGTTCTCCATAGTGGCTGTACTAGTTTGCATTCCCACCAACAGTGTAAGAGGGTTCCCTTTTCTCCACATCCTCTCCAGCACTTATTGCTTGTAGACTTTGGATCACAGCCATTTTGACTGGTGTGAAATGGTACCTCATTGTGGTTTTGATTTGCATTTCTCTGATAATGAGTGATGTTGAACATGTTTTCATGTGTTTCTTAGCCATCTGTATGTCTTCTCTGGAGAAATGTCTATTTAGTTCTTTGGCCCAGTTTTTGATTGGGTCTTTTATTTTTCTGGAATTGAGCTGCAGGAGTTGCTTGTATATTTTTGAGATTAGTTGCTTGTCAGAAGCTATTATTTTCTCCCATTCTGAAGGCTGTCTTTTCACCTTGCTTATAGTTTCTTTTGTTGTGCAGGAGCTTTTAATTTTAATTAGGTCCCATTTGTTTATTTTTGCTTTTATTTCAAAAATTCTGGGCTGTGGGTCATAGAGGATCCTGCTGTGATGTATATCGGAGAGTGTTTTGCCTATGTTCTCCTCTAAGAGTTTTATAGTTTCTGGTCTTATGTTTAGATCTTTAATTCCTTATGAGTTTATTTTTGTGTATGGTGTTAGAAAGTGTTCTAGTTTCATTCTTTTACAAGTGGTTGACCAGTTTTCCCAGCACCACTTGTTAAAGAGATTGTCTTTAATCCATTGTATATTCTTGCCTCCTTTGTCAAAGATAAGGTGTCCATAGGTGCATGGATTTATCTCTGGGCTTTCTATTTTGTTCCACTGATCTATATTTCTGTCTTTGTGCCAGTACCATACTGTCTTGATGACTGCGGCTTTGTAGTTGAGCCTGAAGTCAGGCAGGTTGATTCCTCCAGTTCCATTCTTCTTTCTCAAGATTGCTTTGGCTATTCGAGGTTTTTTGTATTTCCATACAAATTGTGAAATTCTTTGTTCTAGCTCTGTAAAGAATACCGTTGGTAGCTTGATAGGGATTGCATTGAATCTATAGATTGCTTTGGGTGGTATACTCATTTTCACTATATTGATTCTTCCCATCCATGAACATGGTATATTTTTCCATCTATTAGTGTCCTCTTTGATTTCTTTCATCAGTGTTTTATAGTTTTCTATATATAGGTCTTTAGTTTCTTTAAGTAGATATGTTCCTAAGTATTTTATTCTTTCCATTGCAATGGTGAATGGAATTGTTTCCTTAATTTCTCTTCCTAATTTCTCATTATTAGTGTATAGGAATGCAAGGGATTTTTGTGTGTTGATTTTATATCCTATAACTTTACTATATTCATTGATTAGCTCTAGTAATTTTCTGGTGGAGTCTTTAGGGTTTTCTATGTAGAGGATCATGTCATCTGCAAATAGTGAGAGTTTTACTTCTTCTTTTCCAATTTGGATTCCTTTTATTTCTTTTTCTGCTCTGATTGCTGTGGCCAAAACTTCCAAAACTATGTTGAATAGTAGTGGTGAGAGTGGGCACCCTTGTCTTGTTCCTGACTTTAGGGGAAATGCTTTCAACTTTTCACCATTGAGGATAATGTTTGCTATGGGTTTGTCATATATAGCTTTTATTATGTTGAGGTATGTTCCTTCTATTCCTGCTTTCTGGAGAGTTTTTATCATAAATGGATGTTGAATTTTATCAAAGGCCTTCTTTTCAAGTTATTGTTTCTATTGTCTGTATCTCATTTGATAAAGGAAAAGTGAAGATTGGTGTGCTGTGCTTGGTCGATTAATTATGTCTGACTCTTTGCGACCTCACAGCCTGTAACCTGCCAGGCTCCTCTATCTATGGGGATTCTCCAGGCAAGAATACTGGAGTGGGTTCCATGCCCTCCTCCACGGGATCTTCCCAACTCAGGGATCAAACCCAGATCTCCTGGGTTACAGGCAGACTCTTTACCATCTGAGCCACCAAGGAAGCCCCAGAATACTGGAGTGGGTAGCCTATCCCTTCTCCAGGGGATCTTCCCAACCCAGGAATCAAACTGGGGTGTCCTGCATTGTAGGAGGACTGTTTACAAGGTCAGCTACCAGGGAAGCCCTTGTTCCTAGTTAAATAAAAGAAAATTGAATTAAGTGTAAAACTTTATTTACTAAAACATTGATTTATTGAGAATAAATGCTGGACCTATAGCATAACATGCTTAATGTATATGTAAATATAGAGTAGCCTATCATCAAACATGCACTATTTAACATAGACCAAAACACTCAAGCACTACTCATGAGATCCATCAGTTACTTGTCTTGAAATTACACAATTTTTACTTGGATAGAAATTTATATTTAGAAGATTTTGTAAATACCATCCCAAAACACTTATACAATGGCACATCTCATGTGCCTTAGTATTTTTGTTTTGGACACAAGTAACATTCAGACATTCAGCAAACTAACACAGCACAGGAGATATATATATATATAAGGGTGCTGGCAAGTCAAAAAGCAGTCAAATTTGCAGATAACCCAAATGGTCAATGCAGCCTATGGTTACGCACTTGCAAAATCTTTCTCTTTGGTAATTTGGTCTGTCCTATCATAAACAGATAAAGTCAATGTCAAGATATAGTCAACCATGGGAAGTTCAACAAATCAAAAAGAGATACTATGAAACAAACAATCAAATTAAATTTCAAACTTTGAAGTTTTCCAAAGTCATGAGGACCCAGGGGGAAAAAAGTCATAAGCTCCTTATTTGCTAGTTTCTTGGAGCAAATTCAGTTATTAAAGGTGGCTGACATATTGAGTAGTTCCTGAAAGAGTTGTTTAATTCAGAAATGCAATGAAATTTTTAGCAGAGATCTGGGGGATTTCAATTTATTCCAGTATTAAGCATTCTTTTTCTTTTTTAAAACAGGTGTTTTTTCATTGAGAGGTACATGTATGCTTAGCCATGTCCGATTCTTTGCAAACTCCATGGACTGTAGCCTGCCAGGCTCCTCTGTCCATGGAATTCTCCAGGCATGGGATGCCATTTCCTCTTCCAGGGGATTTTCCCAACCCAGGGATTGAACCCTGATCTCCTGAGTCTCCTGCATTGCAGACAGATGCTTTACCACTGAACCACCGGGAAAGTCCCTTTTATTGAAAGAGTCCATGCATTTATCTGAAAAAGTCCCTTCTCACTAATTCTGAGAGACTAGAAAATCTTTCACTTTCTTTTTTAGTATTTCTTTTCCCCCTTTACCTATTAAATTGCCACTGAGAACTAATTCGGTCAATGGGGGAAACTATTTTCTAACACAGAAGTTATGGACTCAGTTATTCATCCATCACTTTGAGTGGAGCAGACTTTCTAGGTTTTAAGTGAAATATTAATAGAGTCTACTTATTCAACATGCGTTTTTCAAATTTCAATGTGAGACTGAAAATAAGTAGAGCTAACTCAATGCTTAATTCTTAAATCATTGAACATATTTTATTTTCTCAACAAATATTTAATAAACCACCTGGTAATACATAATATCACATTTTATTTGGTCCAGAGTATGCTTGAATTTTGCCAGTTTTTTATATGTATCTGAAAGGATTCTTAAAATGCAAAAAATGAATAAAACCTGTGGTGTTAAATCACTATAAAAAGTATATCAACATCTAAAATAAAAGAAAATACCTCTATTTCTGAGGTACTTATTCTGTATTCTTTAGTTTTCTGAGCCTTCTTTGGCAGAGTTGAATCATTTCCTGCACGCATATCAATAGACAGAGGAGGAAAACATCAATGCAATGTCAATCAGTTGGCCCTGGTGGTAAAGAACCACCTGCCAATGCAGGAGACACAGAGACATGGGTTTGATCCCTGGATTGGGAAGATCCCCTGAAGTAGGAAATAGCAAACCACTCCAGTATTCTTGCCCAAGAAATCCCATGGACAGAGGAGCCTGGTGGGTTACAGACCATAGGGTCGAAAAGAGTTGGACATGACTGAACACACATGCACACACACACACACACCCCACTGATATATTTATATCCATCAAGACCATGTCCTTGACAAATACAAGTCAACACCAGAATTTCTCAAGTATCCATGCATAATGTAATTATGTAAAACCTTCAGCCTTTTCTTTCTTTGTTCTTTTGATACATATTGGAATTTGCTAATAAATTAGCCCTTAGTCATCCACAATTCCAAGTTAATATATGTTCTATCAAGCAATACAGAAAAAAAGTGGGTGTGATTACTATTCATCTCTATCTTCAAGCACCATCAAGCAAATTAGGAATTTACAACATCTTCAAAGATGTCATAATCTCAAAAATATGAATTCATATTTGCATATGCCAAAAGACCTGAACATCCGGTAGCAAATTCTGAAAAATAAAATGAATAGGCAACATCTGACTTTGTCCAGAGGCATTTGCAGGATAAAATAAGAAGATGCACATAGAATTGCTATACTCGTGCAGTATCATTTCTATGTTGTCATTCTAGTTCAAGAACGATGTGACAATTCTTTGTCTTGTGTTCTGACTATATTCACTGAGTAGTGGTAATATTTTTGCATGAATTGGGACTCTGAAATATGAGTCAGTGAAGACTTGTCAAAATCAGTGGCTAAGTGAATAATAATACTAGTCACATACATGTCTCTTTGAGACTAATTGTGCTCACAAAGGTCACGGAACAGCTATAGCAGTCATGGCCTTTGATCTCTACCAACTTACATGGCTTAGCCTGTAAGTTAAAATAAGCATAAAATTTTGATAACATAATATAAAAAAATTAGGAGATTTACAATGTCTTGTTAGTTTCAGGCATATAGCATATTCAGTCATATATACGTATATTCCTCTTCATATTACTTTTCCTTATAAGTTATTATAAAATATTGAGTATAGTTCCTTGTGCTATAAAGTAGGTCTTTGTTGTTAATAAATTTTATGTAAAGTAGTATATATCTTGGGAGAAGGCAATGGCACCCCACTCCAGTACTTTGCCTGGAAAATCCCATGGATGGAGGAGTCTGGTGGGCTGCCATCCATGGGGTCACTAAGAGTCGGACACAACTGAGCGACTTCACTTTCACTTTTCACTTTCATGCATTGGAGAGGGAAATGGCAACCCACTCCAGTGTTCTTGCCTGGAAAATCCCAGGGAGGGGGGATCCCGGTGGTTGCCGTCTATGGGGTCACACAGAGTCGGACATGACTGAAGTGGCTTAGCAGCAGCTTAGCAGTATATATCTATGTTGATCCCAACCTCCTAATTTATCCCTCCTTTCTGCTTTTGTAACCAGAAAAGGAGGAATAAATTAGGAGGTTGGGATCAACATAGATATATACTACTGTACATAGATATATACTACTGTACATAGATATATACTACTGTACATTTTATGTACAGTATGTACAAATAAACATATGTTTATTTTCTATGTCTGGGAGTCTCTTTTGTTTTGTAAATAAGTTTATTCCTTTTTCTTTTAGATTTTCTATACAACCGATATCATATAATACTTATTTTTCTCTATCTGCTTTACATTATTTAGTATGATAATTTCTAAGTCCATCTATGTTGTTTCAAGTGGCATTACTTTATTCTTTTTTATGATTGTGTAATACTCCATTGCATATATGTACCCCCACATTTTTATCCATTCTTCTGTTTATGGACATTTGGGTTGCTTCCACACTTTGGTCACATAATTTAAAATAGCATCAAGGCAGTCAGTCAGCTATTTAGGTACCGCCAATAATGTGCCAAGGCAGAGTTTTATGCCAAGGAAACTGCACGGAACAAGAAAGAAGGTAGCTTCCCTGAAAAAGATTAGATTTTACTTGAGGAAGGGAACAGAAATAAAAACAAAAGAGATAATAAATTTAGAAAAAATTAAATCAAATTTACTGGTGCTCTGAAGCAAGGAAATTAGTATAATAGCAAAGAGTGATTAATGAAGGGCAATCATTTGCTAAAGTTGTCAGGTGTGGTTTTGAACTGAACCTGAGGATCAGCCCAGCTTCTTCTCTGCTCTGTACCCTATGAAAGTGAAAGAAAGTAAAGAAGTAAAGTCGCTCAATCGTGCCCAACTCTTTGCAACCCCATGGACAGTAGCCTGCACCAAGCTCTTTCATCCATGGGATTTTATAGGCAAGAGTACTGGAGTGGGTTGCTGTTTTCTTCTCCGGGGAATCTTCCTGACCCAGGGACGGAACCCAGGTCTGCCGCATTGTAGACAAGACACTTTACCGTCTGAGCCACCAGAAGAGTCTGTACCCTATATTTTAAAAAATATCCCTAACCTATGGGAAAGGATTCTCAGTATCAAAGGATCTCAGTAGAATTCTCTGCCTAGGGCTCTGTTCATTTCTGAGTTTGGTAAATGAATACAATGAAATAATCTACATTAAATAACATTATACTAACTCTGGTCTGAGCACTTTGTAAGGTCCTTTATATATATTGTGTATAGTCTTTACTGGAATTACATGAAATAAATCTTATTAACATTGTTACTCAGACAACACTGAGACTGAGAGAAGAATGAAGATCTGTCCCTGAGTTATACAGGTAAAACATGGATTTGAACCAGGTCTCTGACTCCGGTGGCGCCAATGGTAAAGAAGACACCTACCAATGTAGGAGACATAAGAGATCAAGTTCCATCCCTGGGCAGGGAAGATCCCCTGGAGGAGGGCATGGCAACCCACTCCAGTATTCTTGCCTGGAGAATCCCATGGTCTGAGGAACCTGGTGGGCTAGCTATAATGCATAGTGTAGCACAAAGTCAGACAGGACTGAAGCAATTTAGTGTGCAGGCACGTCTGACTTCTAAGCTTGAATTATTTTTTGATACTCCACATGAATAGTTCTATTCCACATGAATCATTATCTGCAAAACTTTGGATCTGTATTTTTTTTCTGGTGTATATATATACACCAGAATATATATATATATATATATATATATATATATATATTTTTTTTTTTTTAATAGCACTGTTGTTGCTCTGTTTTGATCTCCTTCCTGGTTGGAGCACCCTCCCTCCATTGCTTTGAGTCATGACAGCTAACTTCAGACTGGCTGGGCAGACTAAGCTGTCTTGCTTGAAAATGTCTGGAATTTCTTACGTTCCCCCTTTTTCCCAGAGACCCACAGCTAGCCTGGTGGGTTGACGTCTATGGGGTCACACAGAGTCGGACACGACTGAAGTGACTTAGCAGCAGCAGCAGCATAAGGCACAGAAGTCCTCAAGAAGGAACATCTCAAGGGTTACTCTTATACTTCAAAGCTACCCTAGTATCAGCTAAGTCAAGACTGCAGCTGATCACATACTTGCATGATTCCCTTCCCTGTTTCCTATCTTGTTTCCCTCACTTGTTGTTTAGCTGCTCAGTGGTGTCTGATTCTTTTGTGACCCCACAAACTGTAGCCTGCCAAGCTCCTCTGTCTATGGGAATTCCCAGGCAAGAGTACTGGAGTTGGTTGCCATTTCCTTCTCAGGGGGTCTTCCCCGACCCCCAAGGATCGAACCTGCATTTCCTGCATTGGCAAGCGGATTCTTTACTACTGAGCCACTAGGGAAGTCCTTCCCTCACTTACTTATAGCTTCTCCTGAGATGTCTCCCACAATAAATCATTGCAAAAGAAATTCAACTTCAGGCTCCACTTCCAAGGAACCCAACTTAAGACATTTAAATAAACAACAAATATTTATTGAACACCTACTTTGTTTTGGTTTTGAGCTAAACTGCCAGGATTCAGAAATCAACATCCTATGGTTCTTTCTTTCCAGGATTGTATCTGGGGGAGGGACAGTTTGTAGACAGCTAATGAAATATGAAAAAAACCATAAGAGAGGAGGTCTGTCAAAAAAATGACATGGGATAAAAGTAAAGAGCGTAGACAGCTGTGTCTAGAGTGGGAGAGAAAGCAGGAAGATAATGAAAGACTTTGCAAAGAAGCTCATGAATGATAAATAGGAATTCATCAAATTGATATAGAAAGGGTTTAAAGGGAAGAGGAATGTTCTCGTGGAAAAATGTAATGACATTTAAAAAAAAAAAAACAAGGCAAGAATAGGGAATCTCAAGCCCTTTTGTAAATATGTGTTTTTACATGAGACATTAATTATAAAAGACATGATATTCTAAAGAGTTTGGATTGTACAAAATAAAAATCATCAAGGATGCAATGGAAAAATGCAAAAACTACAAAGCTAGCACACATGCAATATGTCTTTTGTGAATATTGGATCTTCTATTTGTGTGAATTTAATTGCTGACTTAGGACCCAGTGGTATTTTGCGTGCATGCTGCATGCTAAGTCACTTCAGTCATGTCCAAATCTTTTGCAACCTTATGGACTATAACCAAGCAGGCTCCTCTGACCTTGTGATTCTCAAGGCAAGAATACTGGGGTGGGTTGCCATGCCCTCCTCTAGGGGATTTTCCCAACCCAGGGATTGAACCCAAGTCTCTTTTGTATCCTGCATTAGCAGATGAGTTCTTTATCACTCGTGCCACCTGGGAAGCCCCAACAGCATTTTACAAAGTGGAATCAATTCATAAGGACATATGTGTTTCCTAATTCTGTGTGTGTGTGTGTGTGTGTGTTAGTTGCTTAGTCATGTCTGACTTTGTGACCCCATGAAGTGTAGCTTGCCAGGCTTCTGTTCATGGAATTCTCCAGGTAAGAGTACTGGATGGGTTGCCGTTCCCTTCTCCAGGGGATCTTTCTGACCCAGGGATCGAACCCGGGTCTTTCACATTTCAGGCAGATTCTTTACTGTCTGAGTCACTAGGGAAGCCCCACAACTCTCTATAATGTGACTAGAATTGTGTGAATCAGAAGCTTCCTAAATTTCCTGTTTATCACTGAGTAGACTGCATTTTCAGCATGCTCTGCTTAAGCCTACTACTTCTTTAACATCTGTGTAGAAGTTTGCTATTGTGGGTCTATAGCAAGACGCTTTTATGAAGTTAGCACAAGATCATGTAGTTGCTAACTTGGTACAGTTCAAATTATCTGTCATGTTCAGTTATTTTTATAGTCGAGTGTGCATTATTTGACCAAGTGAATCCGGCAGTGATTTGATTTGGTCATTATAAAAGGCTAAAAATACCCCATCTGACCTGCATTGAACCATTTACTCTAGTCATTAAATTATGGCCATTTTTTCATTGTTGTTTTTCATTTTATATATGAAGCAAGGTCAGCACTGGGGAGAAATTATGATACATGCAATATCCTCCTTCGCTTTCCTGCCTTTAGGAGTCTTTAGCCAGGCAGCTCACTGGTTTGAAAGTTTTCATTCCCATCCACTTTCATCTAAATACTTTGCTCAGGCTTCAGGAGCAGCAGAAGGAAACCTGTCAAACTGACATAGAAATAAGAAGGACTGATAAGCCTGAAGAGTCTCTTTCCAGGGGTAAGTAGGATGGGGATAGTGCAGTGATAGAAGGAAGTTTACACCAGCTGTTTCACATTTAAGACCATGAGGGAAATTCCACATTTATTCCTGATAATACTATGTAAGCTATTTGATAAGTGGGTTTCATGTAGTTGACAAAATCTTTCAAAACACATAGCCCATACAACAAAAGGCAAAAAACAAGGATTGTAAAAACAATGAGAAAATCTCCAGTGGAAAGATCATTAGCCTAGGAACTTGAAGAAGGAGTGGCTTATCTCAACTAAGTCACTTAGATCTGTAACTTTATGAAAGTCACATAATGTCCCCCAAACTTATTTCCCCCCTTATTGGTAATGTGAAGATAGTATCACTCATGTAAGCTGACCCATTTAGTTATTATAAGGATAAAATGAGCTCACATATATTTATTTTATATATTGGAAAGCTTATGGAAAATATTATGCTTCATCCAAGGTTGTAACTTTGTCTGCAGATCCCCTCTGCCTGTGGGAGAGCTTTGTGCAGCCCTGTCTGTACCTTGCTCATATGTCTTGGGTGATCATTTGTTGTTGTTGCTCAGCTGCTAAGTCGAGTCTGACTCTTTGTGATCCCATAGGCTGGGAGCTTGCCAGCCTTCCCTGTCCTTCACTATCTCCTGGAGTTTGCTCAAATTCATGTCCATTAAGTCAGTGATGCTATCTAACCATCTCATTCTCTGCTGCTACCCTCCTTCTCTTTTTGCCTTCAATATTTCCCAGCATTAGGGTCTTTTCCAATGAGTTGGCTCTTCACATCAGGTGGCCAAAAAATTGGGGTTTCAGCTTCAGCATCAGTCCTTCCAAGGAATATTCAGGGTTGATTTCCTTTAGGAGTAACTGGTTTGATCTCCTTGCAGTCCAAGGGACTCTCAAGAATCTTTTCCAACACAACAGTTCAAAAGCATCAATTCTTTGGCGATCAACCTTCTTGATGGTTCAACTCCCACATCTGTACATGATTAATGGAGAAACCATAGCTTTATTATAGGGATTTTTATGGGCAAAATGATGTCTCTGCTTTTTAATATGCTGTCTAGATTTCTCATAGCTTTCCTTCCAAGGAGCAAGCATCTTTATGAAGATCAATATTTAAGTTGTTTAAAAGACTCTTGTCCAGAACTTCCCTGGTGGTCCAATGGTTTAGAATCCACCTGCCAATGTAGGGGACACAGGTTGAATCCCTGCTCTGGGAACTAAGATCCTACATGCTGCAGTGCGACTAACCACAACTACCAAAGCCCGCATGCCCTTGACCCTGTGCTCCACAAGAGAAGCCACCACGGTGAGAAGCCTGAGGACTGCGACTAGAGAGTAGCCCCCATTCACCCCAACTAGAGAAAGTCTGCTTGCAGCAACGAAGATCCAGCATAGCCAGTAAATCTTAAAAAAAAAAAGCTCTTGCTCATGTGCACAAGAGACTTTGTATTAAAAAATTTCCATGAGAATGTGCATCCAACACTTTTTATTCAACATTTATTTAAAATGGCAGGGCTGTATAATTCACATAAACTACCATATTCTTTTGGTAAGATGGTGAATACATTTGAATATGCCATTGTTTTGTTCTCTTTGTATTCCCAGAGAAGGAAAGAGTGTCCATATACAACTCTTAAAACAGAAAGTGAATGTTTTTTTGAGGTTAATTTCAAACAAAGTGTGTAAATCATCCTCATGAAATTATACTCAAGGAGTGGCTGGTATTAGGTGATTTTAATGCATCTCTCTTCCCTCAAGCTTGTTTTATGTGATTTCAGATATCCTCCTGACTTTTTTTGTTGTTTTGACAAGATGAATAAAATACACTTTATGACCAAATCCATGTATGTTTTGGACTGCTTCACTCAGAGATGCTTGGGGGAACTTAATCAAGAGAGCTTTTATGGAGTTTAATACAGAAAATAAAGCTGAGAAAGTAAGCACTGACAATAAATTATCTTGAAATTGAAGTAAATCCTTTTTATCTGTCTGTCTATATCTAATTTCTCTCATTTTCAGGTGAAAGAGGATGCTGCTTTGGAGAAAAAGATTTGTTATCTCCAGGTTTAACATACTTATTCTGATTTTCCAAGCAGTGGGATAATGACATCATGGCAATGATTACGGTCTTTTGTTATTCATCACCCAAATTATTACTTCTGCCTCTTACTTTTGAATGTTTGCTCTAGAAATGTTCATATTTCCAGCAAATCATCAATATTCCTGAACACCATCTAGACTGTGTGCAGAGAAGATGGGGACAGAAAGAGTCAGTTGGAATGACAGTCTACATTCTGAAATAAATTGCTAATCACTCTACTCTGAAAATTGAGTCTAAGAGGCCATGATGGCAATGGAGTTTGAAATCATAGGCCAGAAAGAAACCTAGCCACAGCTTTGTTTTCTAGACATAATTCCAGAACTTTCTAACCCTTTTGACTTTTGTTCCTTTTACCATGAGAGGACTTCTGCTCTTGTTAAAAGTTCTGAAACTCCAAAGCAGCTTTTTATCTTTGTCTTTTCCTCAGAAGAGCTTTTCTCTGTAGAAGCATCATCAAATTAGGGTGGGCACAGACTACCCAAAATAGGTTCACCCGGGTTGGAGAATAAAGATTCATCACTGTAGCATTTTACGTGGTTTTACCTTATTTGGTAATTTAAGCTTCAGTTTCACTATTACATCTTATTCTCCCTAGAGCCAGGGTATGCAGATTTGGGTCCAATTTCTTTTTTTTTTTCCTACCAACAATTCCAGTCCTAGTAGCTACCCCACATCCTACACGTTCACCAGAAGGGGTGGCATTAGAATGAGAAGCACCTCCTTGGCTTTCAGGTCTGTGCTTGTTGAATTTTAAGCTGCATCAAGTGGTAATGGAGGTAATTCAAAAAACAAACTCTTTTCCCTGAAACCAGCTTCATCAGAGAATAGTTCAGCACCGTTGCTGTAATTTACACCCCTGTCTTTACAAATCCCTTCTATATCATTTTCTGTTTAGTTTAAAAGCCTAATGTGAGTTCTGCTGAATTAGACCTGAATCTCTGGGCCATGGCGTTTCAGCTCACATCTGCCCTAAGCACTGCATGGGAAAGCAGCCGCCACCAATGTCAATAGAGTGCTATAAAGATTAATGGGGCCCCTGAAAAACAACAAGGACTTTGAGTGATTTGAGGGATTTCGGACTCCAAAAATCAATTTCCCTGAAAATGCCCTTGCTAATTTAACTGATAGCATTTGACACCCCTCTTACACACTACAAGCTGTAAGTAGGTAGAAGAATAAAGACTTCATTTTGACCAAGGAGATAAATTAATATACACAAGCAGATATGTAGGGTTTAACATATAGATGTATGTGTTGTGCTGGGTTAGTCACTCAGTTGTGTCCGACTCTTTGCAACCCCATGAACTGTAGCCCACCAGGCTCCTCTGTCCATGGGGATTCTCCAGGCAAGAATACTGGAGTAGGTTGCCATGCCCTCCTGCAGGGAATCTTCCCAATCCAGGGATCCAACACAGGTTTCCCGCACTGCAGGTGGATTCTTTACCATCTGAGCCATGAGGGAAGTCCATGAATACTGGAGTGGGTAGTCTATCCCTTCTCCAGGGGAACTTCACAACCCAGGAATCAAAAAACCGAAGTCTCCTGCATTGCAGGTGGATTCTTTACCAGCTGAGTTACCAGGGAAGCCTATATAGACGAACAAGTGCATGTATATGAACCAAGGTGGAAATCAAACACAAATTTGCTCAAAATCAGCTGTGCATTTCTCTATAAATATTTAAAGAATAATCAACCTGTACAGGGACAGGATCATTCAGATTAGACAAAATTAAGCAGAGGTTTGGCTTCTCAGATCTTGAGGAATCTGCTTGCAATGCAGGAGACCCAGGTTCGATCCCTGGGTCGGAAGATCCTCTGGAGAAGTAAATGGCAACCCACTCCAGTGTTCTTGCTGGGAAATCCTATGGACAGAGGAGCCAGGTGGGCTACAGTCCATGGGGTCACAAGAGTCGGACACGACTTAGCAACTAAACCACCACCAAGCAAATGTTACTGCTTTGCATAGTTTATAGGCATTTGTGTGAACAATGCTTTGGTGACATCCTTAATATTTTGAACTCAGATGACTAAAATAAACAAGTTCCGGATTCCAACAGAAAGGACTGCATTGCAGTTTCAGGACATATTGATAAAGGCCTATTTTACATTAAAAACTCAAAATAAGAGAGAAAAATCACAAAAGTGAGTGCCTTGTGGAAGTGTTTTGAAGCATTTCAGTGGTGTTTGGGTAACATGTCTTTAAGTATTTCAAATAAATTTTGCAATTATTTAGGAATAATTGTTCTTTCATATGCATAAAATAAGAACATTGTGATTTATAAGTGGAGTTCTTCATAGTTTTTTTTTTTTAAGTCTGTATTTTGAGATTTTTAGTTTTATCCTAGCACTGGGATTTAGTAACTGCCGCTTCTAATATTTGGGAAAACTGTGAAAAGACAGTCTGAAATGAAAAAGTTGAGAAAAACAGAAGAGAAAGGTAAAGCTTTTGAAGCCTTGTGGCCTTGCTTGCGACTGCCAGCTCTTAATAAGTATACTTTTTGAAATCTCATTGATCCTTGATTTGAGTTCCCAGGTTTAGTAATAAAATATGACACGATTTCTCACTCTGGTGCAGGGCAATTTACTGCCAAAGAAAATGCAAAATCCTGCCTTGTGTAGGGTTCTGACCTATTCAGAGAATTCATGAAGTTCATCAGAACTGCCTATTATAACTCAGAAGTCTCCGTTTTCAATTTCGGTGTGACATGAAAAACTAACAGAGTGTGGTTTAAGTGGTTCGCCATCCCAGGGAAGTAATGTAGTTGACTACTGAAGCAAGTCTGCGGAAGTGAAGAACGTGACTCTCCAGGACCTGGTGGCTGTCTTTCTCTCTCTGTTGTACACATAACACATACACTCACGGGGCAGTTTTCTCCTCACTCCTGTTTATCAGCTTGGTTTCTGTGTTCAATTACACTAGACTGAGCACAAAGCTCTGCAGCCCAATGCATCAAGCTTTCCCAAGCAGCAAATCGAGCTCAGTCCTTTGGCTTTTTTTTTTTTTTGCTTCTTCTCAGCTCACCAGACTTGGCGCTACAGATAAAAAGTGACTGGAAATATTTTGAAGTGGCCAGAGAAGAAAAACATTTCAGCTAGACTTGGTAACTGTTGTAATATTAGAAAAGAGGTGCCAAAGAATTGATTGTCTGAAAGGCAAAGAACAGGAAAGACAACAGCCACGTGAGCATAGAGATAGTGAAGGAAGGGGAAATTGGAATATTCACAACCACAGGGTGTGAAGTTCAGGGGAGGTAAATTTTACTGTCTTGACAGATTAAAAAGGAACTCTTCCACCAGGGTATCACGACATGGGGAAGGAAAGGCTACCCTCTGCCTTGTGTCATTACCAAACAATTTGCCAGAAGAGGACGTTAAGATTAATACTATTCACAGCCCTACTCATCAATGATAGTTCACAGTGAGTTTTATACTCTAACCCAGCGCTCCTTAGAGTCTCAGGCCACAGCTAACTCTTCAGTTGTCAGACTTGATTCAGAAACGGAGCTATCACAAAATCGTATCACACCTTTCTGGACAAGCTAAACTTAAACGGAAATTGCTGAAGACAAACTATTTTTGATTCACTAAGACAGTTCCGGAATACACTTATACCTTGTGAAAGACAAAAGAGCCAATGAAATTCTGGCCTTTGAACTATTCGGACACCTATCAGATTTCTACCCTGTAAAACAAATAAATGAATTCTTCTTAATTCATTCACAAGCCACATTCGATTAGTGATAATATGAATTCAAATTCAGAATCACACAACTCATACGTAAGCACTTTTTGCTGGTCCTTAGGAGAAAGAAAAAAGAAACTTAAGGGTGTCACATTAGCAATTAAATTTAACACTTGGCCAGATTCAGGGTCACAGTGCAACGCCAACAAGAAAGCCAGCATTGCAGAGTGCCTAAAAGGAGGGAAATCCAGGACTTTTTGCTGAGACACTAAACAATTTTTGTTTTTGTCCTTTCCTTCTAGAACATCTAGAATGAAATATAAGTTAGAGGAGGAGGAAAAAATCAGACATTATCAAATATTCAATATTGCTTCTGAAACTTTGTCATCTTTTCAAAGTGACAAGACTACAGACTTTTCTTCAATCCTCTCCTTTGCTGGCAGCTTTGCTGACAGCTCTCCTGGGGCCAGGGCCAGTAGTTTCAAAGGAGAACTGCTACAACGGAAATACAATAGCCCTCAACCCCTGGGAGGAAGGATCGTTTATTACAATGGAACTACAGGAAATGTACTCCAGCAGCTAGAGAAGCTTTTCTGTAACACGTTTTTCTTGGTTTCTTTCCCAAAACAGACCTTGTCCTCGCACTAAGGATTTGTGTGTGTGTTAGTTCTGCTTCGATTCTTGCCTAGACCAACCAGCTGCATGCATGGTGCCCTGCGTGTAGATTCTGCAGAGTAAACACGAATAGACTGAAATGTCTGTGATTTGAGAAGCTATAGTTAACTAGTGTAATACAGCTAGGGGTCTCTGTGGCTCTCTTATTTATAATATTATGTTTTTGGCTCTTTCATCCTTTTCTCAGTCTTCTCTTCATCGACACAGATAAATCACTTTAAGGTCTCAACAGGTTAATCAGAAAAGAGGTAAAAGCAGGAAAGGTAATTAGGAGGAACAGGAAGCTATGTCAAAGGCCTCTCTGATTTTCCGTTCCTACCGGAACCTTTGCCTTATATAGCCAAAGTTTTGTTCTGACCTGTCATCTGAGTTAATTATTTTTGTCCCTCACAGAACATACATGGGGTAAAACTCCCTGTCCCCAAGGATATGGCTTTCTACTAGCAACCTGAGACGGGCAGAGGAGGCTTGGAGAGTTGAAGTACATGCAGTTCATAAATTTGGTCCAGAAGAGCACTTCCCACATCTGGAATGACTGCCTGGATATAATGCTTACAAGTTTGACATCTATAACATCCTTTACTGTCATTTTACCAGTCTTTCTACTTACTTTACACCAACAAATGATAATACAATATAAAAAAGTACAATGCACTGCTTTTTTAAAACAAAATTTTTGGAGTGTAGCTGACTTACAATGTTGTGTTGGTTTCTACTGTACAGCAAAGTGAGTCAGTGAATTAGTTACACACACACACACAAACACACACACATATATATATCTCCACTCTTTTTTAAGATTCTTTTCCAATATAAGCCATTACAAAGTAATGAGTAAAGTTCTCTGTGCTATATATTAGGTTCTTATTTAGCTACATATCTTATATATATAATAGTCAGATCAGATCAGTTGTGTCCGACTCTTTGCGACCCCGTGAATCACAGCACGCCAGGCCTCCCTGTCCATCACCAACTCCCAGAGTTCACTCAGACTCACGTCCATAGAGTCAGTGATGCCATCCAGCCATCTCATCCTCTGTCGTCCCCTTCTCCTCCTTGCCCCCAATCCCTCCCAGCATCACAGTCTTTTCCAATGAGTCAACTCTTCGCATGAGGTGGCCAAAGTACTGGAGTTTGAGCTTTAGCATCATTCCTTCCAAAGAAATCCCAGGGCTGATCTCCTTCAGAATGGACTGGTTGGATCTCCTTGCAGTCCAAGGGACTCTCAAGAGCCTTCTCCAACACCACAGTTCAAAAGCATCAATTCTTCAGCACTCAGCTTTCTTCACAGTCCAACTCTCACATCCATACATGACCACAGGATATAATAGTAGGTACATGTATTAATCTCAGTTTCCCAATCTATGCTTCCCTCTCCCTTACCTCAAGTGTGTGTGTTAGTCACTTAGTTGCGTCTGACTCTTTGTGACCCCATGGACTACAGCCAACCAGGCTCCTCTGTCCATGGGGATTCTCCAGGCAAGAATACTGGAGTGGGTTGCCATTTCCTTGTCCAGAGGATCTTCCTGACCCAGGGATTGAACCCAGGTCTCCTGCATTGTAGGCAGACTCTTCACCATCTAAGCTATCTCAGGTGGGCAGTGGTAAAGAATCTGCCCGCCAATGCAGGAGATGCAAGAGACCTGGGTTCGATCCCTGGATCAGGAAGATCCCCTGAACAGGAAATGGCAACCCGCTCCAGTATTCTTGCCTGGTAGAAGTCCATGGACAGAGGAGGCTGGTGGGCTACAGTCCATGGGGTCACAAAGAGTTGGACATAACTGAGCAAGCATGCAAGCCTCTTTATCCCCTGGTAATCATAAGCTGGTTTTCTGTATCTGTGACTCTATTTCTGTTTTGTAAATAAGTTTGTTTATACCCTTTTTTTTTAGATTCCACTTTTAAGTGATATCATATGATATTTATCTTTGTCTGACTTACTTCTTTCAGTAGGACCATCTTTAGGGTCATCCATGTTGCTGCAAATAGCATTATTTTTATCTTTTTATGACCTATATCCCATTGTATATATGTACCACATCTTCTTTATTTATTCATCTGTTGATGGATATTTAGGTTGCTCCCATGTCTTGGCTATTGTAAATAATGCTACAGTGAACACTGAGATGCATGTATCTTTTCAACTTATGATGTTCTCCAGGTTTATGTCTAGGAGTGGGATGGTAGTTCTATTATAAATATTTTTTGTTCTTTAAGGAACCTCCATAGTGGCTGTTTGTACCAATTTACATTCCCAGCAACAGTGTAGGAGAGTTCCTTTTTCTCCACACCCTCTCCACCATTTATTGCTTGTAGATTTTTGGATGATAGCCATTTTAATCAGTGTGAGGTGATACCTCATTGCAATTTTGAATTGCTTTTGTCTAATAATTAATAATATTGAGCTTTTTTTTCATGTGTATTTTGGCCATCTGTGTATCTTATTTGGATAAATGTCTGTTTAGATCTTTTCCACCTTTTTTTTGACTGGTTTTTTTTTGTGTTTTGTTTTTTTTTTGGTATTGAGCTGCATGAGCCAAACAGTATATTTTGGAGGTAACCCTGTGTCGGTTGCTTTGTTTGCACTGCTTTTGTATTTAAAAATAAAAATTATAGCTTAATATAAATATTACAATGCAATGTTTTCTAGTTTAAAAAAAAAGATTAAAGAAATTATTTTCTAAATGTTATAAGGAACCCAGTTGCATAGATAGCTTTGTTATTTCTTTAGGAAAAATTCACAAGATTGGTAATTAAAGGACAAAAATAGTTTGCCAAAAGATATCTACTCAGTGAAACGTCATCAGTTCTATATATAAGTACATCTAGGTATACGTTTATATATTATTACATATATATATATATTACATATATGTAATATATGTAATATATATTACATATAATATATATTACATATATATTAAATGTATGTAAACGTATGTAAATGTAAACTTCATCAGTTCTATATATAAGTACATCTAGGTATATGTTTATATATTATTACATATATATATACATTTATTACATATATGTATATATTACATATATATGTATATACGTATATATGTAATATTACATATATAGGTATATACGTACATATTACATATATACGTATATTATATATTACATATAATATATATTACATATATATTAAATGTATGTATTTCAATAAGACCTAGCAATTGGATACCTAGTAATTTTAAAATATGAATAAATGAAAGTCTTCCAGTTAGGATGGACTTACAATTTTTTTCTACTTTATGATGATGCAAAAGCAATTTGCATGTAGTAGAAACTGTAGTTTGAATTTTGATTTTTTCCTGGAGTAGCAGTCTGCAGTATTCCTTTGTGATGCTGGGTGGTGGCAGCTCCCAGTTAACCGGGAAGATAAACAACAGATACACCATTCTGTATCTAGACAGCCAGTCTGTTTTTCACTTCCCATCCAGTATTCAATAAATTACATGAAATATTCAATACTTTTTTATAAGATAGGATTGTGTATATACTAATAATTATGACTGATCTATGTTATATAGCAGAAACTAACACAATTGTAAAGCAATTGTCCTCTAATTTAAAATTTTTTTTTAAATTAAAAAAAAAAAGATAGGCTTTGTGTTAGACAAACTGTAGACTAATGTAATTGTTCTGAGCCTACATTTAAGGTAGGCTAAGCTAAGCTATAATGTTTTACATGTTGTGTATTAAATGCATTTTCAACTGAAGATGGCTTTTCTGGGATGTAACCCCATAGTAAGTGGAGGAAGACCTGTAGACATAACTAGTATCTCTTTATGAATTGAACTGTATTAATATACAACTGAGAGTCATGAATCTTCTTAACATGTTTATATCTCTTTATAAGTTACTTATTCATCCTTTTGGTTTATTTGCCCATTTGTGCTTATTTACATCTTATGTTAAGAAAATTCTTCACCACTTTTCACTCTTTAATGATAAAACTAAACACAATATTATATCCTAGCAACTTTTAGATTGAGAAAACATATTACAAAAATTAGGGAAAATGTTACAACACTTTTCCCTGAAGCTCAATTACTGATATTGTATGAAAGATATACAATACTGTTTGCTTTCAAACTGCACAGACCCACAGAAGCTAATTAATAACATCTATCACTGTACTTGTTAATATTATACTGGCCAGGAAGAGTTAAATACCCTTCTGGAGATCCCCAACAAGTAATTCAGATACTGAGATAATTAAAGTAATTATATATCTATGTACAGTGGGATATTTGGTAGGAAATCAAATAAATTCTAAGCATTTTATATGAAGTCAGTTGGGTGGTTTATGCTATAAATTCACAGTGAAAGTTTTCTACTGAAATTCTAAACCTCCTGAACAACATTAAGGTTTGTGTATTCCCACACTGAGTACTCTGCTGTAACTATTAATATATATCAAGATGTACTATATTCATTTTTGAAACTAATTATTTTCTGTGTGACAACAGAACACATAATTTTTTAATACAATTTTCCTTACTTTACTTCTCCATCCTATTGGGTCTCAGAATACTGAAACATTCAAAACGTCACACACATGCATTCAGTTCAGTTCAGTCGCTCAGTCGTGTCCAACTCTTTGCGACCCCATGAATTACAGCATGCCAGGCCTCCCTGTCCATCACCAACTCCCAGAGTTCACTCAGACTCACATCCATAGAGTCAGTGATGCCATCCAGCCATCTCATCCTCTGTCGTCCCCTTCTCCTCCTGCCCCCAATCCCTCCCAGCATCACAGTCTTTTCCAATGAGTCAACTCTTCGCATGAGGTGGCCAAAGTACTGGAGTTTCAGCTTTAGCATCATTCCTTCCAAAGAAATCCCAAGGCTGATCTCCTTCAGGATGGACTGGTTGGATCTCCTTGCAGTCCAAGGGACTCTCAGGCATCTTCTCCAACACCACAGTTCAAAAGCATCAGTTCTTCGGCGCTCAGCCTTCTTCACAGTCCAACTCTCACATCCATACAAGACCACAGGAAAAACCATAGCCTTGGCTATACGGACCTTTGTTGGCAAAGTAATGTCTCTGCTTTTGAATATGCTATCTAGGTTGGTCATAACTTTCCTTCCAAGGAGTTAGTGTGTTTTAATTTCATATGTGCATATATTTACATTGCTATAGAAATACACGATGAACTTGTAAATACTGGCATTATTTTCAATATCAAAATCTAAAAATGTTTACCATTTCTTAATCCAGAAGGTGGAGAAGGAAATGGTAACCCACTCCAGTATTCTTGCCTAGAGAATCCTGGGGATGGAGGAGACTAGTGGGCTGCTGTCCATCAGGTCACACGGGGTCGGACATGACTGAAGCAACTTGGCATGCGTGCATGCATTGGAGAAGGAAATGGCAACCCACTCTAGTATTCCTGCCTGGAGAATCTCAGGGACAGAGGATCCTGATGGACTGCTATCTATGGGGTTTCAGAGAGTCGGACACAACTGAAAGGACTTAGCAGCAGCAGCAATCCAGAAGGATATAATAATATTACACATATTTGCTCTTCAACTTCTACAGATCTATTCTTAAGTCAAGATTAAAGTTGTATGTATGAAAACATTTTGTTCCCACTAATCTTTAGTTTGAGTTTTAAAATAATTAGTATATCTCCACTTGTGATTATTATCTGTTTTATACATTTTACACAGTCTTACAACATTTGAAGTCTAAATACAAGTTGCAAAGACAAAAATAGGCCATCTAAATTTTTTTTTTAATTGAAAGTCCTGCATTAAATATAAAATTTAAATTCTGCTTTGAAGCAAAACATTAAACACTCATTGTAGAACATGAGAAAATTCATTTCTAATGATGACTTATATCAGCCCACAGGGAGCCCTATCAAGGCACAGTTGACTAATGGCATTCATTTTCAGTTGATTTCATTACTATTTAAGTTATAGTGTAAAGTACATTCTCAGGGATATTCTGAAAGTCTGTGACTTATACTCATTTAGTGTGAAGATTTTGCTTCAGATAATATAAAAGTGATTTAATAGCCAAGTGAAGATTTTATTTTGCCTACCTAAATCCACTTATTCACAAAATAGATATTAACTTTTAATAAAATAGCATTTAGTGCATTATTGCCACTCATTAAAAAGAATAAAGCATATAATACTATCAACCAACCATCTTCATGCCAAGAAAATACATCCTTACAGCTTTCTTTTTGTCTGAAACATTTGATCATTTTCAAGTGAGAGTGAGCTTAATTTTTAGGAATGATATACCCTTTACTTATACAGTAAGCTACTTGAATGACATGGATCCATCACTTAAAGAAAGCAGTTGTTATGTAAGGAGAGAGAGATATCCCACCTAGCTGTCTGATATAAAGGAAAGTGTTTTACCCTTTAGGTTTTCAGACAAAAACAATGAAAATAAGTGCTTCTTGCAAGTTTGTGCACAAATATGGTTCTATTTCTGTGATCTGTTGTTTGATACTAAGAGATATTTAAGGTAAGAAAAGCATTTCTGTGGAATCAGCTCCTGCCACTAGAGATCATTCTGTGCAATGATGTTTCCAGAGAAATAAGGACTTTGTCCTTGACATCAAAAAAGGAGCCAGATAAAACAAGAGCATTTCCATAGATCACAATATTGTTGCTTAGTTGCTAAGTCACATCTGACTCTTTGATCCCAGGGAGTGTCTCCCACCAGTCTCCTCTTGTCGATGGGATTTCCTAGGCAAGAATACTGGAGTGGGTTTCCATTTCCTTCTCCAGGGGATCTTCCTGACCCAGGAATCGAACTCACATCTCCTACACTGACAGGCAGATTCTTTACCACTGAGCCACCAGGGAAGTCCACAGATCATAGTACAAGTCTGCTTAAGCCAGGGGCCAAACAAGTGATGTAATAAGGATCATGGATTGGAGGGTGGCCTTGCAAAGGGTGGCCTTAGAAAAAAACAAAAAGCATCAAAAGCAGATATCATGTGTTTTAAAATATCGTCATCTCACTCTAAAGTATCGTTTCCTTGAAAGTTTACAGAATTTATACTATAAGAATTAAATGAAAAACATGCTCAATGTGTTTGGAAACACATGAAGATCTCTCTTCCAAGACTAAATTCAAAAAATATCTGTAGGCTTTATTTTCTGAGGAATTGATAGTTTCACCGTACTGTTTACTCTGGTGGAGAGATTTTACATACAATTCCTCAGAAACTAAAATTAATATTTGGAAAAAGTCATTAATAATGCTTAAGCAAAAGAAGTACATTGTAAAAATTTCTTCTGTTTCAAATAGGTCATCTTCACTATGTTTTCAACATAGTGGAATCGGAATGGGAATTATCCAGATCCCTAAGGATAGTGTATTAAAAATAGTTTGTCAAGTCAGATACATTAAGCATTAAAAGCTGGTCTCTGCCTTTCAGTCCCATCTAAAGAAAATGATTGACTTGGACCAATCTTCTTCATGGTGGCTCAGTGGGTGAAGACCCCACCTGCAATGTAGGAGACACAAGAGACACAGGTTCAATCTCTGAGTCAGGAAGATCCCCTGGAGAAGGAATGGCACCCTGCTTCAGTGCTCTTGCCTGGAGAAGTCCATGGACAGAGAAGCCTGGTGGGCTACAGTCCAAAGGGTCACAAAGAGTCGGACACAATTGAATGACTAAGCATGCACAGTTTTCTTTTTACCTTTGATTTCCACTCACACCTACCCAACCAGATGTGAAATGCATTTAGGTAGGGTTTCTGTTAACTCATCTATGAAATGAGGCTAAAACTTTCTCCCCTGACACCTTGGTTACATTCTAATTCTCTGATCTCAACACATTATGGGACCTGCAATTATTATATCTGTGCTTGTTTACAGTTACTTTACTCCAGAGATCTCTGGAGTAAAGTAGTATTTCTGTGGGAATAATTCTCCAAGGAAAACAACAAGTTAATGGTTTGAATGGAGACAAGATTTATTTTAAAATTTACAGTATTGAAATTTCATCAAGAATGTGCCTTGGGATATCTTTGTGGAGTTACAATGTATCCCTTAATTTCTTCCAATTAATCATCAATCAAAGACTTTGAAATAGTATAATTCAAATATTCGTTTCAAGCTATACATTGTAAATGCCCCCCGTATACATGCTCTTTATATCCCCTGAGTTATTTCAGAGTAACATCTGTCTCTAAAGTTGTTCTGGCTATGCTTCCACTTAGGGAACTGAAATGTGACTGAAGGAGCAGCCACAAGGCACCGAAGCTGGTTTCCAGAACTTTGAAACAGCCAGGGCAGAGGTGAAGTGCTGTTATCTGTTAAATTCTAACCAGGGCAAGCCTACAGTTGTGGAACTATCTGCGTAATTCAAGCTGCCCTTCCTCTGAAGTGTAGACACATGGGCCTACTTGAGAGCAATTTTCAATCTGTTTTGCATATAAGACTGATTGACTCCAGACTGAATTCTGCTTTAAAGGGAAGCTTATTGATACTGGGGAGAATATTAATGAATGCTATTGGCATCCCACTTTATCATTTATCCACATATGCTTTCAGGCATCAATGAACAAGTATCTTTGTTTCTATGTTATTAATGCAGGAGAAGAAACAAAGAAAATTAAACTGGTCCTCTGATGGAACTGGAGTTTAAGCTGGGAAAGCATTACTCATCATGACTGTGAACTGAACTAATGTCCAAATATCGTAAGTCTGTAACATAAATCTTTAGAATAAGCAGGCTTCAAGATGCACACAGTCAATTTGGGATAACAATTTTTTTTTTAATTTTATTTTATTTTTAAACTTTATATAATTGTATTAGTTTTGCCAAATATCAAAATGAATCCGCCACAGGTATACATGTGTTCCCCATCCTGAACTCTCCTCCCTCCTCCCTCCCCATACCATCCCTCTGGGTCGTCCCAGTGCTCAACCCCAAGCATCCAGTATCGTGCATCAAACCTGGACTGGCATCTCATTTCATACATGATATTTTACATGTTTCAATGCCATTCTCCCAAATCTTCCCATGGGGTTGCAGAGTTGGACACAACTTAGTGACTGAGCCTGCACACAACAGCTAGGTGTGGTAATGGATAAAAATGTGATCAAGGACTCTTTTTGATCACATTTTTATCCATTACCACACCTAGCTGTTGTGTGCAGGCTCAGTCACTAAGTTGTGTCCAACTCTTTGCAACCCCATGGATTGTAACCTGCCAGATTCCTCTGTCCATGGGACACCCAGCTGTTCAGCTCCTCCAATTTCCACCTTGTAGGCTTTATTGTTTTGAACAATGCATTGGTACATCATTTGCTTCACAATCAAATCCAGGCTCCTTTGAGGTGACAGTTCCACAGACCAGTGTTTGACATTTATTCTGACTTCAGGAGGGTTCTTTCCCCAGTTCACCCTGGCAAACTAGTCAACCTACAATTTCGTATTTCCAACTAATTTGTCAGTCTTCCTCCAATGCCTCCACCTCCCAAAGCCACTGTTTGTGGAGAATGCTCTTAGGCTTGATGTTCTCCAAATTCTATTGCAAATAAAGTCAGTTCATCTGGAGAGGAATTGGTAGGTCTCTCCCCTGTGTCTTCCTCTTCCCAGGCAAAATCTCTGCGCTATGGCACTGGTGCTAAGGATGGGAATATAATGCACTGGTGCTGAGGATGGGAAAATACGCACTGAGTGATACCCTCATTTAGGAGCTGAGCTCTCAGTGAATGTGGGAGCAGCAGCCCCAAGTTTCTTTGCTCTGAGTCTCTTTACATGGAAAACCCACTCCATGATTCAAAGCAAAGTTGATTCAGGTCCCAGTATTATCAGCAGGGTCACATCTAAGATAGAGCCTCTGTCCCCCCAGAAGAGGGCTGGGCAAGGAAGGTAATTCCCTTTTATTTTATATATATATAAAATAAAAGTTTTTTCTAGGCTGTGCTGAATGGCATATGGAATCTTAGTTCCCCATTGAGGGATCGAACCTGCACCCCTTGCACCAGAAGCACAGAGTCTTAACCACTAGGCTGCCAAGAACGTCCCCTATTTATTTGTTCACACTAGAATTTAGCCTCAGTTAACAGATAACTGGGAACAAGATAACGAATGCTGTCTTGCCATTCCCAGAAAGATAGCTCCAACTTGGAGTCACAGCAAGCCCTGTGTTCCATACCATATAAATCTGGAGAGAACTTTCCATCTTGTTGAGCAGGAAGGTGGGGAGTAGGGTGTGGGTTTTGGTTCATATAACATAGGTCTTTGCAGTTCTATCAAATTGTAGTATATTTTATGGAGTAAATGTTTTTTTTTTTTTTTCATTTGTTATATGCTTATAAGGCCATTCCAAATGGTTGTTTTTAAAAAAAATAATTTCACCAGTTTTGATGGGCATTATATCTGCAGAACTTCTCACTGGCAGGCTGGGAGTTCTGTCAGAAGCAGAACTCTGAGGCTGGATTTCTACACCAAGCAAAAATGTCTTTCAGAAATAAAAGTAATCCTTTAATGGTCCCTTAAAGACCAATCACTTAGAACATATTTTCGTGTGCTTATTGTCAGTTTGCATTTTTTTTTTAACAAATATCTATTCAACTCCTTTGCCCATTTTTCAATTGAGTTGTCTTTTTGTTATTGAATTGTAAGAGGCTTTTTAATACATTCTGGACACTAGATCCTTACCAGGTATATGGCTTCAAAATATTTTCTTATGTGCTGAAGGCTGACTTTTTATTTTCTTCTCAATGTCCTTTGATGCATAATTATTTAAAAATTTCGATGAAGTTCCATTCATCTTTTTTGTTTGTTTGTTTTTTGTATTAGTGCTTGTGTTTTTGGTGTCAAACAAGAATCTATTGAAAAAACTGAGATCATGAAAACTTGTTTTTTAAGAATTTTACTTTTATGACATATTCAGTTCATTTAACCATTTTAAGTTAGATTTTGTATATGATATGAAGTAAGGGTTGGAAAGAGCAGGAAGAAGAAGAAGCAGGAAGATGGGTTGACAAATGGATGATGGGGATATGTTTATTATAGTGATTGTGATATTAGTTTCAAAGGTGTATACATGTTAAATACTTCAACAATTTACACTTTAAATATATACACTTTATTATGTGCTGATAAATGTAAACAAACCTGATAAACAGAAAAATTCATGGAAAAAAAAAAAAAAGAAAACTGATAACTTTAAATCCAGCTACCTTGTTGCTCCAAGAAATTGAGTTAAGGAGGAGGAGCTAAGATGGCAGAGGAGTAGGATGGGGAGAACACTTTCTCCCCCACAAATTCATCAAAAGAACATTTAAACGCCGAGTAAATTCCACAAAACAACTTCTGAATGCCGGCAGAGGACATCAGGCACCCAGAAAAGCAACTCAAGTCTTCGAAAGGAGGTAGGAAAAAATATAAAAGACAAAAAAAGAGACAAAAGAGAGAGGGACGGAGTTCTTTCCTGGGAAGGGAGTCTTAAAAAGAGAGAAGTTTCCAAACACCAGGAAACCTTCTCACTGCCGAATCTGTGCTGAGCCTTGGAAGCACAGAGAGCAACATAACAGGAAGAAAAAATAAATAAACAATTAAAATCCGCAGATTACGAGCCCTACGGTAACTCCCCCAGCGGAGAAGCAGCACAGACGCCTGCACATGCCACTAGCAAGTGGGGGCTGGGCAGGGAGGCACGGCGCCAGCTGCATCGCTTAGAGTAAGGATCTGGCCTGAATACCCCGAGCGCTATCTGAGCGAAACAATTTGGGCTAGCAAACCAGACTGTGGGATATCTACCACGCGAAAAGCCAGCCCTAACCTAAGACACCACCAGGCCTGCGCACAGAACAAAGGACTGAACAGAGATAGCCGGCTGCAGACCATCCCCCTCTGGTGACAGGCAGCCAGAGCCGGAAGGGGGCAATCGCAGCCCCAGAGAGACATTATCTATAAAACTGTAAGCAGGCTTCTTTGCTAACTAAAACTTCTTGGGGGTCTGGATGGTCAACATCTGCCTGAGAAGGTGCGCCGGTTTTACACCCAGATAACCGAGTGGCGGGGAGGCGATAAGTCGCAGCAATCGCGCTCACCAAACACCTCATCACCTGAGCTGCTTGGACCTGGGAAGGGCACAAAACACAGGCCCAACCGAGTCTGCGCCTCTGAGGACTACCTGAGTGCCTGAACCTGAGCGGCTTGGATCTGGGAGGTGCAAGCAGCCCAGGGCCGGCCACGGATGGTTCCCTGCGGAGCAACCTACAGCCTGAGCAGTGTGGGCAGGGAGGCTACACGCGCTGTAAGCGGGGGCAGACCCAGTGTGGCTGAGGCACTGTGAGCACACACCAGTGTTATTTGTTTGCAGCGTCCCTCCCTCCCCACAGCACGACTGAACAAGTGAGTCTAAAAAAAAAATTAAAAAGTGTTCTCCACAGTCCACTTTGTGTCAGGACAGAAACCAGACACTGAAGAGACCAGCAAACAGAAGAAGCTATAACAGAGGGAACCGCCTTGGAAGCTACTGGCAATAGATTAAAACCCTGTGGTTAGTACCAACTACATAGGAAGGGGCCTATAGATCTTGAGAAATATAAGTTGGACCAAGGAACTAGCCGAAAATGAACTGAACCCACAATACCCACAACAAAACCAGAGAAAGTCCTAGATGTATTTTTACTATTTTTATGATCATTCTTTCTTTTTTTTTTAAAAAAATTTTAAGTCCTCTATTATTCCTTTAATTTTCACTTTAATAACCTACTATTACTTTGGGGGAAAAAAGACCCTATTTTTTTAAAGCAAACTTCTTATATTTTTTTTAATTTTTTTGACCACGTTTTTTTTTTTTTTCTTTTCTTTAACATTGTATTTTTGAAATTTCAAATTTTACTCTAGATTTATAATTTTAGCTTTTTGGTACTTGTTACCAATTTTGTACCTTTAAGAACCCAATCTTCAGTACCCATTTTTCACTAGGGAGCGAGATTACTGACTTGACTGCTCTCTCTCCCTTTGGACTCTCCTATTTCTCCACCAGGTCGCCTGTGTCTCCTCCCTAAACCCTCTCTACTCTACCCAACTCTGTGAATTTCTGTGTGTTCCAGACGGTGGAGAACACTTAGGGAACTGATTACTGGCTGGATCTGTCTCCCTCCTTTTCATTCCCCCCTTTTATCCTCCTGGCCACCTCTGTCTCCTTCATCCTCCTTCTCTTCTCTGTATAACTCCGCGAACATCTCTGAGCGGTCCAGTTGTGGAGTGCACATAAGGAAGTGATTACTGGCTAGCCCACTCTCTCCTCTATTGATTCCACCTCATCTCATTCGGGTCACCTCTAACTCCCTCCTCCCTCTTTTCTCCATGTAATGCTGTGAACCTCTCTGGGTGACCCTCATGGTGGAGAAACTTTTCATCTTTAATGTAGATGTTTTATCAATGGTGCTGTATAGAAGGAGAAGTTTTGAAACTACTGTAAAAATAAGACCGATAACTGGAAGCAGGAGGCTTCCAGCAGGAGCTCCAGGGAACTCCTGACTCCTGGGAACATCAATTGGCAGGAGCTTATCAAACGCCTCCATACCTACCCTGAAACCAAGCACCACACAAGGGCCAACAAGTTCCAGAGCAAGACATACCAAGCAAATTCTCCAGCAACAAAGGAACACAGCCCTGAGCTCCAAGATACAGGCTGCCCAAAGTCACCACAAAACCATAGACATCTCATAACTCATTACTGGACACTTCATTGCACTCCAGAGAGAAGAAATACAGCTCCACCCACCAGAACACCGACACAAGCTTCCCTAACCAAGAAACCTTGACAAGCCACCTGTACAAATCCACACACAGCAAGGAAACGCCACAATATAGAGAACTCCACAAACTGCCAGAATACAGAAAGGACACCCCAAACTCAGCAATTTAAACAAGATGAAGAGACAGAGGAATACCCAGCAGATAAAGGAACAGGATAAATGCCCACCAAACCAAACTAAAGGGGAAGAGATAGGGAATCTACCTGATAAAGAATTCCGAATAATGATAGTGAAATTGATCCAAAATCTTGAAATCAAAATGGAATCACAGATTAATAGCCTGGAGACAAGGATTGAGAAGATGCAAGAAAGGTTTAACAAGGACCTAGAAGAAATAAAAAAGAGTCAATATATAATGAATAATGCAATAAATGAAATCAAAAACACTCTGGAGACAACAAATCGTAGAATAACAGAAGCAGAAGATAGGATTAGTGAATTAGAAGATAGAATGGTAGAAATAAATGAATCAGAGAGGAAAAAAGAAAAACAAATTAAAAGAAATGAGGACAATCTCAGAGACCTCCAGGACAACATTAAACGCTACAACATTCGAATCATAGGGGTCCCAGAAGAAGAAGACAAAAAGAAAGACCATGAGAAAATACTTGAGGAGATAATAGCTGAAAACTTCCCTAAAATGTGGAAGGAAATAATCACTCAAGTCCAAGAAACCCAGAGAGTCCCAAACAGGATAAACCCAAGGCAAAACACCCCAAGACACATATTAATCAAATTAACAAAGATTAAACACAAAGAACAAATATTAAAAGCAGCAAAGGAAAAACAACAAATAACACACAAGGGAATTCCCATAAGGATAACAGCTGGTCTTTCAATAGAAACTCTTCAAGCCAGGAGGGAATGCCAAGACATACTTAAAATGATGAAAGAAAATAACCTACAGCCCAGATTATTCTACCCAGCAAGGATCTCATTCAAATATGAAGGCGAAATCAAAAGCTTTTCAGACAAGCAAAAGCTGAGAGAATTCAGCACCACCAAACCAGCTCTCCAACAAATACTAAAGGATATTCTCTAGACAGGAAACACAAAAACGGTGTATAAATTCAAACCCAAAACAATAAAGTAAATGGCAATGGGATCATACTTATCAGTAATTACCTTAAACGTAAATGGGTTGAATGCCCCAACCAAAAGACAAAGACTGGCTGAATGGATACAAAAACAAGACCCCTACATATGTTGTCTACAAGAGACCCACGTCAAAACAGGGGACACATACAGACTGAAAGTGAAGGGCTGGAAAAAGATTTTCCATGCAAATAGGGACCAAAAGAAAGCAGGAGTAGCAATACTCATATCAGATAAAATAGACTTTAAAACAAAGGCTGTGAAAAGAGACAAAGACGGTCACTACATAATGATCAAAGGATCAATCCAAGAAGAAGATATAACAATTATAAATATATATGCACCCAACACGGGAGCACTGTGATATGTAAGGCAAATGCTAACAAGTATGAAAGGAGAAATTAACAATAACACAATAATAGTGGGAGACTTTAATACCCCACTCACACCTATGGATAGATCAACTAAACAGAAAAGTAACAAGGAAACACAAACTTTAAATGATACAATAGAACAGTTAGACCTAATTGATATCTATAGGACATTTCATCCCAAAACAATGAATTTCACCTTTTTCTCAAGCGCACATGGAATCTTCTCCAGGATAGATCACATCCTAGGCCATAAATCTAGCCTTGGTAAATTCAAAAAAATAGAACTCATTCCAAGCATCGTTTCTGACCACAATGTAGTAAGATTAGATCTCAATTACAGGAGAAAAACTATTAAAAATTCCAACATATGGAGGCTGAACAACATGCTGCTGAATAACCAACAAATCACAGAAGAAATCAAAAAAGAAATCAAAATTTGCATAGAAACGAATGAAAATGAAAACACAACAACCCAAAACCTGTGGGACACGGTAAAAGCAGTCCTAAGGGGAAGGTTCATAGCAATACAGGCATACCTCAAGAAACAAGAAAAAAGTCAAATAAATAACCTAACTCTACACCTAAAGCAACTAGAAAAGGAAGAAATGAAGAACCCTAGGGTTAGTAGAAGGAAAGAAATCTTAAAAATTAGAGCAGAAATAAATGCAAAAGAAACAAAAGAGACCATAGCAAAAATCAACAAAGCCAAAAGCTGGTTCTTTGAAAGGATAAATAAAATTGACAAACCATTAGCCAGACTCATCAAGAAACAAAGGGAGAAAAATCAAATCAATAAAATTAGAAATGAAAATGGAGAGATCACAACAGACAACACAGAAATACAAAGGATCATAAGAGACTACTATCAACAATTATATGCCAATAAATTGGACAACGTGGAAGAAATGGACAAATTCTTAGAAAAGTACAACTTTCCAAAACTGGGCCAGGAAGAAATAGAAAATCTTAACAGACCCATCACAAGCACGGAAATTGAAACTGTAATCAAAAAACTTCCAGCAAACAAAAGCCCAGGTCAAGACGGCTTCACAGCTGAATTCTACCAAAAATTTAGAGAAGAGCTAACACCTATCCTGCTCAAACTCTTCCAGAAAATTGCAGAGGAAGGTAAACTTCCAAACTCATTCTATGAGGCCACCATCACCCTAATACCAAAACCTGACAAAGATTCCACAAAAAAAGAAAACTACAGGCCAATATCACTGATGAACATAGATGCAAAAATCCTTAACAAAATTCTAGCAATCAGAATCCAACAACACATTAAAAAGATCATACACCATGACCAAGTGGGCTTTATCCCAGGGATGCAAGGATTCTTCAATATCTGCAAATCAATCAGTGTAATACACCACATTAACAAATTGAAAAATAAAAACCATATGATTATCTCAATAGATGCAGAGAAAGCCTTTGACAAAATTCAACATCCATTTATGGTAAAAACTCTCCAGAAAGCAGGAATAGAAGGAACATACCTCAACATAATAAAAGCTATATATGACAAACCCACAGCAAACATTATCCTTAATGGTGAAAAATTGAAAGCATTTCCCCTAAAGTCAGGAACAAGACAAGGGTGCCCACTCTCACCACTACTATTCAACATAGTTTTGGAAGTCTTGGCCACAGCAATCAGAGCAGAAAAAGAAATAAAAGGAATCCAAATTGGAAAAGAAGAAGTAAAACTCTCACTGTTTGCAGATGACATGATCCTCTACATAGAAAACCCTAAAAACTCCACCAGAAAATTACTAGAACTAATCAATGATTATAGTAAACTTGCAGGATATAAAATCAACACACAGAAATCCCTTGCATTCCTATACACTAATAATGAGAAAACAGAAAGAGAAATTAAGGAAACAATTCCATTCACCATTGCAACGGAAAGGATAAAATACTTAGGAATATATCTACCTAAAGAAACTAAAGAGCTATATATAGAAAACTATAAAACACTGGTGAAAGAAATCAAAGAGGACACTAATAGATGGAGAAATATACCATGTTCATGGATTGGAAGAATCAATATAGTGAAAATGAGTATACTACCCAAAGCAATTTATAGATTCAATGCAATCCCTATCAAGGTACCAACAGTATTCTTTACAGAGCTAGAACAAATAATTTCACAATTTGTATGGAAATACAAAAAACCTCGAATAGCCAAAGCGATCTTGAGAAAGAAGAATGGAACTGGAGGAATCAACCTACCTGACTTCAGGCTCTACTACAAAGCCACATTCATCAAGACAGTATGGTACTGGCACAAAGACAGAAATATAGATCAATGGAACAAAATAGAAAGCCCAGAGATAAATCCATGCACATATGGACACCTTATCTTTGACAAAGGAGTCAAGAATATACAATGGATTAAAGACAATGTCTTAACAAGTGGTGCAGGGAAAACTGGTCAACCACTTGTAAAAGAATGAAACTAGAGCACTTTCTAACACCATACACAAAAATAAACTCAAAATGGATTAAAGATCTAAACGTAAGACCAGAAACTATAAAACTCCTAGAGGAGAACATAGGCAAAACACTCTCCGACATACATCACAGCAGGATCCTCTATGACCCACCTCCCAGAATATTGGAAATAAAATCAAAAATAAACAAATGGGACCTAATTAAACTTAAAAACTTCTGAACAACAAAGGAAACTATTAGCAAGGTGAAAAGACAGCCTTCAGAATGGGAGAAAATAATAGCAAATGAAGCAACTGACAAACAACTAATCTCAAAAATATACAAGCAACTCCTGCAGCTCAATTCCAGAAAAATAAATGACCCAATCAAAAAATGGGCCAAAGAACTAAATAGACATTTCTCCAAAGAAGACATACAGATGGCTAACAAACACATGAAAAGATGCTCAACATCACTCATTATCAGAGAAATGCAAATCAAAACCACTATGAGGTACCATTTCACGCCAGTCAGAATGGCTGTGATCCAAAAGTCTACAAGCAATAAATGCTGGAGAGGGTGTGGAGAAAAGGGAACCCTCTTACACTGTTGGTGGGAATGCAAACTAGTACAGCCACTATGGAGAACAGTGTGGAGATTCCTTAAAAAACTGGAAATAGAACTGCCTTATGATCCAGCAATCCCACTGCTGGGCATACACACTGAGGAAACCAGAATTGAAAGAGACACGTGTACCCCAATGTTCATCACAGCACTGTTTATAATAGCCAGGACTTGGAAGCAACCTAGATGTCCATCAGCAGATGAATGGATAAGAAAGCAGTGGTACATATACACAATGGAGTATTACTCAGCCATTAAAAAGAATACATTTGAATCAGTTCTAATGAGGTGGATGAAACTGGAGCCTATTATACAGAGTGAAGTAAGCCAGAAAGAAAAACACCAATACAGTATACTAACGCATATATATGGAATTTAGAAAGATGGTAACAATAACCCTGTATACGAGACAGCAAAAGAGACACTGATGTATAGAACAGTCTTATGGACTCTGTGGGAGAGGGAGAGGGTGGGATGATTTGGGAGAATGGCATTGAAACATGTATAATATCATATATGAAACGAGTCGCCAGTCCAGGTTTGATGCAGGATACAGGATGCTTGGGGCTGGTGCACTGGGACGACCCAGAGGGATGGTATGGGGAGGGAGGAGGGAGGAGGGTTCAGGATGGGGAACACGTGTATACCTGTGGCAGATTCATTTCAATATTTGGCAAAACCAGTACAATATTGTAAAGTTAAAAAAAAAAAAGAAATTGAGTTAAATATAAAAATACTTTGATTGACTTCTCAGCTGACAATGATATATAAGATCCGTAATATAAGATCAGAGGTCACTTTAACTACCAAGAAGAATGTTTACTATAGTCACAACATTTGAAGTTGTTTTGACCATGTTTCTGTGCTTAGCATGCACATGTATCCCTTTATTTATTCATATATAAGTGTAACCAATGTTCATCGACAGCATTCTATGTAATTAACAGAGCAGCACCTGAAAGTGCCAGGCATATAGTAGGTTTTTGTTGCACCATTATTGAGTGAATGAAGAAAAAATTAATAATGGGTGACGCTTCCAATACAGAAGTTAGAAAAATAGTCATGTTTTCTAATTTCTTTGAACAAAGATCAACAATTATTATTTGACAGAACAAACAGTAATAAAGAAATTTTATATTTGCTTTTTTAAATGTTTACTTGGAGCATACCAAATTTTTCATATTAAATGTTTGAATCTTTTATTCCCATTTGAATCCACACCAAGCTTTTGTAGTATTTTAAGAGAATATCTGTTACTGAGAATTTTAAAACATAAATTTCTTTTCCTAGATGAGAACAAGTCTGTTCTGACAACTAGAAAATAGGCCTTTCTGAGCAATACACGTTCCCTTGAAATACCTGTAATACCTCTGAGTGTCTTTGCACATCACCAAAAAAAAGTTTCAGAAATGAATTGCAGTAGTTGAGGAGAAAGATCTGAATTAAAAAATAAAGAGATGATGTCATAAATGTGTAATTGTGTACACCTTTTAAAAGTGTTTGTAAGTCACACATTAAATATTCAAAATAAGTGAGTCTTATATTGTTAAGCCAACAACATATCAAATAAATATCAAAAATGAAATATAAGTGATTGATTCATTAAATCATACTTACATTGTTTAGGCTGATTTTTTGTGGTGTGGATCCAAACCATGATTTTTAAATACAGTGTCTTAATTACTGTTATTTTATATAGAGTATTAAAGTCTATAGTGTAAATGCTCCAAATTTGTTCTTTTTCAATAATATTGATTTATCTGTTCTAAATTTTTTGCATTACCATTGGCATTTTAGAATCAGTTTATAAATTTCTATTGTAAAAAAGAGACTTCTGAGATTTGCATTGACCCTATGGATCATTTTGTCAGAACAGAAAAAATGTTCAAACAGAAAATTGAAAATAAAGGAAATAAAACTAGGAGTATGTTAGCACAGTTGAACATTAGCTGAAAGTGCATTTATTTTCACTTTGAATATATTTAAATTTTTATTGATGTAAAATTATACAGACTGAAATGCACAGTTATATGAGTTTTGACAACTGCATATTTTATCCATCTAACCACACCCTGTTAAGATACAGAACATTTTCATCATCCCTGAAAGCTCTCTTGTACCTTTCCCAGGCAATTCTTACACTCCCTCCAATCAGAGACCAAACAGTTTACTGATTTTCATCAGTACATTTTGACTGCTAAAGAATTTCAAGTAAATGGACTTGTATAATGTTTTTGTCTCTGCCTTAGTCTATTTGTGGGCTTCCCTGGTAGCTCAGCTGAAAAAGAATCAGCCTGCAATGCGGGAGACCTGGGTTCGATCCCTGGGTTGGGAAGATACCCTGGAGAAGGGGAATGGCTACCTATAGTCCATGGGGTCTTCAAAGAGTTGGACACAATTCAGCAACTTTCACTTCACTTTCACTAAAACAAAACAAAATGCCTTAGATCAGGTGGCTTAAACAATAGACATTTAATTTTCTCTTAGTTTTGGAGACTGGAATTCCAAGATCAGAGTGCCTTGGAACATTTTTGAGTTCTGATAAGGGCTCTCGTTTTGGTTTATAGATGGATGCCTTCTTACTGGGTGCTCACGTGGCTTTTCCTTGGTGCATTCATGAAGATAGAAAAAGAGACAGGGAGGCAGAGTGAGAGACAGAGCATGAGAGATGGCCCACTCTGATGTCTATTCTTATAGTCCCATCATAAAAGACCACCCCCTCTCCATCCCAACTTCATCTAACCATTACTACCTCCCAAAGACCCACCTCTACAAACCCCATAACTCTGAAGGTCAGGGCTTCAACATATAATTTGGGAGGTGGACACAAACATTCAGTCTGTAACAGACTGTTTCATTTCTTTCTCTGTTCCTCCTTTATTCTCTCTCTCTTTCCTTAGCATACTTTTGAGATTTGTTCATGTTATTGTGTATCTGCTGTCTGTTACTTTTTATTGCTGGCTGGTATTTTTCTGTATAAGGATTCCACAATTTGTTGATCTCTTTCTTCTACTGATGAACTTTTGTGTTTTTTGCTTTTTTTTTTTTTTTTTCAGTTTGAGGCTATAATGAATATAGCTCCTCAGAACAATCTTCTGTGATATGGAGCTAACACCTGTGAAAGAAGAGGCAGGCAGAAACATAATTAGGCAGGGAGAAACTCTGACTGCAAGGCAGATGTCACAATGTCTCAGCCAAACAATTACAGCCTTCAGAACAAAGACTGCCCCTTAGAAGACTCTCGTTTTGCAGACAAATGGCCAGGTGATGCACAGGTTTGGAAGTAGCACCCAAGAGTGTGGATTCAGTTTGAACACTAAAGTGGATCCTGAAGAAGATGCACCTGGATGTTGATAGCTAACTGCTCAACTTTCAGATGAAATGCAAGATCTTTTATGAAGTGGGATCAGAATGGTATTAATACAACTCTACGACTGTCTCTAAGGGTTAAGTGTACTTTTAAATCTAAAGATACTGCCAAACAGTTCTTCACTGCAGTTATTATAGTTTACATGCCCTTCAGTAAAGCATAAGAGATCTGATTGTCATATAACACTTGCTGTTGTCAATCTTTAAAAATTGTACCTTCTAATAGATGTGCAGTGGTGTCTAATTGTGCTTTTAATTTGTATCTCTTTGATAATTTGTGTTGTGCATTTTTATATGCCTATTTTTCATTATATACTTCTTCTATGAATTGACTCAAGCCTTCTGCCCATTTTTTTGTTTAAGCAGATTGTCTTTTTAGTATTAAAGTGTACTTTGGCCACCTCATGCAAAGAGTTGACTCATTGGAAAAGACTCTGATGCTGGGAAGGATTGGGGGCAGGAGGAGAAGGGGACGACAGAGGATGAGATGGCTGGATGGCATCACTGACTCGATGGACGTGAGTCTCAGTGAACTCCGGGAGTTGGTGATGGACAGGGAGGCCTGGCATGCAGCGATTCATGGGGTCACAAAGAGGCGGATACGACTGAGCGACTGAACTGAACTGAACTGATAGCAGGTTTCTTCTCTTTCTTTTTTCTTCCAATCTATGGCTAACCTATTCATTCACTCTCTTAATAGGATGTTTGATGAGTGGATGCTTGATGAATACCAAAAGATCAACTCTTTTATTGTTAGTGATCTTTTTTTTGGTATTGCTAGTGACAGTTTTATAGAAATATGCCTATCTACAGGACATATGGATTTTCTCTCCTGTTTTATTTTTTTCTCCAGAGTGTATATAACTTGAGCTTATATGATTAGTGTCATTATTCTTCATGAATTTTCATATGTTTGTTATGAAGTGGTGGGCCCTCAGTGGCTCAGTTGTAAAGAACCAGCCTGCCAATGCATGAGACATGGGTACGATCTTTGGGTTGGGAAGATCCCTTGGAGAAGAGAATGGCAACCCACTCCAGTGTTCTTGCCTGGAAAATCCCATGGACAGAGGAGCCTGGTGGGCTACAGTCCATGGGTTCACAAGAGTTGGGTATGACTAAGCAACCCATCACTTCATGGGAAATAGATGGGGAAACAATGGAAACAGTGTCAGACTTTATTTTGGGGGGCTCCAAAATCACTGCAGATGGTGATTGCAGCTATGAAATTAAAAGACGCTTACTCCTTGGAAGGAAGCTGAAATCCAATACTTTGGCCACCTCATGCAAAGTGTTGACTCATTGGAAAAGACTCTGATGCTGTGAGGGATTGAGGGCAGGAGGAGAAGGGGACGACAGAGGATGAGATGGCTGGATGGCATCACCGACTTGATGGACATGAGTTTGAGTGAATTCCGGGAGTTGGTGATGGACAGGGGGCCTGGCAGGTCGCAAAGAGTCGGACACGACTGAGCGACTGAACTGAACTGAACTGAAGCAACTAAACAACAACAACAACGGTATGAGGTAGGGGATGTATTATTTCCTTTACAAATGGCTTCAATTTGCTAACATTTCATTTGTATTCATCTGTAATTTTCTTTTCTTCTGATGCCCTAGTCAGATGTTTGTATCAGAGTTTTATTCTAACTCCCAAAAACGAGTTAGGAGGTGTTTCCTGTTATATCTATTTTTATATTTTGAACATCTGTAAGTTTGGGTTTATTTTTAAAAACATAGATGTGAGATAAAATTCACCTGTGTACTGTCTTGGATTGGAGTTTGCTCAGTGGACAGGCTATGATAACAGTTCAGCTTCTTTAGTAGTACATGATTATTAAGTTTGTTTGTTTGTTTTTTTTTTTTTTTTTACCTTTTATAGACTCAATTTTGGTAAATTGTATTTTTTAAAGAATTTTACCTTAGCTATGTAACTTATTGGGGCTTCCCTTGTGGCTCAGATGGTAAAGTATCTTTGAGATATTCAGTTATGATACTTTTAATGTCTCTGGAATCTCTGGTATTACTCTGATATTGATTCTTAATTTCATTCTGTTCTGGTCAGAAAATATTCTCTGAGTTATTTCAAAATTATCTTTATGGCAACACATATGGCCCACCATGGTGAATGTTCCATATGAAAATAAAGTGGATTTTTGAGTCTTTGGGTGAGGTTCTATAAATGTGAATTAGATTTAGAGTGTTCATGGCTTCGTCAGTTGAAATCTTAATCTAACTGTATTTGTCTATTCTTCTATTTCTCCTTTCATTTCTATCAGTTTTTGCTTCATATGTTTTAAAATCCAGTTATACAATATGTGTAACTTTAGGTGTGTTTTATATTTCTCCTTTTCTCTGGTTTACGTGTTTTCTTGAAGTCCATTGTGTCTGATATTAACAGAGATAATCCAGCTTTCATATGATTAGTATTTGCCTGGTATATCTTTTTCTATCCTTTTACATAAAACCAGTTCTTGGCTTCATATTTCAAGTGTATTTCTGATAAGTAGCATAAAGTTTTGTTTTTTTTAATCCAAGATGGAAATCTTTCTTTTCATTGTAACATATAGATTATATGTTCTGTAAATATTGATATGATTGAGTTTAAGTCTACTATCTTGCCACCTGTTTTCTTCTTGCCCCACTAAGTATTTGTTTCTTCTTTTCTTCTTTCCTATCATATTTTGGGGATAATTATGGATTCTCAGTGTTTAACTGTGCCTCTATTTGATTTTCAGCCATATCTCCTTGTATTATTCTTATAGTCATTGCTCCAGGGATTATGCTGTTTATCCCCAGGTGATTATAGTCAATACTAAATTAATACTATACCATTCAACATGTAACATGCTTATCTTGTGAAGGAATATTTCCATTTATTTCTTCCTATATCTGGCATTATTTTTGTCATAATTCTTAAATATGTTATGATGCAACTTTGATACAAGTATATTGTATTTAGTTTTTACAGTCTGTACTCTTATAAATAAAGATATAAAAAAATAACTTAAAAGCATATTTTCCCACATATTTAGAATTTCTAGCACTCTTCATTCTTTCATATGACTCAAGGTTTCTGTCTACTATTGTTTTCTCAAAGATGAAGAACTTTCTTGAACATTTTTTGTAGTATAGATCCCCTGCCAATCAGCATTTGGTATCTAAAATGTTTTCATTTCATTTAAATTTTTGAAGAACACTTAGAAGAAAACATATGGCTTTATTATTTCTTCCAATATTCATTTCTTCCCAAATTTCTCTAGTTTTCTTTTCATACCCATTAATTCTTTGTTAAACTTTTTGATATTGTCTCAAATTTCACTGAGGTTCTTATTCCTCATATTCTTTTCCTCTTTGTGTCTTAGTTTTGATCACGTTGTTTGACTCATTTTTGGCTCACCTACCTATCTTTTTTTTTAATGTAAAATCTTCTTTTAAGACTAGTATAAATTTTATTTCAAAAATTGTATTTTCAGCTCCATAATTTCCTTTTTTGTATAATTTCTAGTTTTCGTTTGAAGCATCTGCTCATTTATTATGTCCAATTTTTGCCTTAAATCCTGGAATGTATTTATAATATCTGGCTTAGAGCCTTTGCCTTCTAATTTCAACATCTGTGTAATCTGTAATCAGAGTTTTTGTTTGTTTTTTCTGGTTATGGCACATGTTTTCCTAATTCTCCATATTTTAATACAACATGGACATTGTTTATGTTCATGTTATTGTAGATTTTGTTTAGTTTCTATTAAAAATGTTGTATTTTCTTCTTAAAGACAGTAACTTTACTAGAATATATGTTTTATCTAGTGGAAAATTTTTTTCATACTTTAGAGGGGTGGATGTAGAAAATGTCTTTTCTCTATGGCTACGTATGGCTCTTCTAGACAATCAAACGAATGCCTAGGTTATTTAGCCTCATTTCCCCACGCTAACCTTAACATTTTCTAGTATTGTATGAAGTCTAGAATCTTCTTTCAGTGCACAGGGCTCCCAATCACTTTCTCTGTCAAGACCTCTGTCAATGTGCAGGTAAATATTTGGCAAAAAATTAAAAGGGAACCCAAAGCATAGCTTTGGAGTTCTTTTCTAAGCTGTACGCTCATCTTAAATATTATGCCTTGAAAATTCTAGTCAAATCAACTATCCTGATCTTTGATCGCTATTCCCTCTGCCAGCAAAATGTTTCTCTCTGTTTTTATCCCATCCCATGTGCTAATGTGTACCAAGTGCTGCAGGCAGAAAGCTGGGGGAAGTGGAATTTGCCTCATGTTTTCTCTTCCCTCAAATATGAAAACAGGTACTTCTTTTTGCTAATACTGGAAAATAGATACTTCATATTCTTCTTCAATTAAAAACCCATTTATAGTGAAACAACGTCTTATCCCATTTACTAAATTATGCTCAGAACTGGAATTCCATAGTGAATTTTTTAGAATTGTGAATCTCCAAAGTTTTTCAGCACTATCTATTTCTATTAGAGACAAAATTCAGATTCAAAAAGTTAAATTAAAAATATTTTTTACTGGGCCATATTGAAGCATTACATCATGTCAATGTTGAAGTAATTAATTAAAAATACTAACTGAATATCCCAAGCCTTATAGTTGAAACTGTTTCTTTCAATAGTTTCAATCCTATAACTGAAGAGTACACATTTATTTGTTTTATCTTTGACTTCCTTAAAAAATTATATATCAAGTATCCAGAGAAGCAGAACTGGTATCAAAAATCATAATCAACCCATACACATAATTTCAAATATTCATGCTATAAGAGCATAAAGAGTGAAAAATCAAAAGATAATAAATTATAGTACGAACAAACAAAGAGACCAAAGTCAATGTTTTAAGTGACAGAACAGTTGAATAAGCTAATAACTGTCACAATTCCCACGAATTGTAGCAAGTTGACTCTGACCCATGGAAGGGCATAAAGACTTTGCTAAATTAACTGACTTCTTCTTGAATAGCCACAGCCAACCAGGTCTCATCAGGGAGAGGTAACAAAGTTCTATTACTACCATTACTGACTTAATTTTTACAGTGCAATAGCTTTGGGGTCAGTGAAAATTCTAGTTTAATGAGGGAAGCTGTCTTCCTTATGACATATTTTTTTCTCCTGAGAGGAGTTAAAGTTTTTGAGATTTTCAGAAGGTCCTAAGGGCAATTCCTAAAAGAACTGATAGCCTTGGACCTCGGCAGTTCTGGCAGCAAAGTATATGGATTTTGTACAATGCTTTATATTTCTTGGCCAAAATAACTATGTAATTATTTTGTAATTATAAAGCAATCATTTACTGGCAACTAGAAGTTTCTCATTTTTTATGGTAATTCCAAGTCTAACTACCATATAATTTGTAAGAAAGAAATAGCTGCGCAATGACTCTGTATTAATACAGTAATTACCAAATATGTCCAGGCTTATTTGTGTCTTATGAAACAGAGATTCCCACACCTGCAGACTGCAGATTGCAGAGCAGCTATGTATGCTTTCTTCATGTGGTCTATCACAGAACAAAAGGCCATGGGGTTGGTTTCCGTTTCATCACTTCATTGTATTAGGTTATCAATTGAATAGATTTTTTTGGTCACAGCTGTGTCTCTGTGGTTGTAGTAGAATTGCTCTATCAGAGAAAAGCAGAAATAATTTCATAGTTGCAAAGAAAAGACAGTACAGTGGAAAAAGCTGGAGTGATGAAGTCAGCTATGTATTTGAAATCTAGCTTACCTACTTTCTCAGAGAGTAGTTTGGATCAATTGCTTTACTTAGTTTTCTTCATCTTTAAAATAAGAGTTATAAATTTATTACTTCTAAGGATGTGGCTAGATAGTAAGTAATATATACAAAGCATCCAAGTGGCACTGCTGCTAAGTCACTTCAGTCGTGTCCAACTCTATGCGACCCCGTAGACGGCAGCCCACCAGGCTCCCCTGTCCCCGAATTCTCCAGGTAAGAACACTGGAGTGGGTTGCCGTTTTCCTTCTCCAATGCATGAAAGTGAAAAGTGAAAGTGAAGTCGCTCAGTCGTGTCCGACTCTTAGCGACCCTATGGACTGCAGCCCACCAGGCTCCTCCATCCATGGGATTTTCCAGGTAAGAGGACTGGAGTGGGGTGCCATTGCCTTCAGTAAGTAATATATACAAAGCATCCAAGTGGCACTAGTCATAAAGAATCCACCTGCCAATGTAGGAGACGCAAGAGATGCAGGTTCATTCCCTGGGTGGGGAAGATCCCCTGGAGTAGGAAATGGTACCCCATTCCAGTGTTCTTGCCTGAAGAACCCGAGGGACAGAGAAGCCTGGCAAGCTACAGTCTATGGGGCTGCAGAGTTGGATGCAACTGAGCACAGCACACATATACAAAGCATACATTATCTAGCACCATGACTGATTCATTCAGTCAATTTATTCACCAATATCTATTAGACAGATATTTCCCAAATATCTATTCACCAATCACTCTCTTATTTCTGCTCATTTTTCTTACTTTTTCCAGGCATATACAGGACAAGTCAAATTTTCTGAATTCTGAGCATTGTCACCTATCAATCCATCTTGCAATTGTTCATTCATTTAATTAAGAGCTATTTTGTAGTGCCTTGTGTGTTTGTGCCAAGTATTATATATACTGTAGTAGGCACCAGGACTATGGCAGTGATAGAGACAAAGTTGTTTGGGTCCTCTAGAAATCACAGAGCAGGTAGAAGACAGAGAGAAACTGAAATCACCAGTATGGTGAGGGGTACAAAAGAGGAGAGACATCATTTGTTGAACCAATGACAGAGGACTAAATTTAGTCTGGAGACTTGGAGGATCAGCAACATCTTCCCTAAGGAAGTGCCTTATATCCTGAGAAATAGAGGAATTGGCCAGATAGGAATGGGAGGAGTAGGGATAGTCAGGCTTTCTAGGCACCATCAGCCACTTTAGTGAGGGGCTGAAAGGTGATAAAGAAGGCCTAGAGTTCATTGCCAGTATTCTAGATGTACTTTAAAAGTCCTTTTTGCCAATAGCTAAATTCAAGCTTCTCATTCCAATTCCAAACAAAGGCAATGCCAAAGAATGCTCAAACTCCCGCACAACTGCACTCATCTCACACGCTAGTAAAGAAATGCTCAAAATTCTCCAAGCCAGGCTTCAGCAATATGTGAACTGTAAACTTCCAGATGTTCAAACTGGTTTTAGAAAAGGTAGAGGAACCAGAGACCAAATTGCCAACATCTGCTGGATCATCGAAAATGCAAGAGAGTTCCAGAAAAACGTCTATTTCTGCTTTATTGACTATGCCAAAACCTTTGACTGTGTGGATCACAATAAACTGTGGAAAATTCTGAAAGAGATGGGAATACCAGACCACCTGACCTGCCTCTTGAGAAATCTGTATGCAGGTCAGGAAGCAACAGTTAGAACTGGACATGGAACAACTGACTGGTTCCAAATAGGAAAAGGAATACGTCAAGGCTGTGTATTGTCACCCTGCTTATTTAACTTCTATGCAGAGTACATCATGAGAAACGCTGGGCTGGAAAAAGCACAAGCTGGAATCAAGATTGCTGGGAGAAATATCAATAACCTCAGATATGCAGACGACATCACCCTTATGGCAGAAAGTGAAGAGGAACTCAAAAGCCTCTTGATGAAGGTGAAAGAGGAGAGTGAAAAAGTTGGCTTAAAGCTCAACATTCAGAAGATGAAGATCATGGCATCTGGTCCCATCACTTCATGGGAAATAGATGGGTAGACAGTGGGAACAGTGGCAGACTTTATTTTTCTAGGCTCCAAAATCACTGCAGATGGTGATTACAGCCAGGATATTAAAAGATGCTTACTCCTTGAAAGGAAAGTTATGACCAACCGAGATAGCATATTCAAAAGCAGAGACATTACTTTGCCAACAAAAGTCCGTCTAGTCAAGGCTATGGTTTTTCCAGTGGTCATGTATGGATGTGAGAGTTGGACTGTGAAGAAGGCTGAGCGCCGAAGAATTGATGCTTTTGAACTGTGGTGTTGGAGAAGACTCTTCAGAGTCCCTTGGACTGCAAGAAGATCCAACCAGTCCATCCTAAAGCAGATCAGTCCTGGGTGTTCATTGGAAGGACAGATGTTGAAGCTGAAACTCGAATACTTTGGCTACCTCATGCAAAGAGTTGACTCATTGGAAAAGACTCTGATGCTGGGAAGGATTGGGGATAGGAGGCAAAGGGGACGACAGAGGATGAGATGGTTGGATGGCATCACAGACTCAATGGACGTGAGTTTTGGTGATGGACAGGGAAGCCTGGCATTCTGCGATCCATGGGGTTGCAAAGAGTCGGACACGGTCACTGAACTGAATCATTCTCTCAGGTACTTGGAACACAATTATGAGAAAAAAATGGATATAATCCCTGCCCCCACACATCTTAAGGTCCAGTATGTGTATGCTGTGTGCTCAGTCACTCAGTCGTGCTTTTACCACTGGGAAGCCTTCAGTTCAGTTTAGTTCAGTTGCTCAGTCATGTCCGACTCTTTGCAACCCCATGAATCGCAGCATGCCAGCCCTCCCTGTCCATCACCAACTCCCAGAGTTCACTCAGACTCACGTCCATCGAGTCAGTGATGCCATCCAGCCATCTCATCCTCTGTCATCTGCTTCTCCTTCTGTCCTGAATCCCTCCCAGCATCAGAGTCTTTTCCAATGAGTCAACTCTTCGCATGAGGTGACCAAAGTACTAAAGTTTCAGCTTTAGTATCATTCCTTCCAAAGAAATTCCAGGGCTGATCTCCTTCAGAATGGACTGGTTGGATCTCCTTGCAGTCCAAGGGACTCTCAGGGGTCTTTTCCAACACCACAGTTCAAAAGCATAAATTCTTCATCACTCAGGCTTCTTCACAGTCCAATGTCACAACCATACATGACTACTGGAAAAACCACAACCTTGACTAGCCTTTGTTGGAAAAGTAATGTCTCTGCTTTGAATATGCTATCTAGGTTGGTCATAAATTTCCTTCCAAGGAGTAAGCGTCCTTTAATTTCATGGCTGCAGTCACGATCTGCAGCGATTTTGGAGCCCCCCAAAAATAAAGTCTGACACTGTTACCACTGTTTCCCCATATATTTCCCATGAAGTGATGGGACCAGATGCCATGATCTTCGTTTTCTGAATGTTGAGCTTTAAGCCAACTTTTTCACTCTCCTCTTTCACTTTCATCAAGAGGCTTTTTAGTTCCTCTTCACTTTCTGCCATAAGGGTGGTGTCATCTGCATATCTGAGGTCATTGATATTTCTCCCAGCAATCTTGATTCCAGCTTGTGTTTCTTCCAGCCCAGCATTTCTCATGATGTACTCTGCATAAGTTAAATAAGCAGGGTGACAATATACAGCCTTGACGTATTCCTTTTCCTATTTGGAACCAGTCAGTTGTTCCATGTCCAGTTCTAACTGTTGCTTCCTGACCTGCATACAGATTTCTCAAGAGGCAGGTCAGGTGGTCTGGTATTCCCATCTCTTTCAGAATTTTCCACAGTTTATTGTGATCCACACAGTCAAAGGCTTTGGCATAGTCAATAAAGCAGAAATAGATGTTTTTCTGGAACTCTCTTGCTTTTTCCATGATCCAGCGGATGTTGGCAATTTGATCTCTGGTTTCTCTGCCTTTTCTGAAACCAGCTTGAACATCAGGAAGTTCACGGTTCACATATTGCTGAAGCCTGGCTTTGGGAATTTTGAGCATTACTTTACTAACCTGTGAAATGAGTGCAATTGTGCAGTAGTTTGATCATTCTTTGGCATTGCCTTTCTTTGGGATTGGAATGAAAACTGACTTTTTTAGTCCTGTAGCCACTGCTGAGTTGCTGGCATATTGAGTGCAGCACTTTCACAGCATCATCTTTCAGGATTTGAAATAGCTCAACTGGAATTCCATCACCTCTACTAGCTTCGTTCGTAGTGATGCTTTCTAAGGCCCACTTGACTTCACATTCCAGGATGTCTGGCTCTAGGTCAGTGATCACACTATCGTGGTTATCTGGGTCATGAAGATCTTTTTTGTACAGTTCTCCTGTGTATTCTTGCCACCTCTTCTTAATATCTTCTGCTTCTGTTAGATCCATACCATTTCTGTCCTTTTTTGAGCCCATCTTTGCATGAAATGTTCCCTTGGTATCTCTAATTTTCTTGAAGAGATCTCTAGTCTTTCCCATTCTGTTGTTTTCCTCTATTTCTTTGCACTGATGGTCCAGGAAATTCTATTGACTGTAATTGCATTATCACACACATGTAAATGTAAAATTGCACCTGTGATAAGTGACGTAAAGAAAAGAATACAATGCAATGACAACATACTTCCCTGAGATAAGTCTTAGGTAGAAGAAAAGTTGAGCGTGAGTGCACAAAAACCCACCCACAATTGCTTACAGCAGCTTTATTTACAAGATCCCAGAGTGGAAAAGGCCATGTGTCAGGTGGAACAGGTGGATGGATGCTCACCAAATTTTAGTGCAAACATATCATTTAGCAATAAAGGCTACTTGGCAATAAAAAGGAACCAACTATTTGATATATGTCACAACCTGGAAGAATCTCCAAAGAATTGTGTTGAGTAAAAAAGTCAACACCAAAAAAGATTACATACTGTATGATCCATTTATATACTTTTGAAGTGGCAAAATTTTAGAAATTGAGAGTCATTATATGGTTTCCAGGGCATGATACGGGGTTAACTGTGTTATAAACACAATACACAAAGGATCCTTGTGGTGACAGAAATAGTATCTTACCTGTGGTGGATCACAGACCTGCACATGGAATAAAATTGTTTATTATTAAATAACACACAAATGAGTACAAGTGAAACTAAGGAAATACTAATTAGATCATTGGGCTTATCACTATTGATATCCTAGTTGTGATACTGTACATAAATAATTTGCAAAATGTTACATTTGGGGAATCATGAGTAAAGAGCACAAAGTATCTCTGTATTACTTCTTACAGCTGCATATAAAACTATAATTACCTCAATAAAAATTTCAACCGAGTGCAAGCTTGCTTCTTGTAATCCCTCCCTCCTCAAAAACAAAGCAAAAGAAGACAAAATCATAACTCAAAGATGGAAAGAGCTGAGAAAAGCTGTCTTTACAGAAAATGAAACTTCTGGCAGAAGGAGCACTGCATGTGAAAGGAATCAAAAAACACCTGTGTGTGTGGGATGAGTGTGTGTGTGTGTGTGTGTGTGTGTGTTCATGTGGGTGTATGTGTGCATATGTGGGTGTGTGTGGGTGTGTGTGGGGTGTGTGAGTATGTGTGGATGGGTGTTGGTGTGGGTGTGGGTATGTGCATTGAGGAAAGAGAGAGATACTACCTTCTTGTATGAGATGAGAATGAAGGAGAATTCAGAGGTCAGGCTACTCAGGGCTTTGGAGGAACAGTAAGAGATTTGGTAAAGCAAAATGACATTATCAGATTTAAGCTTTGAAACTATCATTCTGGAACATATATGTTTAAAGGAAACATTGACAGAATAAATATAAACCTGTTCACCTCCTTTTACTTCAGAAACTAAAATATTGAACAGGATGAATTTTTTTTTAATATTTTTAAATTTTATTTTATTTTTTAACTTTACAATATTGTATTGGTTTTGCCATATATCAACATGAATCCGCCACAGCTATACACATGTTCCCCATCCTGAACCCTCCTCCCTCCTTCCTCCCCGTGCGTGCCATCCCTCTGGGTCGTCAGGATGAAATTTTAAAAGGACATACCCATAAGAACTGAGAGATTAGAGTAGGAGACAGCAGCAGATGAGGTACTTTAACATATCTTTGAAGGATAGAATGAAGATTGACAGATAACTATTCATTGAAAGGAAGGAAGCTTTAGTTTAAGAAGCTTCAGTGGAGATAATGAATTTTATTCTTCAGATCACTAGGAGACTCATGTCTGGGATTCACTAACTATCACACGGAGCCTCAGTGAAGCATAGTTGGAAGAGGAGAGTGTACTCTGTTGCTTTGTCAAGTCAGACTCTTTGCAACTCCATGGACTGTAGCCCTCCAGGCTCCATGGGATTTCCCAGGCAAGAATGCTGGGTGGGTTTCCATTTCCTACTCCATGAGCTGGGAGGGGAGGAAAGAGATTATTTGTATACAGAAAAGTTGGTTGCCTTGGTCCCTGATTCTCTCCACAGAACAAAGACACTGCTATCCCAGAGAGAAGCTCATTGCCCTCCACAGCAATATACTAAGATCACACCTTTCACTTTGTCTCATAATTTCAGTTGCGAGACATTTATTTGACCCCAACCCACCGTCACCTGAAAGAGAGGAAAAAAGGAGAAAATGGAATAACAAAGAAGATTAAAAAGTTAATTCCAAGCAGAAATGAAAGACTAGAATTAAAAGGATTAAAGTAAGAACAAATGTCTAAAACATATTCTTTCTCTCCCTAGCACACTGAGTGGTGGGTTTATTACACTAAGTTTGAAAAAATAACAATTTAAATCTCTCATGAAAAATATTTGTCAGAACCAGCAACAGATATTCCAAAAAAAATTAAAAATTATATTGGTCATCTATGATGCATAGGGAAACAGTTGATATTGCTTAGCTCTTGAATGTGTTGGTTTTTACTGGTGGTCCAGACTTTACATTTCAATGAAACTCCTCTTCCTCTCAAGCTGTCCTGTCTGAAGTATAAATCACATGATCATCACAATTAAGTATCAGTTCCCTCCAAACACTATGCAAAAATACACATAATGAGAGGTGAGCCCTCAGTATAATAGTTTCAGGAAATTATAAACTTTTATGGGCCAGAGGCCAAATACCCTACATGGACGATGATAAAATATTGGTAATGACCAATCTAAGTTGCTTCAGCAACTTTCACAAATTAAATTATTTTAAAAGAAATAAGTACATCTTAATTTTTTATAATAAGATCTCTTGGAAAAGGGAATGACGACCTACTTCTGTATTCTTGCCTGGAGAACTCCATGGACAGAAGAGACTGGTCGGCTACAGTCCATGGGGTCGCAAAGAGTTGGACACAAATTAGCAACTAATACACATACACACACACACATCTTAAAATTTTATAATAAGCTTCATTTTCAAGAACTTTATATAAAGACTATATCATAATAGAATTTTGAAAAATGTTGATTCAGTTATCCTCCCTACATTGAACAATTGAATAGGAGAAAAACAGGACTAATATTTTAGAGGTTCATTTTTAAAGCTCCCCCTCTTGCCTTGTATTGAGGTGTCAAGTTTTTTTTTTTTGCATTGCTGGCAGAATGAAGTTTCTCATAATTTATTGAAATTCACTTAATGCTCTGTCAGCCATCACAATTTATTGCAGTATTGTCCAGATGAGCCAGAATACAATAATAGAATGCAAGATGATATATTACAGAATAAGCCAAGAAATGAAGAGCTTCAATTAGACAGGAAAATGAGATTATTTTAAGGAGTTAAAACTAAAAGTGTGTCTATACTTCATAATTTCTCAGCTGAAAGCCACCTGAAGTTGCAAAAGAAAAAGAGAATATTTTTTAAAACTATTGCATAATTAAGAGGCTGTCACCATCTCCTTCAGTAAGTCTAGAATGATAAATGTTCACATTTGATTAGCTGATTAATGGATAGCAAGTGCCAATACTCCCTAGAGAATGTATGTGTTAGCTACTCAGTTGTGTATGACTTTGCAACCCCATGGACCCCCATGGCGTTTTCCAGGCAAGAATACTGAAGTGGGTACCATTCCCTTCTCCAGGGGATCACCTCTTGTTGCTATTCAGTCTCTAAGTTGTTTACAACTCTTTGTGACCCCATGGACTGCAGCCTGCCAGGCTCCTCTGTCCTTCAGTATCTCCTGGAGTTTGCTCAAATTCATGTCCATTGAGTGGGTGATGCTATCTAACCATCTCAACCTCTGCCACCCTCTTCTCCTTTTGTCTTCAGTCTTTCCTAGGGGATCATAAATTACCATAAGAACACTGTTATTTCAACTACGGTCAAGACTATGAGCTTGTCTTGCTAACCAATCTAGTTAATAAGACATGTTCTGTTCTGAAAAGTGTCTGTGAAGTGTCAGTGCAACCATAATTATCAGACTCGAGTGTCTAAAAGTCTTTTTTCTTTAAATGCGAGTTTTGAGTGGAAAAGGATATCTCTGCCAGTTAGGAGAAGTAAACTCGCTTAGAAAAAAAGGAAGCCACATTTCTAAAATTTATTCAAAGGACACCTCAAGGCAGTATCATGATACAAATAAAAATCCTCCATTAGAGGTAATCTTGTGTTACAAGAGGTTTTCAGCCTAAAGAAAATGCAATTGTCTTGATTATCTTCCCTTCTATCTTATTTTGCCTAGAATTTGATGAGTCACATGTTAAATAATAAGCACAGAAAAATTTATATAGAGAAAAAAACACATATTGGTGGTTTAAAGAACATTTTGAAGGGTTGTCTGGTAAATAAAAATATTGTGACAATAATATTTTGAATAGTCCACTGAGTATTCAGTGAGGTTGTGTATGTGTCAGTTTAGTTACTTAAAGAAGAGACCCAAGCCCCCATTTTGAATACTAACTCCAAAGTGGTACTAAATTCATGAATTTCAGAAAAAATCCTCCATGGGACTTTATTAAGCTCATATTATCAAATAAACTGATTCAGTGACTAAAAAATATCCATAAATATAGTATTAAAAACAGATTTCTTCACTATCTTGGATCTGGATGTCAGAGACCATTTTTAAAGTGACAATAAAATATTAGATTTAGGGAAAAGTAAATTAATTCAAATACTTCAAAATGTCAATCTGAGACTATGAAATACTAGAATCTGAAATGAGAGGCAGAGAAAAGCACTTCACAGGAAATAATCTATTCATCGCAAATTTTCATCTCAACTTTTCCCTCTATCTGCACAGAAACAGAAAACAAAATATCGCCCCCCCTTCCAAAATATATTTTTCCTGAGAGAAGCAACCTCATGCTTAGTTTCTCTGCCCCCATCCCAACTGCTATTTCGCTCATTGGCGATGTCTTTGCTTCAGCACTTTTGTCTTCCTCTGAGCACAGCAGGTGCATGGTACAGTTTGATTACATCTTCCTTGCGTCCTGGTTTAGAATGGGCATATGAACCATGTCATACCTCTGAACAGAGTTTGCACTGACTAAATTGCTAACATTTCCATTTTGTGGTTGGAGCTTTGAAGGGTTTCGTCAACTTTTCAAAGGTGTAGGTAGGGGAAACTGGTATACACACTACCTTTTCCTCCAGTGCTCAGATCCTGTGTGTGTCACAGTCACAGATTTCTAGGAGCTGAGGGTCATGCCCATCAACACAAAGGGCTATTTGCAGATCTTACTGCAAATGTTGGCCTCTTTTCTCCCGGTTAACGTTCAGTTCACGTTCAGTCATGTCCGACTCTTTGCAACCCCATGGACTGCAGCAAGCCAGGCTTCCCTGTCTATCACCAACTCCCGGAGATTGCTCAAACTCATGTCCATTGAATTTTAAGCATATCCAAATTTGTTTGATGAATATGAAAATATATTTCCACATGTTCTTATATATGAGGTTTGGTAGAAAGAAATCTTGTTTAAAGATTTTTCTTTTTTCAAATTTATTTATTTGGCTCCTCAGGGTGTTAGTTACAGTATGCGGGGTCTTCAGTCTTCATTGTGGCATGTGGGTTCTTTTAATTGTGGCACATGGGATTTTTAACTGGGGCATGCAAACTCTTAGGTGTAACATGTTGAATCTGGTTCCCTGACCAGGGATTGAACCTGGGCTCCTTGCGCTGGGAGCATGGAGTCTTAGCCACTGGACCACCAGGGAAGTCACTTTCTTTTCCATCAGTTTTTACATATCACGTAGCTTACTGATGGAAGGGTTCAGTGATGGAAATCCAAAGACAGAAAAAGAACAGGTATTAGGAGCAAAGAAGCAGGATAAAAGATGTTGACATGTGTAATCTATTTACTATGTAGTCTTACCTTACTGTGAAATAAACACTAAAAAGTGTCATTTCCCCCTAACTGCTACCTTACACATACTGCATCAGTCTTTTCTTTCCCCTGAATGATATCTTGGGTAGATTCTATCCTTTAATGAACACTTTTGGTTCTAAAGATCACCCCAATTTAAAATTTTCATCACATACTTTATTATAATAATCTACTTTCTTCTTTTCTCTCAGGGGAACCTGGAGCTACAATCCCAATTTCTGGGTACATAGCAGAAGGAATTTGTTTAATTTGGAATAACAGAAGGGGGAATTGTGATAATTTCAGAAATGCAGTCATGTCCTAAATCCCACAGAAAAGTGGAACTAGGATTTGGGATTCTTGATCTTGAACAAATGTTCTGTGTGCTTATGGGTTATAAACATTTGATCTCATTTGCCTTCTCTGAAAGAAATATGAATTTCAAGCACAGTTGAATTGATCTCCTAAATTTCTGTAAGTGTTTTCTAAAATGCAGGCCAGTTTCGTAGTGTTTCTCCATTTTTGTTCGATTGTCCCCATTTTTACTAACACCCCACCCAAATGAAATATTAATATCACAGACATACTGACCTATTAACAGGGCTTTCAAGGTGGCTCAAAGATTAAAAAAAAAAAAAAAAATGCCTGCCAATACAGGAGACACAAAAGACTTGCGTTTGATCCCTGGGTCAGGGAGATCCCCTGGGGTAGGAAATGGCAGTCCACACCAGTATTCTTGCCTGAGAAATCCAATGGACAGAGAAGCCTGGCAGGCTACAGTCCATGGGGTCCCAAAGAATCGGACACGACTGAGTGACTAAGCACAAACAATGTACTGTATATTTATATACTGGGACCTTTTGGAGGGATACCAACCATTGTGTAAGTTTACTTTGCCCCCAAGAACCTATTTTTACAGCTTTGGGGTCAATATCACTCCTGTTGACAATGCTCAGTTTGAAAGTGAAAGTGTTAGTCGCTCAGTCATGTCCAACTCCTTGTGACCCCATGGACTGTAGCCTGCCAGGCTCCTCTGTCCATGGGATTCTCCAGGCAAGAATACAGGAGTGGGTAGCCATGCCCTTCTTCAGGGGAATCTGCCCGACCCAGGGATCGAACCTGGGTGTCCCACATCGCAGGTAGATTCTTTACTATCTGAACCACCAGGGAAGCCCAGGATTGCTGTCAGCGTTTTTTTTTTTTTTTTTTTTTTTTTCACATAAGCCTGAAAAAGAATAGAAAATGTCATTGTGGATAACAAGCAATATAATAGTAAGTATTGTTTTTCAAACATGTCTTCCCAAAATTATATAATTGTGTGTATGTATTTAAATACAGTCACAAAGTAAAATGCATTTCTTACTTTATGGTTCTGTCAAATGTTGAAAGTCAATGTTGTAACAAATAAGTATTGGACAAGAACATTCAATACATACACATAGTATTCCCCAGTTCTGCGGCTAGAAGGGGGCTAAAGGTCTCTCACCCCAGAAGACATCCTACCTTTAATAGTAGGCTTTCTGCACTTCAAAATACATGTTTTTTGGACTTTAGAAAATTGGAAATTCTGACAGTGTTATTGTCATACAGTTGTGAATACCAATGATTATTTTTGAGAAGGTATTCTATATTCAAAATACTTTCTTCTTGGCTCTGCCTGCGATTCCCATGGTTGTCATAATCTGTGGATGAATGAACTCTGCCACATCCTTTTGTACAATGAAAAGCACTTGATCTATCTGTACAGTTGATAGCCAGAAGCTAAGCTCATGCCTTGCACAGAACCGAGTTTTTTTCCTTTGCATACTTTCTTTGCAAAGTCTCTGCTTGGTCCATTCTTGAACAGCTGTTTACATGTCCTGCCTTCAACCAGGCTCTGAATCCAGCTAGTGCAATGGAGCAGGACAGAGCTATAGCAAGAAGAGATGTTCATTGGAGATAAAAAAGCTGTTATCAAATTTCGATGCTTTAGTAATACACTCTCCAATTTGGAGTTAGCAAAGCAGATCATAGAGGAAAATGCAGGAAATCCCATCAAGGAAGCCAAACCAGCCTTAAAAAGTCAATGTGGAAGCAATAAATAAACCAGCACTTGCTCCTAAAAAAGCTGGAAGCGTCATTGGTATTTTAGATATTTTTGCCTATCGGAGGAGTTCAAGTAAAAATAAAAATAGGTATTTCAAAATAACCACTTCAGAAGTAGAACTAATTTATCCCGAAGGATGATATTTCATAAACTATAGAAGCAAACTTTGCCGACACTTTGACTCCTGAGTGAGCCCTGCTCCCCGTTTCTCTCATTCCTTGTACTTCAATGCACTCCATGCACAATTCTTTAAAAGACCTGTTTCCACTCCAGGGCTGTTCATTATCATGTTTCATAATCAACTCTAAGGATTTTTGTGAGATCTGAGAAAATAAAAATCTTTAATGCAGCTCTAACCCGATTTTCTTTCATCATCCCTGAATCCGTGGTCTAACCGGATTCCCTTGAACCTTCACTCTTTCTGTGATCGCCTACCCTAGCTTTGAAATTCATTGCTTCAATTTGCCCGTAAGATTCTACTGATAGGATTGCACGCTACTGAAACTGGCATTTCCAAGAGCTGGCAACCTTGTGAGAGGCAGGCTTATCTAAGCATGAGCAGGCAGTGAGGAAGAAGTAAGCCCACTTCTCTGTCTTCAAGGTGAAGGAGCCTGAAGAATAACAGGTAAGCCAGTTTCCCTGAAAAGATGGTGCTGAGATCACCCTTAGGGAACCTGACTGGAAATTGCACCTTTGTAGGTTTCTTTGGGTTTCCCTGGTGGCTCAGATGGTAAAGAATTTGCTTGCAATATGGGAGACCGGGGTTTGATCCCTGGGTCAGGAAGATCCCCTGGAGAAGTGAATGACAACCCACTCCAGTACTCTTGCCTGGAGAATTCCATGGACAGAGGAGCCTGGTGGGCTACAGTCTATAGGGTAACAAAGAGTTGGATGTGATTAAGGAACTACCAGCACTCCCTTTTCTTACTCTGCTCTGTTTCCCCCTAACAGTGTCTCCAGGAAGAAACTTACTCATGAATCTCTTGCACTGGAATCCTCATCTCAAGATCTGCTTCTAGGGATCCTGACCAAAGACAGTACGTTCAATAGTGGGATATAATGTTTCTACCAAGGGTGCATGTATGTGCTCAGTCGCTTAGTCATGTCCACCACTTTGTGACTGCATGGAGTATAGTCCATCAGGTTCCTCTATGCATGGGATTTCTCAGGCAAGAATACTGGAGTGGGTTTCCATTTCCTACTCCAGGGAATCTTCCTGACCAAGAAATCGAACCCACATCTCCTGCATCTCCCTTACTGGCAGGCGGATTCTTTACCGCTGAGCCACCTGGAAAGCCAGTCTCTACCAAGAGCCCCTACTAACTTCTCATATGCCATCTTATTTATTTATTTATTTATTTTTACTAGAGTATAGTTGCATTACAATGTTGTGTCCGTTTCTGCTGTACAAGATGAATCTGACATAAGTATACATAAGTCCTTTCCCTCTTGAGCCTCTCTCCTAACCTGCCCTCATCCTGCTCCTCTAGGTCATCACAGGGCACCAAGCTGAGTTCCCTGTGCTATCCAGCAGCTTCCCACTAGCCATCTATTTACACATGGCAGTATATATATGTCAACGCTACTCTCCTATTTCATCCACCCTATGCCTCCCCACCTCCCACGCCATCTTGTCTTATTATTCATGAAAACTTGAATAGGATTCTGCATAGCTTAGACATGACACATATATGATAACAACTCAAACAAAATAACATATCTTTGGAGACGGGTTATGGGTATTATCTCCTTTTTAATGTGGTTGGGAAGAGGTAAAGCAGAAGAGAAACTGGAAAAAAAAATAGTTCAAGCTGACAACAAGCTCCTAGTTGAAAAGCTGACATTGATGCGTTTTCACCACGGGGACTTCTCAAGGCTGCTCCAGGCTGTTCGCTATCAGTGGTTAGCCGAAGGGACTACAGACAAAGCAGGGAAAATAACATTAATGCTCAGACCTCCTGCTTTGTTTGAAATTACCAGTCGTGAAGGCTGAGCTGGTAAGAGCTTCTAAAAGCATCTGTTCACCAAATCTTTTGAAAAGTTCTCTAGACTTCCAGCTCAGGCCAACAAATGATGTTTCTTCTTTTTCACCCACAAAATCCTCTGTATCTTTACAGAAGCTCCAATACTTCATACCAACTCAGAGAGAAAGATTGTGTCAATCTGCCCTCACCACGGTTTAATGCACACCTCCATCCTAACAAAACTCACATGTGATTGATCTCTGGTTTCTTTTTTGTTAAACTAAGCCTTGCATATGGCTTTACGCTTCCAGAAGTGAATTCACCATTTCCATCCTAAAGTGATGTAGCCTTTAATTACAGGAAAGGCTGTCAGTATAGAGCAGGCTTCCTAAGCTCTAGGGAATTCCAAAATGCTTCTTATTCCTTGCCAGAGAGATAAGACAAATGAAGCATTCCCAGTTTGTGGTTTCCTCTTTAAGGCCTTTTGGAGATAGAAGGGGGAGTTTTAAAAAAATAATTAACTCTCAATCTCTTTTCTCATAATAGAAACTGCTTGTCTTCAGAAATTATGCGATACTTGTCTGAAGTAATGTGGGATTGTGGAAAGTATCCTAGACTGAGTCAGAAGATGAAGGTTCAGGTTCCAGTCTGGTCATTTAATTGCTGTGAGGAAAATTCTCAATTTCCTTCCCTATAAAATGAATGTAAAAAGAGCAAGTCCTACCAACCAAGAAAGGTTATTTTGAGGATAAAATGAAGTGTAAAATCAACAAAGACAATTTATAGTCAAATGTGAAAAGAAAATGAATACTATAATAAAGAAGTATGAGGCATCCTTAGGTGTTGATTTCAGTGAAATAATAAAAATTATATCCCTCCTTATCAGATCCAAGAAGCAGTAGCAATGTTAGTTCACAGAGCAAAGGAGCTTATTTCTAACTTTCTTTAATCTTGTAAATTTTACTTCCCTTATGTGAACCTTTATGTTGTTGCTTTGTTGACAGATTTCCTGTTCTTTTTCCCTCTAGCAGGAAAATAAAAAGTAAAAAACTGTCTCATAGCTTTTACATAAGAAAAACTCATACCTCCTACATCCTGATCCTCAATATCCCCATCCTTCAGTCAGTTCAGGTCAGTTTAGTTGCTCAGTCATCTCAGACTCTTTGTGACCCCATGAATCGCAGCACGCCAGGCCTCCCTGTCCATCACCAACTCCCGGAGTTCACTCAGACTCACGTCCATCGAGTCAGTGATGCCATCCAGCCATCTCATCCTCTGTCGTCCCCTTCTCCTCCTGCCCCCAATCCCTCCCAGCATCACAGTCTTTTCCAATGAGTCAACTCTTCGCATGAGGTGGCCAAAGTACTGGAGTTTCAGCTTTAGCATCATTCCTTCCAAAGAAATCCCAGGGCTGATCTCCTTCAGAATGGACTGGTTGGATCTCCTTGCAGTCCAAGGGACTCTCAAGAGTCTTCTCCAACACCACAGTTCAAAAGCATCAATTCTTTGGCACTCAGCCTTCTTCACAGTCCAACTCTCACATCCATACATGACCACTGGAAAAACCATAGCCTTGACTAGACGGACCTTTGTTGGCAAAGTAATGTCTCTGCTTTTGAATATGCTATCTAGGTTGGTCATAACTTTCCTTCCAAGGAGTAAGCGTCTTTTAATTTCATGGCTGCAGTCACCATCTGCAGTGATTTCGGAGCCCTAAAAATAAAGTCTGACACTGTTTCCACTGTTTCCCCATCTATTTCCCATGAAGTGATGGGACCGGATGCCATGATCTTCATTTTCTGAACGTTGAGTTTTAAGTGAACTTTTTCACTTGCCTCTTTCACCTTCATCAAGAGGCTTTTTAGTTCCTCTTCACTTTCTGCTATAAGGGTGGTGTCATCTGCATATCTGAGGTTATTGATATTTCTCCCAGCAATCTTGAATCCAGCTTGTGCTTCTTCCAGGCTTCAGCAATACATGAACCGTGAACTTCCAGATGTTCAAGCTGGTTTTAGGAAAGGCAGAGGAACCAGAGACCAAATTGCCAACATCTGGTGGATCATCGAAAAAGCAAGAGAGTTCCAGAAAAACATCTATTTCTGCTTTATTGACTATGCCAAATCCTTTGACTGTGTGGATCACAATAAACTGTGGAAAATTCTGAAAGAGATAGGAATACCAGACCACCTGACCTGCCTCTTGATAAATTTGTATGCAGGTCAGGAAGCAACAGTTACAACTGGACATGGAACAACCGACTGGTTCCAAATAAGAAAAGGAGTACGTCAAGGCTGTATATTGTCATCCCCATCCTTAACCCCTCAGAAAAGATTAAGATCATTTACTCCTAATCACTGGAGAAGGAAGTAGCAACCCACTCCAGTATTCTTGCCTGGAGAATCCCAGGGATGGGGGCCTGGTGGGCTGCCGTCTCTAGGGTTGCACAGAGTCGGACACGACTGAAGCGACTTAGCAGCAGCAGCAGCAGCCAGATGGTTATAGTGTCTACAGTCATTTCACATCCTTTCTTGACTAAATTATTGCAACAGCCTCTGTGTCTCTCCCCAAGTCAGACCCTTCATTTGCTGTTTTCCTTCATAATGTACTCTTTGTGACCCCACGGACTATAGCCTACCAGGCTCCTTTGTCCATGGAATTTTCCAGGCAAGAATACTGGAGTGGGTTTCCATTCCCTTCTCCAAGGGATTTTCCCAATCCAGGGATCGAACCTGAATCTCCTGCATTGCAGGCAGCTTCTTTATAATCTGAGACACCAGGGAAGCCCTTTATAATGCACAGAACTGATCAAATCACTCTTCTGTTTATAATCTTCTTTATTAATATCTATTACCTACATGGTTAACACAAAACCTTTATAATGGCTTTCTGAACTTTTTCAAATCTCTGTAGGCTACTTCCAACCTGTTTTTATTCTTACATGTTTATAATAATTTGACTTTTTCAAGAAACTAGGATCACCTACCATTTCCCCCACTACTTTCTTTCTAATGTTCATACTTTCATTCCTGTCTTTCCCTGTCCTAGGATTTCTTCCTCCTTTTCCTCTGCCTTTCATGATCCTGTTTACTTGTCAAAACAGAGAACAAAAGCTAGCCCTTCTCTGAAATCAGGCCCCGTTCATCTAAGAGAAGATGAGTTTCTAATTCCTATGCTTGCACATGATACTGTGATTCCATTGCCAATGATTTCCTCATATTATAACACAAATACATAGCATATGTGTGTGTGTGTGTCTGTATAGATTGTGTGTTTGTGTGTATTAGAGAAGGCAATGACAACCCACTCCAGTACACTTGCCTGGAAAATCCCATGGATGGGGGAGCCTGGTAGACTCCAGTCTGTGGGGTCGCCAAGAGTCAGACAGGACTGAGCGACTTCACTTTCACTTTTCACTTTCATGCATTGGAGAAGGAAATGGCAACCCACTCCAGTGTTCTTGCCTGGAGAATCCCAGGGACGGGGGAGCCTGGTGGGCTGCTGTCTCAGGGGTTGCACAGAGTCAGACACAACTGAAGCAACTTAGCAGCAGCAACAGCATGTATGTGTGTGTACACACACACACATACATGTCAGCCCTCATCAGCCCTCATCAGCCCTCAACTCTCTGCTACTGCTGCTACTAAGTCGCTTCAGTCGTGTCCGACTCTGTGCGACCCCATAGACGGCAGCCCACCAGGCTCCCTTGTCCCTGGGATTCTCCAGGCAAGAACACTGGAGTGGGTTGCCGTTTCCTTCTCCAATGCATGAAAGTGAAAAGAGAAAGTGAAGTCACTCAGTCAGGTCTGACTCTTGGCGACCCCATGGACTGCAGCCTACCAGGCTCCCCCGTCCATGGGATTTTCCAGGCAAGAGTAGGCTGATAAAATGGAATAAAAATTATTTTGTTCTCTAAAACCACAGTGCCTTGAGTAGAGTGTATAGTCATTACATATGTATGGAAAACTGACAGCTGTATACTTTAGTTGTATAGCAAAGGAATGGAAAAAATGCTCTGTTCAAAGACTTTAACCCTATGTGGCCCCTTGCAAAGGATGTCCTATCCCCATGACTTTCCTTCCTTAATAAAAACTTGTATGTGTTGGTATCTGTTTGTAATACTGGCAACCAGCTAAAATGGATAAACTCATTTATAATGTTTTGGTAGTAAATGCTAATGGTTGAATGTATTGGAGTACAATGATCTCAAAAATGGATACTCTAGAAGACATTAACAAGCAGAAGAGACATCTGGAAAGGGAGGCTTTGAGTCACCCTTTTTACCACGTGATAATTAAGTATCCACTATGCCTCCATGTAAAGCATCCTGCTCTTGCACAATGCAAGAAGAGTCAGTCTCTCACTGGATAAAACCCAAGAGCTATTAGTTGCCAGAATCCTGAGAAACAAACAATATATTCTAAGAGTCAAATATCTACCAGAAAATAAGTCTGTAATCTACCCATCTAGTTATGGGACTCCAGGGGAAGACCAGTGATGTGGAATTTGAATAAAAAGCTGATCTTTGATCCCAGGATGCCAAACTAGCATTATTTTTCTTTAGTACAATAGTGCACACCTAAATAGAGGCTTTTGCCAATAAGTTCTAACTCTTTGTTCCCCAATCTATTAAAAATAGTGAGTTATCCTCCATCTAAAGGATTGCCCTTAGCAGGTCTCTTTCTTGAATGAAGTTCCCCAGCATTATTTAAGAACAGAAAATTCAACTGACCCTGGATGCAATATTTTTGACTCCTCACAGAGTTGAATGGAAGTTGTTAACATGAGCTTCAAGGCAGATTTTGATTCTCACACTCAGTAACCCTCGATATTTCTAGGGCTTTTCTTCCAACCCAGGTCCAGCACTGCTTTTAGATTTCCACACGTGCCTGCTGAGAGGGGACATTTTCCTCAAATACACCTGGGGGCAGCGTGAGGTTTTTGAAATGCTGCTGAGCCAAGTCTCCAATTGATAGGTTTATTGAGACCCTGTTATGTAGTAAGCTGCCACAGTCCTGCACTTTAAAACTCAATGATGTGTGAAGAATGCAAAGGTTGACAGTCCTTTATAAAAACCATTAGCAATCCCTGCTTGGAGGGCTCATCAAGCAGGTATCAGAAAGATGAAAGAAAGTTCAATATAAATAGACTTTGCACAGAAAACTTCAAAATAAAAATGCTTTCGCTTGCACAAAAGTATGCAGTATTACTGTGCTGCAGTGAAAAGACCCAATAGCAAAGATAGTAAGTAACAACAGTAACAATCACTATCACAGTAGATCACCTCATGTATACAAAGATGAAGCTGAAATGACTTCAATATTTCTGCAGATTCAATATCTCTAATTATTTCATTCTTCTCATCAGTGAAATGGGGATGATCATGCATCCTATTTCTTCTCCAGAGAACTCTTGTGTGAGCATCATTAGATCATTAAAGAGAATTATTAGACTGGAGATTGCTGTGTGAGCAATAGGTGATTATTAATATTACCTTCTTTCATAAGAGAGCTTGCCTTTGGTATAAACATATTTTCCAGATGCTATAAGTGAATGAAGTGAACTGGAGACCTCAGTGACTCCATATAGTCAAGATAAAACAAAGTGTGAACCAGAAATTGAAGAATTCATGTCTACTTTGTTACAGTTTTTACAATTTTCAAATCACTTTTATTTTAGGTTGCAATAAAAACTTAAGATAAAATGGGTTTGACATCTCGGTTCCTTGAGATGTCCTGGTGGAATTTGGCCAGAGTTTTAATCTCAACATTTGTGTAAAATCAACAATTACGGCCCAGGCAGTAAACTGCAAAAATGGTTTCTCATGTCATCTTTTGGCACCTCTCTTCAGAAAATTGTTGTAAAGAAATTCCCCAAAATCTAAAAGTGCAGGAATCACTTGGACAATATTCTGGCTTTAACATATGTGCTGCTCTAAGTTGTCTCCAGATCTTTGTGACCCCATGGACTGTAGCCCACCAGGCTCCTCTGTCCATGGAATTTTCGAGGCAAGAATACTGCAGTGGTTTGCCATATCCTACCAGGGGCTCTTCCCGATTCAAGGATTGAAACTGCATCTCTTGCATCTCCTGCATCTCCTATATTGACAGGCAGATTCTTTACCACTGTGCCACTTGGAAAGCCCTGGCTTTAAACTATATAAAATTGATTTCTTTATTGAATATATATATATATATATATATACATATGGCTTCCTGATAGCTAAGTTGATAAAGAATCCACCTGCAATACAGGAGACCTGGGTTTGATCCCTGTGTTGGGAAGATCCCCTGGAGAAGGGAAAAGCTACCCACTCCAGTATTCTGGCCTGGAGAATTCCATGGACTACAGTCCATGGGGTCACAAAGACTCAGACATGACTTAACGACTTTCCCCTTCACATATTTATATACACATTTATGTACAGATAGTATATACTATGTCTGTAGTATATAGACAGAGTGCCTGAAGAACTATGGATGGAGGTTTGTGACATTGTGCAAGAGGCAGTGATCAAGACCATTCCCAAGAAAAAGAAATGCAAAAAGGCAAAATGGTTGTCTGAGGAGGCCTTGCAAATAGCAGAGAAAAGAATAGAAGCTAAAGGCAAATGAGAAAAGGAAAGATATACCCATTTGTAGAATTCCAAAAAATAGCAAGAAGAGATAAGACAGACTTCCTCAGTAATCAATGCAAAGAACTAGAGGAAAACAACAGAATGAGAAAGACTAGAGATCTCTTTAAGAAAATTTGACATACCAAGGGAACATTTCAAGCAAAGATGGGCACAATAAAGGACAGAAATGGTATGGACCTAATAGAAGCAGAAGATATTCAGAAGAGGTGGCAAGAATACACAGAAGAACTGTACAAAAAAGATCTTCATGACCCAGATAACCACAATGTTATGATCACTCACCTAGAGTCAGACAACCTGGAATGTGAAGTCAAGTGGGCCTTAGGAAGCATCACTATGAACAAAGCTAGTGGAGGTGATGGAATTCCAGTTGAGCTATTCCAAATCCTGAAAGATGGTGCTGTGAAAGTGCTGCACTCAATATGCCAGCAAATTTGGAAAACTCAGCAGTGGCCACAGGACTGGAAAAGGTCAGTTTTCATTCCAATCCCAAAGAAAGGCAATGCCAAAGAATGTTCTAACTACTGCACAATTGCATTCATCTCACAGGCTAGTAAAGTAATGCTCAAAATTCTCCAAGCCAAGTTTCAACAGTACATGAACTGTGAACTCCAGATGTCCAAGCTGGAATTAGAAAAGGCAGAGGAACCAGAGATCAAATTGCCAACATCTGTTGGATCATCAAGAAAGCAAGAGAGTTCCAGAAAAACATCTACTTTTGCTTTTGACTGTGTGCATCACAGCAAACTGTGGGAAATTCTTAAAGAGATGGGAAAACCAGACCACTTTATCTGCCTCTTGAGAAATCTGTATGCAGGTCAAGAAGCAACAGTTAGAACCAGACATGGAATAATAGACTGGTTCCAAATCAGGAAAGGAGTGTGTCAAGGCTGTATATTGTCACCCTGCTTATTTAACTTACATGCAGAACACATCATGAAAAATGCCAGGCTGGATGAAGCACAAGCTGGAATCAAGATTGCCAGGAGAAGTATCAATAATCTCAGATATGCAGATGACACCACCTTTATTGCAGAGAGTGAAGAGGAACTTCTTTTCACTTGATGAAAGTGAAAGAAGAGAGTGAACAAGTTGGCTTAAAACTCAACACTCAAAAAATGAAGATCATGGCATCCAGTCCCATCACTTCATGGCAAATATATGGGAAAGCAATGGAAACTGTGACAGACTTTATTTTCTTGGACTCCAAAATCACTGCAGATGGTGACTGCAGCCATGACATTAAAAGTCACTTGCTCCTTTGAAGAAAAGTTATGACCAACCTAGACAGCATATTAAAAAGCAGAGACATTACTCTGCTGACAAAAATCTGTCTAGTCAAACCTATGATTTTCCCAGTAGTCATGTATGAATGTGAGATTTGCACTGTAAAGAAAGCTGAGTGCTGAAGAATTGATTCTTTTGAACTGTGGTGTTGGAGAAGACTCTTGAGAGTCCCTTGGACTGCAAGGAAATCCAACCAGTGTATCCTAAAGGAAATCAGTCCTGAATATTCATTGGAAGGACTGATGCTGAGGATTGAAGGCAGGAGGAGAAGGGGACGATGGAGGATGAGATGGTTGGATGGCTTCACTGACTCAATTGACATGAGTTTGAGCAGGCTCCAAGAATTGGTGTTGGACGGGGAAGCCTGGCGTGCTGCAGTCCATGGGGTTGCAAAGAGTTGCACATGACTGGGTGACTGAACTGAACTGAACTGAACTGATATATATAGTCATTTAGCTAATGCCAGAATAATCTAATAAAACAGGTGTATAAAAATGTCATTTTCTGCATATGATGCAAATAACTATTGTGTAAGAGTTTGGTTTTTTAAAATAACTAAATTGTCTAATTAAAAGACTGAATTTTTTAACTTTATCATGAGTTGGATCATCGTATAAGTTGCCTCAACATAATGAAAACACCAAAGGAAAAAAGGAACATATTTTTTTGCTCCCCAAGGCACATCTGAGTTTCCAAAGCCATGGGGAAAGTGATCTGGGAAGTAACCATGATTTTCCAACTAGAAGACTTGATGCATCACTTTGGAACGAGAGGCAGAGCCAGATGTGTTCCTGACAGGGTTTCCGTGATTCTATCAGCTCCATGCTGGGACAGCTTCGTTGTCATAATTCCATACATCCTGCCCTGATGCTTTTGATTTCCTCCTTTAGAAAAAATCAAACCACATTTGATTGTCCTCGTTTTAAAAATAGCATCGAAAACAAAGCCTTTGATGTCTTTTATTATCATTGCTTTGGGCTGTTGGAATCACCTAATTTTTGGAATTTGGTTAGTGACTCCTCTGAGACTAAGTACTTCTAGAAGCTGCTCTAAAAGATGAAAATACCAACCATAAAAACTGAAGTAAAACAAAAGTGTAAGTGCAATGATTGAAGACGCATCACATACAACATAGTTGGCAGTGCCTTTTGTTATGACTTCTTTTATATAAATATAGTGTTTAAGAAACAGAAAGAGATGAGAAATTATTTAATAAGTAAAATAAACATGAAACTATTAAAAGGTGTAAATATTTAACAGAAAATGAAAATGTTTGAGAATAGTACACATATTTGCTGATGCTGTACATATTTGCTTAGATTTGTTATTTAATATGTGACCAGATTTAATGTAGTTCAGATCCAGGTTAAATGCATGCCTTGAATCCTTATAAGCAGGGTGGAAGTTTCCTAATTTATTTCCATTTGAAAGTTCCAGAACTGTCAGACTATTGTATTATCAATACAAAACCAGCATTCCCTATTATTGTAAAGAAGAAGCAATTGCAATGTAATTTTGTAAATATACAACTGGTGTTTTTCTCTCCTTGGCTGCGTACAGATAAGTAATATTAAGAAAAAGCTTCCATAATAGTAATTTTGAAATAACATTTATTAAATTTATGTACCACAAACCTAATTAATGTGAAGCCTAATTTAAGAATTCATGATGAATACAGTGTCACATGCACTGCTTTAAATAGTATGCAAGGTTGCAAATAATACTGTCCCTAAAAGTTTGACAAGTATAATAAATACACTTTAATTTCAGCTTAAAAAAGTTATTTTCTTTTCATCTTCGTAGGAACATAATCAACTCTCAGTCTGTGTTCTGTCCATCCTTACCCTTTATCCAGTTAATTCTTATTAGGGGGTTTCCCAGGTGACTCAGTGGTAAACAATCTGCCTGCCAGGGCAGGAGACTCAGGTTCGATTCCTGGGTCGAAAATCCCCTGGAGAAGGAAATGGCAACCCACTCTAGTAGTCTTGTCTGGGAAACCCCATGGACAAAGGAGCCTGGTGGGCTGCAATCCACAGGGTCGCAAAGAATCCCACAACTTAGCAACTAAAGAGTAACAACAATTCCTAAGTGTCACTCTTTCAAGGAAGACTTCCTCAAAAGATACCACTCTTTTTTTTTTCTTCTAATTTTATTTTATTTTTAAACTTTACATAATTGTATTAGTTTTGCCAAATATCAAAATGAATCCGCCACAGGTATACATGTGTTCCCCATCCCGAACCCTCCTCCCTCCTCCCTCCCCATACCATCCCTCTGGGCCGTCCCAGTGCACCAGCCCCAAGCATCCAGCATGGTGCATCGAACCTGGACTGGCAACTCGTTTCCTACATGATATTTTACATGTTTCATTGCCATTCTCCCAAATCTTCCCACTCTTTCAAAGTTCCCAAGAGCTCTTCCTGGCTCCTCTTGTTTCTATTCCTAATCTAGTCTAGCAGCTAATCCAGTTGCAGCATCTCAAAATTATATTCAGAAAATGAGCACTTTTCACTACCTATAAGATTGCCACCAGTTTCTAAACCACCCTTATCTGTGCCTGAAATATTAAATGAACTCCTCATTGGTTTACCTGATTCTATCTTGATCCTTATGGCCAGAGTCATCTTTTTTTATTATTAATTTTTACTGTAGTGGTTGTTTTGCCGTGTTTCTAACTGAACAGCAAAATGAATCAGCCATACATACACACATCATTTTAAGACATGTCAGACCATGCCATGTTTCAAAGCCCCAAAGCTTCCTATTTTACTAGGGTAAAGCCAATGCCTTTGAGAATGGTTAGAAGGCTCTCCTTAATCCATTTCCCAATTCATTTCAAGGCCTCTCTGACCACATCTCCATCTATTTCTCCTTGATACACTCCACCCTAGAATCTACCTATTTATTTTGTAATTATTGCTTCTCTGTAAAACAGATCTTTTGCCTACTTTAGTCAAGAAAAATAGAGATTTTTTTTAAACCTGCTTTGTTCACTACTGTAAACCCAGAAGGAGAAGAGACACATATAGTAAACAAAAAATATTAAGTGAATAAATCACTATACTTGTCTCTCAAGGCACTTGTACAAACACACCCCTCTCCATCTGTGTTTAGTGTGATATTTGTTTAATGTTTGCTTTCCCTATACTCACCGCTGACGTAAGCACCTGAGTTCAGAAATCATTTATGTTTTGTCTACCTTGTATCCTCAATGCCTAGTGTATAACAGACCCATAATATGTATAATACATATTTATTTATTTAGTGAATTAACAAAAGGGAAATAGTATGCTGTCTTTCTCTTCTTTGTTTTCTAATGAGCTTATAATATATTACTCTAAGATTAAAATATTTAATAGTGTACCAACTATTGGATCTGTATCATCTCCATAAAGCAATCCAAAATTTAACTTCTCTGTCTTACCCAAGTACACTACTTAAATGATACTTTTGTTATCTGTTGGATACATACCTTATTAACAAGGTCAGTACCTTTTTTATTTTACAGGAGGCAGAAACAGATTTAATGTACTTAGCCCTTTCTTAGAAACAATGCAGTTCTGCAACCATCATTTTAATCCATCATGCTAAACAAAGAAAATACTTGGTACCTTGCATGAGTTTACATGAGCAACAATAATAAGACAAGCAGGACATGATCAGAAAAAGAAGCCGTGGCCATATATTAATTGGGAAGATCAATGCACTCCAGTCTTTGTCTAGGCCTGTTCCCTCATGACCAGGTTTCTTGCCAGAAGCAGTTAATTAAAAGGGGATGTGCTATTTTTTGTTTTCCTGGCTGAAGGCAGGACTCACTCCAAAGTAGCTCACCAAGCCTGTGGTGGAGGGAACTAGAACTCGTTAACAGACTTACCCTTATAATGCAGCACAGCCACCTCTCTGTCAATTACATTTGGTTTAAGGAGACTTGAGGTTTCCATTAAACAACTCCTAAAAGCAATCTGCAGGTGCAAGAGTAAGGGTAGCAATAACACATAGGCGTAACACGTTATCAGTTTTCTTCCAAAATGTGCCTTGGGCTAAGGTCTGTCTGTGGTTGATGGCCAATGTAGACAGCTGTATGAGTCACATTCTACATGGCTTTCACTGGTCCAGGAAAAAAATGGAGCATTCTGTGGAGTCCTTGTGTACGTGTAATTAAAATATACATTTTTATAATCCAAATTTGTTTAAACTTTCCCCTTTTGAAAGAAAATTTGTGTGGGTCTCTATCTTCTGTGGATCACTAATTTGTTAAGAAATTCTAAGACTGTCTTAAATTAAAAAAAAAACACTGCATACCACCCTAAGACAACCTAGATGGGGACATAGATGTGGATTAGCAAGGTAGCTCAGATGGTAAAGAACCTGCCTGCAATGCAGGAGACCCAGATTCAGTCCCTTGGTACGGAAGATGCCCTGGAGAAGGGCATGGCAACCCACTCCAGTATTCTTGCCTGGCGAATTCCATGGGCAGAGGAGCCTGGCGGGCTACAGTCCATGGGGTTACAAACAGTCAGACACGACTGAGCCACTTTCACTTTGTGACTTTTACCAAGGTTCTCATGCCTCATCAGGTACTATTCTTATAACGGTTCAAAAGTAATTAGCAGTCTTTTATATGACAAGATATAACACTTTAATCTACATATTTCCCACTACAACACATGTAAGACAATTGTAACACATCCCAGTATTCTTGCCTGGAGAATCTCCACGGACAGAGGAGCCTGGCAGGCACCATTCCCTTCTAGTGCATAAATTCATTCAAAACATATATATGAAAGCCTATTGTGGGATCTGAGAACACAGCACTAACCAAATCCCTGCCCTGAAGCAAATCATATTCCAGTAAGGAAGAAACAAATACTTGTCTACTACTAATAATAATCATAGTTGTAGTGATAACATGTAATACTTTTGTAGTTTTTTGGGCTAAGTGCTGTTTCTATCTATCTATCTATCCATTACTTTCAGTTCAGTTCAGTTCAGTCCCTCAATTGTGTACAACTCTTTGCAACCCCATGAATTGCAGCACGCCAGGCCTCCATGTCCATCACCAACTCCCAGAGTTCACACAGACTCACATCCATCGAGTCAGTGATACCATCCAGCCATCTCATCCTCTGTCGTCCCCTTCTCCTCCTGCCCCGAATCCATCCCAGCATCAGAGTCTTTTCCAATGAGTCAACTCTTCGCATGAGGTGGCTAAAGTACTGGAGTTTCAGCTTTAACACCATTCCTTCCAAAGAAATCCCAGGGCTGATCTCCTTCAGAATGGACTGGTTGGATCTCCTTGCAGTCCAAGGGATTCTCAAGAGTCTTGTCCAACACCACAGTTCAAAAGCATCAATTTTTCGGGGCTCAGCCTTCTTCACAGTTCAACTCTCACATCCATACATGACCACTGGAAAAACCATAGCCTTGACTAGATGGACCTTTGTTGGCAAAGTAATGTCTCTGCTTTTGAATATGCTATCTAGGTTGGTTATAATTTTCCTTCCAAGGAGTAAGTGTCTTTTAATTTCATGGCTGCAGTCACCATCTGCAGTGGTTTTGGAACCCAAAAAAATAAAGTCTGACACTGATTCCATTGTTCCCCATCTATTTGCCATGAAGTGATGGGATTGGATGCCATGATCTTCGTTTTCTGAATGTTGAGCTTTAAGCCAACTTTTTCACTCTTCACTTTCACTTTCATCAAGAGGCTTTTTAGTTCCTCTTCACTTTCTGCCATAAGGGTGGTGTCATCTACATATCTGAGGTTATTGATATTTCTCCTGGCAATCTTGATTCCAGCTTGTGCTCCAGTGTTTCTCATGATGTACTCTGCATATAAGTTAAATAAGCAGGGTGATAATATACAGCCTTGACGTACTCCTTTTCCTATTTGGAACCAGTCTGTTGTTCTATGTTCAGTTCTAACTGTTGCTTCCTGACCTGCATACAGATTTCTCAAGAGGCAGGTCAGGTAGTCTGGTATTCCCATCTCTTTCAGAATTTTCCACAGTTTATTGTGATCCACACAGTCAAAGGCTTTGGCATAGTCAATAAAGCAGATATTGATGTTTTTCTGGAACTTTCTTGCTTTTTCCATGATCCAGTGGATATTGGCAATTTGATCTCTGGTTCCTCTGCCTTTTCTAAAACCAGCTTGAACATCTGGAAATTCATGGTTCATGTATTGCTAAAGCCTGGCTTGGAGAATTTTGAGCATTTCTTTACTAGCGTGTGAGATGAGTGCAACTGTGAGGTAGTTTGAGCATTCTTTGGGATTGGAATGAAAACTGACCTTTTCCAGTCCTGTGGCCACTACTGAGTTTTCCAAATTTGCGGGCATATTGAGTGCAGCACTTTCACAGCATCATCTTTTAGGATTTGAAATAGCTCAACTGGTATTCCATCACCTCCACTAGTTTTGTTCATAGTGATTTTTTCTAAGGCCCACTTGACTTCACATTCCAGGATGTCTGGCTCTAGGTCAGTGATCACACCATCGTGATTATCTTGGTTGTGAAGATCTTTTTTGTACAGTTCTTCTGTATATTCTTGCCACCTCTTCTTAATATCTACTGCTTCTGTTAGGTCCATACCACTTCTGTCCTTTATTGAGCCCATCTTTGCATGAAGTGTTCCCTTAGTATCTCTAAAAATCTTGAAGAGATCTTTAGTCTTTCCCATTCTGTTGTTTTCCTCTATTTCTTTGCATTGGTCGCTGAGGAAGGCTTTCTTCTCTCTTCCTGCTGTTCTTTGGAACTCTGCATTCAAATGTTTATATCTTTTCTTTTCTCCTTTGCTTTTCACTTCTCTTCTTTTCAAAGCTATTTGTAAGGCCTCCCCATACAGCTATTTTGCTTTTTTGCGTTTCTTTTCCATGGGGATGGTCTTGATCCCTGTCTCCTGTACAATGTCACGAACCTCAGTCCATAGTTCATCAGGCATTCTATCTATCAGATCTAGTCCCTTAAATCTATTTCTCACATCCATTGTATAACCATAAGGGATTTTATTTAGGTCATACCTGAATGGTCTAGTGGTTTTCCCTACTGTCTTCAATTTAAGTCTGAATTTGGCAATAAGGAGTTCATGATCTGAGCCACAGTCAGCTCCCAGTCTTGTTTTTGCTGACTGTATCAGCTTCTCCATCTTTGGCTGCAAAGAATATAATCAATCTGATTTCAGTGTTGACCATCTGGTGATGTCCATGTGCAGAGTCTTCTCTTGTGTTGTTGGAAGAGGGTGTTTGCTATGACCAGTGCATTTTCTTGGCAAAACTCTATTAGCCTTTGCCCTGCTTCATTCCGTATTCCAAGGCCAAATTTGCCTGTTACTCCAGGTATTTCTTGACTTCCTGCTTTTGCATTCCAGTCCCCTATAATGAAAAGGACATCTTTTTTGGGTGTTAGTTCTAAAAGATCTTGTAGGTCTTCATAGAACCCTTCAACTTCAGCTTCTTCAGCGTTACTGGTTGGGGCATAGACTTGGATTACTGTGATACGGAATGGTTTGCCTTGGAAACGAACAGAGATCATTCTGTCGTTTTTGAGATTGCATCCAAGTACTGCATTTCGAACTCTTTTGTTGACCATGATAGCTACTCCATTTCTTCTGAGGGATTCCTGCCCACAGCAGTAGATATAATGGTCATCTGAGTTAAATTCACCCATTCCAGTCCATTTCAGTTCACTGATTCCTAGAATGTCGACATTCACTCTTACCATCTCTTGTTTGACCACTTCCAATTTGCCTTGATTCATGGACCTGACATTCCAGGTTCCTATGCATATTTATGGCATCGGACTGCCGGGGACCAGCCCCGGCTGATCCAGGGTATTCGAAGCGGGGACGGCGTCGGCGAGGATCAGGAAACAATTGCTTAATTAAACGTTAATTAAGGATATAAAGAGTAATAGAATGAGGATAGCTCAGTGAAGAAATTCAGTGGAGAAAAGAGGCTGAAATAAGGATAGCTCAGTGAGGAAATTCAGTGGAGAAAAGAGGCTGAATAATTCAGCCAGAAGGTAAGAGAAAGAACGACATGGTGAGACCAAGTTTCGGTGAACAAGGCCCGCACTTTATTTTTCAAAGTAGTTTTTATACCTTAAGTTATGCACAGAGGATAATGGGGGAAGGGGTAGAGTCTTGCAGCAAACCAGGCTTTCTTCCTGCAAACTTATCATATGCAAAAGCTTAGGTGATTTGCATCATCTTCTGGCCCGGAGGCCTGTTAACATTTTAAGACCTTTTCTTCAGAAAACTTATTTTTCTCTAAAGGTGATTGGTCAGGAGCCACCCTCCAAAAGCATTAGATAAAGTTGCATTCCTACAGAGCAAAGGTGTGGTGGGCTACAACAAGAAAAAGAATTAACTCAAGGGTCCCAGGTTACAAACATTAAAGCTACTATTTACACCAATTATATTAACCAATACACTGCCAGGGACACAGCAGGTAAGGGATATGGAGACTTAGCAGCAAACATTGGCCCAACAAGTGAAAATCCCTTCACCAATACAATTTCTAATCAATCTTTTAACTACTCAAAAGAATCTGTGTTTAGACAGTTTAGAACATCTCCTGCCTCTCACAGTTGGGAGGCTCTGAACAATCACATGAGGCCGGAAAAACCTATTCAGGCAGGCTAGAGGATTTCCAAAGGAGTTTGTAGGTTAAACACTGTCACACCCAGGAATTATTAACTGGAGCTGTAAGCTAACTCTTTTTTCAGAGAGGTAGTGGGGGACAGCCCCCCGTAAAGTCAGAGGTGTAGGTGAAAGCACAAAGCAGAAAGTAGGCAGACTCTGGTTTTGGGGGTATATGCTCGAGAATTTCCAGGGGTCTCCTGAAGCTTGATCCCGCCTTTGCGTATGCCGAGCCTCCTTCCTCATGACCTTTGTCATGGGCGGAGTTCCTCACGCTGGCTACCGGCAGTGATAGAATTCCAGTTGAGCTATTCCAGATCCTGAAAAGTGCTGCACTCAATATGCAATATGCACTCAATATGCAATATGCCGGCTCCCGGCATCGGACCTTGCTTCTATCACCAGTCACATCCACAGCTGGGTATTGTTTTTGCTTTGGTTCCATCCCTTCATTCTTTCTGGAGTTATTTCTCCACTGATCTCCTGTAGCATATTGGGCTCCTACTGACCTGGGGAGTTCCTCTTTCAGTATCCTATCATTTTGGCTTTTCATAACGTTCATGGGGTTCTCAAGGCAAGAATACCGAAGTGGTTTGCCATTCCCTTCTCCAGTGGACCACATTCTGTCAGACCTCTCCACCATGACCTGCCCGTCTTGGGTGGCCCCACAGGGCATGGCTTAGTTTCATTGAGTTAGACAAGGCTGTGGTCCTAGTGTGATTAGATTGACTAGTTTCCTATGATTATGGTTTCAGTGTGTCTGCCCTCTGACGCCCTCTTGCAACACCTACCGTCTTACTTGGGATTCTCTTACCTTGGGCGTGGGGTATCTCTTCACGGCTGCTCCAGCAAAGCACAGCTCCTTCTCTTTACCTTGGACGAGTGGTATCTCTTCACCGCCACCCCTCCTGACCTTGAACATGGAATAGCTTCTCTAGGACCTCCTGCGCCCGCACAGCCACCACTCCTTGGACGTGCGGTTGATCCATTCCTTTATTGTTCACTATAATACATTAAGGTAGCTATGAGTATCCTATTTTACAGACGTAAAAACTGAGACACAGAGAAGTGTGTCATTTGTCCAAGGCCCTATTTCCTGTAAGTTGTATAGTTGGAATTTGAATTAAGTATGTCCACAAATTCTTTGACCCTCTTTCCTTTAAGAGCTTGCATGTTCTCCGTCACTCAGTCGTGTCTGACTCTGTGACCCCATGAACTCTAGCCTGCCAGGCACCTCTGTCCATGGGATTTTCCAGGCAAGAAGACTGGAGTGGGTTGCCATTTCCTTCTCTGGGGAATCTTCCTGACCCAGGGATCCAACTTGTGTCTCCTGCATTGACAGGTGGATACTTCATCACTGAGCCACCTAGGAAGCCTTTCCTTTAAGAGGTGGAGCCTAATTTCATTTCCCTTGAGTGAGGGACAGATTTATTATTTTAACAAATAGAAGACAGAGGATAAGGTGTGTTGACAACCAAGATGAAGATATAAACAGCACTGGGGCTTCTTCTTTTTTCTCTCTGTCTTGGAGCACTGTCTGGGGAACACGAGCTGCCAGGCCCCAGAGACATTCAGTCGTTACCAGCACATGTCCATGTGGTGAACACTGAAGCCTTCTGCAGACAACCAGTGTTCCCTTGTCAGGACTGAGCACAGCTGCCTCTGAATGGGGATGTCCAGCTCCAGCCAAGCCCCAGATGATAACATCCCTGGCTGATGTGAACTGAAACCTCTCTGCCAGAATCATCAAGCTAAAATGCTCCCAGATTCCTGGCCCATGTAAGCTATGTGATGACAAGCATTTGTTGCTTTAAGGCACTGTGTTTTGGGATCCTATTTACACAGCAATAGAAAACTAATATGGCAGTCAAGAAAAGATTCTCTGGGAAGGTAACATTTGACCAGACGCTTGAATCGAATGAAGAAGAAAACATTAAGAGTGTTTTGGGGAAACCATTTCAAGCAGGAGGAAAAAAAATACACTCAAACCTTGAGTATGTTTATTGCATGCAAAGAACAAGAAGTAAGTCGTCCATTTAGCTCAACAGAGACAGAGAAGAATGGCAGGGGCTGGGGTTGGAAATTTGTATCATTATAGAAGGATTTCAGAGAAGGCAATGGCACCCCACTCCAGTACTCTTGCCTGGAAAGTCCCATGGACGGAGGAGCCTGGTGGGCTGCAGTCCATGGGGTCGCGGAGAGTCGGACCTGACTGAGCGACTTCACTTTCACTTTTCACTTTCCTGCATTGGAGAAGGAAATGGCAGCCCACTCCAGAGTTCTTACCTGGAGAATCCCAGGGACGGGGGAGCCCGGTGGGCTGCCGTTTATGGGGTCGCACAGAGTCGGACACGACTGAAGCAACTTGGCAGCAGCAGAAGGATTTGATTTCACTCTACCTGTAACATGGATCCCTTGAACAGTTGTGAGCAGGGAGTGATTCACTGTGCAAAAGATCATAATGGCTGCTGGATGGAGAACAGACTGGAGCAGAGCAAGAGTAGAATCATCAAGGTCACTTAGGAAGCTGCTTTAATAACCGTGGTGAGACACAGCGGTGGCTTGGATGAGGGTGCAAATGTGGGGGAAGGGCAGATTCAAGATTTAGAAGTGAAAGAAGGTGAAGTTGCTCAGTCGTGTCCGATTCTTTGCGACCTCATTGACTGTAGTCTACCAGGCTCCTCTGTCCATGGAATTTTCCAAGCAAAAGTACTGGAGTAGGTTGCCATTTCCTTCTCCAGGGGATCTTCCGGACAGGGGGATCAAACGTGGGTCTCCCTCATTGCAGGCAGACATCTTACCATCTGAGCCAACCAGGGAAGATGAAGCCAATAGGACTTGCTGCTGGATTGGATCCCAGGGAAATCAGTGTTTTTAAGCTCCACTGTTTCCATTGGAAAAGTATTTTGGAGGAAACCTGGATGGAAGTGGCACATTTTTTTCCTTTTCTTTTTTTTTTTTTTTAAATTGAAACATGCTGTGTTAGCTTTAGGTATACAGTAAAGTGACATATAGATACACACACACACACACACACACACACACACAGTCAGTTACTTCAGTCATGTCTGACTCCTGCAACCTCATGGACTGTATCCTGCCAGGCTTCTCTGTCCATGGGATTCTCCAAGCAAAAATACTGGAGTGGATTGATGACCAACAAGAATATACTATGTATAGCACAGGAAACTATATGCAATGTTTTATAATAACTTATAAGAGAAAAGAATCTAAAAAAGAATACACACACACACACTTATATATATATGAAAAAGAGAGTGAAAGTTTTATTTGCTTAGTTGTGTCTGACTTTCTGTGACCCCATGGGTTGTAGCCTACCAGGCTCCTCTCTCCATAGGGTTCTCCAGGCAAGAATACTGGAGTGGGTTGCCATGCCCTCCTTCAGGGGATCTTCTAAATCCAGGTATTGAACCTGCATCTTTTACATCTCCTACATCGGCAGGTGGGTTCTTTACCACTAGCGCCACTTGGCTCAGATGATGAAAGAATCGGCCTGCAATTTAGGAGACCCAGGTTCCATCCCTAGGTTGGGAAGATATCTTGGAGAAGGAAATGGCAACCCACTCTAGTACTCTTGCCTGGAGAATCCCATGGACAGAGGAGCCTGGTAAGCTACAGTCCATGGGGTCACAAAAAGTCAGACATGACAGAAAATAACACTTCCGCTCTCTTTTTCATAAATAGGGGTGTGTGTGTGTGTGTGTGTGTGTGTATGTATATGCATTTTTTTCAGATTCTTTTCTCTTATAACTTATTATAAGACATTGAGTGTAGTTCCCTGTTGGTTATCTATTTTATACTTAGCAGTGTGTATATATATGTTAATTTCAAACTGTTAGTTCGTCCTTCCCCTCTTTTCCCCTTTGGTAACCATAAATTTGTTTTCCTCTGTCTGTGAGTCTATTTCTGGCATGATTTCTTCCTTGGACATTCAGGGGAAGGAATTGAAATATAAGTGTAAATTAGAATAAACACACATTTTGTTTACTTTTTCTGCTCTTTCCAAGAATATTGTACTATATCTTCCGGTGAGATAAATGAAATCTGTCACTCTGAGGCATGCCCTTATAAAATGTGAAATTAAAAGAGAAGAGAAATGTTAATGACCTAAGAAATTCTCTTGTGTTTGTCCTTTGTGATACCACTAGGTCTCTCTGCGTCAGGAAGAACACTGTGAAAGTAGCTTATCCTTCCTTCAAAGTTAGAAACTATGATATATGCAATGGGACAGCTTTTGAAAATGGGGAAGACAACACTATTTGGTGTGCTATGGCAGTTCTTTGAAACAACATGCCCAGTATCCCAGAGTAGAGCCAGCTTTCCAAGGTGGCTACTGAGAATAAGACTCTGGCCACCATGCCATTCCAAAGCCATTAATAGCTGCATCCAAATGCAGTTAATCTTAAAAATTAACAAAAACCCTAACCACTTGGACCAGAGTAAGTAACGTGGACCAGATGAGAGGAAGTGTGACACAAGTATCGCCTGATCAAGCTTTTTCAATATTTTTGGAGAGTCCTGAGTAGACTTGAATAAGAAATATTCATGGTCACCTGTCATCTGTTTTGATTTTGTAGGCAAAATCTATTAAGTTTTTATTCTTACAAATAGCACATAGGCATCTCAGAAGTTCATGGTCCATATCCCCTGTTCCTAATTCTTTCTCTTCCTTATTTCGAAGAGAAGAAAATTTCCTTGATGGTCAAGTTTGATACCAGGCTGAGATGCCAGAAGACTCCAAAAATAAGGAAGAACGTTCATTAAACCAAGCCACTAGGAATCCAGGAGATCAAATCATGGGTTCTCTTCTACTATCAGCATTCGCCAGCATGTCTACGACTCCTATATGTGTCCTTTTCCATTAGGACTGTGGATGTATAGTCTATGTCATATCTTTTCAGCATGTGAGTGTTATAGTTCTTCATTCTCTTTGAAATTAGCCACGGTCATGTGACTTGCTTTAGCCAGTGAAAGGTAATCTGAAGTGACATTTATTTCTTCCAGACAGAAGCTTTAGGAGCCAGTGTATAATTACCACATTCCCTTTTCCTCCCTCCTGGTTCTTATAAAAACACACGTCAAGATAGATCTTTCAGTCTGAGTCCCTAGGTGATTACAGGAGGCCCTTCACCCCTTATCCCCTCCTTCTGCCCAGGTGACATGAGCAAATATAAGCCTTTGTTGAGTTTATGCCTTGAGAGTTGAGGGTCATTTGTTGCTGCAGCAAAACCGAGACTATCCTGATGGATACAGTCCCAAAACTATACATACATGTTTAACACTACACAGATGGAAGGGACATCAGAAATGGTGAAATCTGAGATCAGGTTTCAAAGTATCCTAAACTGAACCTCAGATGACCAAGGGGCTCCAAGGAATAAAGAAGCAATTAGTCCACACTCATCTGTTCACATTCATGCACTGACCTCAAAAAGAGCTGCCTGGTCCTCTTGGTTGCCAGAGTGGCCTGGAGAGAATTCCCCCAGCAGTGCTTCACCCCACATTGAGGGTAGGTTTTAATAAAAACAACAGGACTCAGGCACCGATTGCCAAATAAGTCTCCTGATTTTTCTGACATGAAGCAGGCTCTGTCATATTTAACAGAGGCGGACAGAGCCTCCTATGCCTTTGCATTCGTCATGGTGAGAGTGATAGCCTTTACATGCTGCTGACATTGCTGGTTTTTGTCATGTGTAAAGCATACAGCTCTGTGAGCTAACTGCCGCTCCTCCCTCAAAGGTTTAATTAAGTAAATCACATGCCATGGCCCTCTTTCTATCTGTTTGATTAGTGTGCAGTGAAAAATTTATTGTTGCCAAGCCTCAGAGTAATTTATTTTTTTCTCCAGGGTCTGCAGAGTACTGTTTCCCCATATTCAGTTCTTTGTTGGGGGTGGTGGTGGTGTGTATTTCACGGAATGAGAAACAAATGGCTTGTGAAGCCTAAACACACAGAGGTTTCCTGTCTTGTTCAAAGTCAGAATACCTTTGTCTTGTTCATCACTGCGAACGAGGGACCCATGGAGCTTTCACACCAAAAAATATTTGTGTTTTTTCTTTATTCCAAAGAGATGCAATCATATGGTAAATACATGAGCTAACTCTGAACTTCAGCTTTTAGTGGTACTACCTACGTGCTCTTGATTTTGAACATGTTATTTAAACTTCAGTTTCATCAGTTATACAATAGAATGATAGTCCGTTTCATAAGTTGTGAGGATTATATGTTAACGCATATAAAGTACCAAGCCAGTGCCTAGAATATTATAAGTATGAAATAAATGTTAACATTTATTCTTTTATATTTAACTTATTGTTCCCCTGAAGGAAAGTTGCTAATCACATGTGTTATATCTCTACTTAATGTAGAAAAAGAGGAAGAGTAGAATGAGGATAATAGTACCTGCCCTTACATATTTTTCAAAGAGAAAATAAAAATATATATATTATTTAATGCTCTAGATATATAGTAGTATATGTACTTATTTACATGATTGTATCCCTTTGATGCTAACAAGAAAAACACATATTTGAAGTCAGAGATCATAGTTTTTCACATTTGCAAGCCCTGCTTTTACGTAATAGTGTACATATGATAAAGCTGCTCTTCATTTTTTAAAAAAAGAATAAATGAATGACTCCCTCCTTTACCTTTTATATTTTACATTTCCTTTACAATAGTACTCCTCTGTGTCCTCAACTGCATTTCAAAAGTATTTCCAAATTTAACTGCTCATCATTACGAGAACTTGATAAACACATAGATTCCTTGGCTCTACCTAGTCAGGATTTGACTTAGTGTGACTGGATAGAGCTTCCCTGATGACTCAGTGGGTAAAGAATCCGTCTGCAATGCAGGAGACACAGGCGATGCAGTTTAGATTCCTGGGTTGGGAAGCTCCCCTGGAGGAGGAAATGGCAACCCACTCCAGTGTTCTTGCCTGCAGAGTCCCATGGACAAGAGCAGCCTGGCGGGCTACAGTCCAAAGGGTTGCAAAGAGTTAGACATGACTGAGCAACTAATCACTCATGCCCATGACTGGGATAGAACCCAGAAATGGGTATATTTTGTAAACTTCTAAGGTTTAACCAGGCCATTTGTTAGTTTCAGCAATCATCCTTCTCAGGTCTCTTTCAAATCCAATAATGTATGAGGCAAGCCTGAGCTGAAAATCAATCGAGATGGGCGAAGGTTTTAGAAATAGCTGGCCCAGATGATTATATCAGAATCAGAAATCTGTGTCATATTTTTTCTTTTATAACTTCCTACAACAAGTTCTCATATAAAATCAGGGTAAGTAACCCCAAAAGTCCCTCAGGCATGCTTTTTATTTTCCCCCTTCAAATAACATTTTAAGGTTAGAGCGATGTGTTTCACTTAATGTTTTTTATATAAATTGTGACTGAGCTAGAAATAGTTCTAAAAATTAAGCAATCCCACCACATAGCAGAAAAGAGAACATTTTGGATAGCAAAAAGTTTATTTAGATGACTCAAGTCACCAATGGTTTATTCTTCCACTAAAAAAATTATAATAAATGCATAGATTAGACATTTGCCAACTTTCAGTATTTGAAAGGCTGTAAATAACAAAGCAAACACTTCCTTCGACACATGATTCATAACAATCTGCAACCAGATCCCTTGTTTCCCCAACTTTTAATTCTCCACCTTTCCAAGCTAAAATAGTTAATCAAATTTGGACAGAGTAGGTAGCAGAGTGATATAAGTTACGAGTTCATAACCAGCAATAAAACTAAGTCATTGCAATTGAGTTATTAAAAATGTTTGACCCCACAGAGATCATCCAAAGTCAAACAGGTGACATGTTAGAATTGAAAGGAAAGGTGAAAACAAATATATACTATGATCCACTTTACTCTAAAGAATAATAACCTGTTAAATCTATGTCTTTCAGAAATAGTGACCTCTTAATAAGCAAGTGATAAAAGCATCAAGCTTATCTAAAGCATATCATCCTTTGTTCAGCCTCTTACTGGTTTTATTAAAGGTTCTACCTATTTTATTTATGTGTGTGTGTTTTTTCTAACTCATCCCATTACTGAGCTTCTTAAGCACAGGGAGAACCTTCTTCGTTGCTTTGCCCCCATCTTTGAGTATAGTACTTGGCACATGATAAGTAGCCAATAAACATTTGTTGAAAGAATGCATACACCATTTTTTTTGGATGTAGTTATGTTACTAGCACTGTACCAGTCATGCAGAGATATTTTATTATTCCAATGACTCTGCGAACTAAGCATTCGCTTTGTTTTAGAGGAGAGGAAATTATAATTCAACTGGATGCAATTTGTTCAAGATCTCCTGACTTCCAGTCCAATGTACTTCCCCCCAAGTTTCCTCACCTAATAAAAAAACTTGACATATAACCATCATCTCAAAATCCCAAAACTCTTTTTAAAGCACTTGTGAATCCACTTCTAACTTAGCAATGAGCACTATTTCAAGCCAACAACATACCATAAAATTTAAACTGAAACAGATATTAATATAGTCGGTTCTGTTTTATTGAATCACATAGTAAAAGTAGAAAGTATTGATATAAAATCTGTAGGGAAACATAACTCTAAGTATTATTAACCAGTCAAGCTTTTACATTAGTCCTAGAGTTCACAGTTAGTTCTAGCTCACAGTTGAGGAATTTAACAGGTCAACTGCCAAATAAAAGCTCTGGTTTTCTGGGTGTGGGAAAGCAGAAGCCAGTTAGGGTCATGTTACCCCTTGATTTCCAGCTGAATCCCTTGATGGTCCACCATCCCCATGTTACCATGAGTGAAATTCTTGACTCCTTGACCCTCTGGAAGATTTCTGCAAATTTCCTGGACTACATTTGCCCTTAGTCACCTTTGATGTGGTTTCTAGTTTCCACTTGGAAAGTAAGAATGAGAAACCAATAAGTTAAAATTAATAGATTTTCATTATTCAAAGTATCTCAACCACATCTAGCAATTTTCTTTACTAGAAAAATAGTCCTCTCATCTCTCTCACAACCTCTGCTCTCTCTTCTTATAAATTTCTGTTTATCTCTCACTCAGAGTTTATACTTTTGTTGGTGGTATTATTTTCTCCTCACTCCTCTTCCAGCTTCTAGAAACACCACAATAACAATAACAAGGACAATAATAATATCTAACATTCATATCACTTTTATCATGTGCCTGGCACTGTGAAAAGTGCTTGAAATGAATGAATACTCTCAGTTGTTGCCCTAATGATCTGTGAAGTAGATACTGTCATTAACTCCATTTATACAGAAAGAAAGAGACACAGAGGATTACTTTTCCAAGTAAGCTACCCTATCTAATGCTTTATCTCAAGGTAATGACCTAAAGTAGGCCATTTCTACAATAAAATCTGATGACAGCTAATTAAAAAATCATTTATCATTCCACTCTTCCAAGTATATTTTGCTACCTATTCTTGATAAGTCTTTTTCAGCCCTTGTCCCAGAAAAAGAAAAATAACCAGCCCTATGCAATTGAGTCTTGCCATTTCTTGTTGCTGTCATCATTCAGTTGGGAAGTCACACCCAACTCTTTGTGACCCCATCGACTGCAGCACACCAGGCTTCCCTGTCCTTCACTATCTGCTGGAGTTTGCTCAAACTCATGTCCATTGAGTTGGTGATGCCACCCAACCATCTCATCCTCTGTCACCCCCTTCTCCTCCTGCCCTTAATCTTTCCTTTCCTGGACAGCCTCAATTTCTCAGTGTGCACAGGTTAAGATGGAGCGAGCCTTGGTCTGGTACCCACAGCACCTGGGCTTGGTCTTTCATCTGTAAGATGAAGATTCAAATATTCTCTTCCCTCAAAGAGCCTGTATCCTTTAAACGTACGTTGTTCCAGCCACACTATTGTTGTGAAGCTATTAAATCCTTCACAACATCCTTTTAAAATTCACAAAGCCATCTGTGCTCACATTATTCTTCCATCCTGGAATGTTTTTTATCCATTGAAAGCTTCCTTCACTCTTTACATTCAGCTTCCATGCTACCATATTTTCTTCCAAATCTTCTTAAAATTCCTACAGTGCTAGTGTATTAGTAGTATCCTTTCTTCTGCAATTCTCTCCACTGCTAGTACTTACTTTGGTTGTGCAACGTTGCTGTTTATCAATACTTATCTCAGTTTCTTCATATAGTCATGGAAATTATATATCCTTGCAGATAGGTACAGAGCTTTCCTCAGTTCTCTTTCTCATATATTACCAAACTCATCATTTGTACCTAATTGTGAATCAAAAACATTTGATTCATAAAGTAAATAGGCCAAATTATCCAGAAGCAGAATCTTTCCCTTTGTGATCCTCAAACCTGATATCCAGAAACTCTACCATCTAGACTGCTCAAGGATGAAATATTTGGCTCAATCATCTGAATGACTTCAAATAAGCTACTATTCCAAGAGATTTTCTAGAAAGCCTGCATGTCAGGGGCTATGGCTATTGACAGAACAAAGAAAAGTGTTTTCTGCCAAACTGTGCTGACCACAGTTCACTGATTCTGAAAAACATCAATTCTTAGTCATTGCTGGTTTTCTTTTTTGGCCACTTTTCTTCATTCACAGTTGCATTTCATTTACTTAAGATAGAGTCCACATCAAGAAGCTGTTAATTTGCATGACCTTTTGAGCAGGGCATAGCTGTGGGTTGTTTTTGAAAACTGCATCCTAAATAAGATCTCAGGATCACACCTAAGGAGAAGGGTGATTCTACTACTCTGTTTGTGGCAGAAATATTCATCTGAGTTTGCCAACTGATTTCCTCTGTTGCCAGTGCATGGGGAGAACATATTTCCCAACTTCCACTGTAACTGGGCTGCAGACACGTGACTGAGTTCTGCTCAATGGCAGCAGCTGATGTCACTTCTTCCACTACAGCTCTCTACAGGTATTCCAGGCAAACCTTCACCAGCCTTCTCCAGCTGCTGCAATCTGGGGAGATGAGCACACATATGGTGTAGGTACAAGATGGAGGAATTTCATTTGTCCTGCCTTGGACTTGGTGTGATGGGGAAATAAACTTTTATTGTGTTAAGCCATTGGGATTTTGGCATTTATATTGCAGAATAGCCGAGTTTCATGAGATTAACTGATGGAAAACATCGATACATTTAAGGAGTGCCGTCACTCTTTAAGTGTTGGCTTCCCTGGAAGAGCCATGAGTTTAGCTATGAAGAATCCATGACACATGGGCTTCCCTGGTGACTCAGTGGTAGAGAACCAACCTGTCAATGAGGTGGGTGTTTGATTCCTGGGTCAAGAAGATCTCCTGGATAAGGAAACGGCAACCCACTTCCAGTATTCTTGCCTGGAAAATTCCGTGGACAGAGGAACCTGGTGGGCTGCAATCCATGGGGTCACTAAAGAGTTGGACATGACTTAGCAACGAAACAACAACAACAGCCATGACACACAGCCTACAACATCAAAGCCATTTTCATGGCCCATGTGAGCTCCGATTATCCGATTATCTAGGATGGCTCTTTGCCTTTCTTTAAGGAGATAAGAAACCTAAGAATCCTTGGAAACTTATCTGGCTCAGGTGTTGAGACTCTCAAGAAAATTTTCCTGATCCTTTTTTCTGGATTAGATGCCTCTCTTATGTATCTCTTAGATATATAATATGTGTATGTGTGTGATACGTGGCTCTATAATATGTGTATGTATGTGATATGTGGCTGAGCTGGTAAAGAATCCTCCTGCAATGCGGGAAACCTGGGTTCAATCCCTGGGTTGGGAAGATCCCCTGGAGAAGGGAACACTACCCATTCTGGCTTGGAGAATTTCATGGACTGTATAGTCTGTGGGGTCACAAAGAGGTGGACATGACTGAGCGACTTTCACTTCACTTGTGTATCTCTAGTGTGGATGTGCTTTCTATCATTGTAATATTCATGCTATTATTATTATTTATTTGCTCCCTCCCCAAACCCCAGTTAAGAGTCCCTTGAAGATAAATAATGTGGTTTTATTCCTTTTTGTTTTCCCAGTGCCTAGCACAATGCTTTTCATACAGTGTTTGATGAGCCTTTGTGGAAGGAAGAAAAGAAGAGAGAAAACACGCTTAAACAAAATATCCAAACACAAAGATGGCTTTCCAAGCAGACCTATAGGGAGCGATTCCCTCAACCCAACTGTGCTTTATGAATCTTTGTAATAATAAAGCACATATTTCCCCATGCAGGAAGGACAATCTGATGCATTATCTTCCTGTTTCCACCTCTTACATCATTGTCTCAGTATGAAGGCACAGAGGAGTGTGGGGAATCTACGGACGGTACACAATGCAGCTCACAGGAGACTGATGACAACCACACCTAGGAAAGAGCATGACTTGAATCACTGAACAAAACTACGGCTCCTGCCGCTTCTCAAACAACTATAGGGACAACTGACTGTGTCAGTTAAGGCATGTGTTATTAGCATTGCTTGAGTTTTGTCCAGGTTCTTAAAGTTATGACTGTAGCTTGTTCAAAGTCCTAAAATGAAGTGTAATGAACATAGGGCTTACAAGAGAGAACTCTGGGATTTGTTGGGAGATTTAGTCTCTCTGGGGGCTTCCATGGTGTCTCAGACTGTAAAGATTCTGCCTGCAATTCAGAAGACCCGGATTCAATCCCTGAGTTGGGAAGACTCCCCTGGAGAAGGGATTGGCTACCCACTCCATTATTCTTGCCTGGGGAATTCCATGGACAAAGGGGCCTGGCAGGCTATAGACCATGGGGCCGCAAAGAGTCGACACAGACTGAGTGACTAACACTTTCATTTTCACTTAGTCTCTCTGGGTCTGTTTTTCACCTACAAAATTAGGAGAACCAGATCTCAAATACCTGCCCCCCCCCCCCCAAATACTATAATTTTGTGCAATTTTCATTACAATATATTTATTTTAAATGTAAGTCATATATATTTTTGGAGAAGGAAATGGCATCCCACTCCAGTATTCTTGCCTGGAAAATCCCATGGACAGGGGAGCCTTGTGGGCTAAAGTCCTGGGGTCGCAAAGAGTCAGACACAGCTGAGCAACTAAGCCCAACTAATCCCGTATATATTTTTTATCACAAGCAATCTAAAAAATTCCATGGCTATGTTTGTGACTGTGTTCAGAATTTTAGGAGGTTCATGTGCTTCCATAACTGGTCAAAATATCATTTTCTCCTGTACTAAGCAGTCCTTTGTCTTATGGTTTAGAAAGGTGAAATAGTTGTAAAAATCATATATTCAGTTAACTCAATTGACTACTAAGAGTTCAAAATTGTGTCTGCAGAACATCCAAGATCATAGTCAATTTGCTTTTCAATTGATTATCTAAGATCCCTGTATTTACCTGTGAAAAGAAAATATCAAGTCAGAAATTCAGGGATTAGGGTTAATGCCTTGAAAATATGCAAGCAAGCGCACCCACAACCACAGATACACACAAGATTTAGACAGCTGACTGCTGTGGAAAGAAAATTATTATTCAGGGCAAGAGAATAAAGATAGTACTGGAGAAAGAAGACTTAAAGATTAACAACAACAGCAACAACAAAATTTAAAAGAAATAATATGGAACAATTTAGGATATATCTCAAAACAGAGGTAAAATGGTTCTGATGTCTAGAGAGAAACCTAGTGTGTTAATTTCCAGGGTAGGCTGGAAAGAGAACAGGGGAATGCAGGGGCTAGTGACTCAGATAAGAAACACCAGAACAACATTCTAGATTTAAGGGATGTGAAATGAAAACTAACAATTTAACATGAACAACAAAATTAGAAACTGGGATAGAAGCTTAAACAATAAAAAAAAAAAAAAAAAGCTGCAAAAACAGGGACTATAAAAAGAGAATGAATAGTGGCAATTGTGGTTATTTCAAAGAATACGGATGGAAGTAGTCAGCTGGTTGGTTTCACTGCTGATGATTGTCTGATATTGCTCAGACAATACTGTGAAGTAAGAGATTGTGGGCCAGCCAGAAACCAAAACGTCTGATTCGACCCTCACAACTGTGACAGATCCTGCTCCCAGACTGTCTAAGATAAAATCCTTTGATGGAAAATATTGCCAGTACTGTTTCTCTTCTTGTGTAGGCTATCAGAGTGAGTGCTCCTGGTTTGGTATGCTAGAGTTTCTATGATTTCATTGCAACTGTTAATTGTTCCCTGGAGACTTGGGCCTTGTGTCTGGAATTTTACTGATTTCCAACAAAGGTTTATATTAAATTTCTCAGTTAAGAATGCTGTAAGGGTGATTTATACCACCATCTGTCAGTACCCTCCACGTGACAGAGTAATTTCACTTACATAATAGAGCTAATATCTCTTTCCTGATATAGCATTTCCTGCAGCTCTCTGTCACAGAGTTTTAATTTAATGCTAACAAGGAAAATCCATATTTCCTTTCTGTCTAGGTAACTACTGGTAGGTTTCTTCCTCTGCTCTATACACACTTAAAAGGTAGCCCATGACAAACGGAATGTTTTTTCCTGACTTAAATTGCCGTCCTGAAAAATAGTCCCAACCTCAGGTGCTTCCTTTATCCACATGAGTGTCTAAGTTATTCATTCATTCTTCTATCCTTCCCACGTATATTTCTTGAGAGTCCAGACTCCCCAACAGAGACTTAGGCACAAAGAGCTGGTAGCCAAGTCCCCTTAGAGCTGATATCCTAGGACAAGCACTAGAAAATTAAACAAATAGCTAAATAAAATGATGTCTGAGAGGGACATTTGTTAGGAAGGAAGGATTTAGAGAGGGGTAACATCCCTTGGACTGCAAGGAGATCCAACCAGTCCATTCTGAAGGAGATCAGCCCTGGGATTTCTTTGGAAGGAATGATGCTAAAGCTGAAACTCCAGTACTTTCACACCTCATGTGAAGAGTTGACTCATTGGAAAGGACTCTGATGCTGGGAGGGATTGGGGGCAGGAGGAGAAGGGGATGACAGAGGATGAGATGGCTGGATGGCATCACTGACTCGATGGACGTGAGTCTGAGTGAACTCTGGGAGTTGGTGATGGACAGGGAGGCCTGGCGTGCTGCAATTCATAGGGTTGCAAAGAGTCAGACACAACTGAGCAACTGAACTGAACTGAACTGAATATGGAAGTGGGGGTTCCCGAGTGACTCAGCAGTAAAGAATCTGCCAGCCAATGCAGGAGACATGGGTTCCATCCCTGTGTTGGGAAGATCTCCTGGACAAGGAAATGTCAACCCACTTCAGTATCCTTGCCTGAAAAATTCCATGGGCAGAGGAGCCTGGTGGGTTACAGTCCAGAGGGTTGCAAAGAGTCAGACATGACTAAGCAATGAAACGATAGCAATACGGGCGTGAGAAGAACTGGAGAACTCAGTGAAACCTCTCTTAGGAGGTGATTATGAGCTGAAATCTGTAGGGAGGGAAAGGACTCAGCGAGAAGCATGGATGACGTGAAAGCCTTGTGGGTAATTATGGCTCTCTCAACATACTGACTAAAATTTTCTTTAAAAAAACAAAACCGTGTCTTTCTTTTTTTATAGATGATCTAACACAAGTAGAAATAGATCAAATATATTAATACATTTAGTTGAGTCAAAATACAAAATTATTTTTAGGTCTCTTCTTGTAATCCACACTCTGGTAAAATAGTGCTTTTATTATTATTTATGTAGACCATTTTAAAGTCATTATTGAATCTATTACAATATTGCTTGTTTTACACTGATTTTTTGGACTTGAGGCAGGCTTGTGGGCTCTTAACTCCCCGACCAGGGATTAAATCCTTACCCCCTGCATTGGATGGTGAAGTCTTAACTATTGCAGCACCAAGGAAGTCTTTGTTTTGTTACTGTTTTTTAATTCATGTAAATAAATTTATTTTACTTTAAATTGAGTGTACTGTTTGTCGTATCTTGAGAAAAATGAGATATCCACAAGTAATTAAAAAGCATTGGGAACTGCTGCCCTATGGAGTCAGGATCTTCTCATTTCATTGGTTAACTTTGCAACCTCCCTCCCTTGTTTTTGTTTAGGTGCTAGTTTGTGTCTGACTCTTTTGTGACCTCATGGGTTGTAGCCTGCCAGGCTCCTTTGTCTATGGGATTTCTCAGGCAAAAATACTGGAGTAGGTTGCCATTTCCTCGTGGCTCAGATGGTAAAGAATCTGCCTGCAATGTAGGAGACCCAGATTCGATCCCTGGGTCAGGAAGATCCCCTGGAGAAGGGAATGCAAACCCATTCCCATATTCTTGCCTGAAGAATTCCATGGACAAAGGAGCCTGGCGGGCTACAATCCATAGTGTTGCAAAGAGTCAGACATAACTAAGTGACTTACATACACCAGATGCCATTTCCTTCTCCCAGGGATCTTCCTGACCCAAGTCTCTTGCTTTGGTAGGCAGATTCTTTACTGCTGAGCCACCACGGAAGCCCACAACCTCCCTTAGCAGGGGGTATATAGAGAGTCCTAGTGAAGGGCCCAAGTTTCACTAGCAGTGTATGGAACTGTAAGCTTAATTCAGAATGTTTGTAGCAGATGTACACGGCTGACAATGTTCAGGGTGCTATATTGTTTCATAGCAACAAACGCACCATGGATTTTTCTTAAGCAGATCATCATAATCTTTAATAATATGTCTGGGTAACAAAGAAATCTATCATATTCTCTACAGAGCAATCAAGGAATTAATAGGATAATGCAAGGTATTCTGCCTTTGAGAAAATAAGGCATGAAAACATCCATCCACAGTTTTCTTCCATGGACCAATGCAAATAATACACCACAATCCAGCTTATTTGTTTGATTCTTAAATATGATCTATCAGCTTCATTTCTTATTCTAGTTTCCTATCCACCATCTATGCAGCCATGGATTGATGGCAATGCCCATCATTTCTGCTTTGATGACTTCGATAGTTTTCTAAGTGGTGTTCTGGTTTGTTTGTTCATTTTTTGGCAGCTCCATCTAGATACAGGAGGGAGTTAAGAGTGGAAATCTCTTCAGAAGGGGGGGGTTTGACAAGTGTCTCCTGGCCCCGTTTTTGGAAGAGGTAAAGGGTTATAAGCACCCAATTTACTTGGTTCTCTAGTTTGCTTGGGGTAGAGGCAACTGATTACTGTTGGTCACAAAATTCATTGGGTTTTTCTGTAACATCATATGGAAAGCCCAAAGGAACTTTTTGGCCAACCCAATACACACAAGCTCTGCTCCAACTTTTCCTTTTCCTCTTCCCTCTCCCCTGATGAAGCCAGGTTATTTCTGTGTGTGTGTGGTTTTGTTTTGTTTTTAAGAAACACAAACTAGGTCTCAATAATCATGGTATAAAAGCAGTTGATCTTTTTTCCCTTTCCTAGAGAATGGTATCCAACCTCCTTAAGTAGAGGAAAACACTCCTAAGCTGCCTCTAGCTCGCCTTCCAGGTTTTCTGCCTACCGGTCCCCTCCCTGCTATCCAGCCTCTGTACCCTACATGCTCCAGCCACACTGCTGCTGCTGCTAAATCCCCCCAGTTCCTGAATATTCCATGTTTTCTTTTATGTCTCTTTATCTCTGCATGGTCTGCTTTTCTCCAGAGTACTTTTTACAGCCCTCAAACCTTGCAAACCACTACTTTGAATTCAGTATTCTTTTCATGACTGCTTCTTTTATGAAGCCTCAACTTCCACTAGCAGGGTTAATCACCCCGAAGTCTGCATTTCCCAAAGCATTAGCCTATACCTTTGAATAACACCTTTCATGGCACTGAGATTACTTATTGCCTTTTTGGCTCTAAACTCTTCAATAAGATGTGTCTTAACCAATTTTTATATTTCTAGTTAGTGTTAGTCGCTCACTCCTGTCCAACTCTTTGAGACCCCACAGGCTGTGCCCCTGCAAACTCCTCTGTTCATGGAATTCTCTAGGCAAGAATACTGGAGTAGGTTGCCATTCCCTTCTCCAGGGGATCTTCCCAACACAGAGATTGAACCCTCAACTCTTGCATCTCCTGCCTTGCAGGTGGATTCTTTACCACTGAGCCACCAGGAAGCCAATTAAAGTTAGAGTCTTTAAAATTTTGTGTGTTTGTGTGTATACTTTGTATATTCAAGCACAATGCATATCACTTCATTCTACCTCAGCCATTGCTTCCTGATTTAACATTTTATCATCATCAGGTTCTGGGTACCCTGAGGCAGCCATTATCTTACACAACTCACTTTTGTATAGTTATTCCTTGACGCAACTCCAGGCAATAGTGCAAAACCTTTTCAAAAAAGACAAGAAACACAAGATAATGCTTTTGCCAAAAAATAAAAATAAAAAATGCTGTGTTTCATTAAAAGCAGAACCAATAAAGTCATCAACATTTATTTCTATGATATGTATTCAAGCCATTCCATTTCTTTCTCTTTTTGGAGTATAGTTGATTTACAATGTTGTGTTAATTTTAGTTGTATGGCATAGTGATTCAATTACGTGTATACATATATTTGGGCTTCCCTAGTGGCTCAGATGGTAAAGAATCTGCCTGCAATGTGTGAGATCCAAGTTCAATCCCTGGGTTGGGAAGATCCCCTGGAAAAGGGAATGGCAACCCACTCCAGTATTCTTGCCTAGAGAATTCCATGGACAGAGAAGCCTGGAGTGCTACAGTCCATGGGATTGCAATGAGTCAGATGCAACTGAGTGACTAACATTTTCACTTAATACATATATTTAGTCTTTTTTAGATTCTTTTCTCATATAAGTTATCACGGAATATTGAGTAGAATTCCCTGTGCTATACAGTAGGTCCTTGTTGGTTTATATTTCATATATTGTAGTATATGTTCATGAACACAGAGGGGGGAGCAAGAAGGATAAATCAGAAGCCTGGGATGAACTCAGTCAAATGTTGAGTCCATTTCCGATCCCTTCCATTCTCTGCCTTCACTTCTTTTCTGTTCTATTAATACTTGCCTTCACCTGTTATGCTTGGAAATCTCTTGGCCCTTGACTTGACTTTATGACAGATATGCTCTTACTCCATTACCTTAGAACACTTATTTAATTTCAAAGTTGAACCCTTCCTGAAGACTGATTCTTTCAGGTCATCTCAGAAATCTGCCCTCAGTAATCCTCCATTCGAATACCCTTGTTGTCTGAATGAACTCAGATTTTTTTAAAATCGAGTAAGTCATCATCCAGTTTGGTTATCAAATGAAGTAATACAGTCACCATTCCATTTCAGGATGTTTTCCATATATTCTCATTGTGTGAATAAATACTTTCAGAGAAAGCTATTGAATGGATCTCTGACTAATTGAACATCTAGTAGATCTAACTGCTCATTTCTAGCTATTAAGAATTCTACAAATAATCAGAAAGACAGAAAAATATACCTACTCTTATTTTTTTTTAATTTCACAGTAATATATACAATAACAAAATGTTCACATGCACATAATATACCAAAGTAATAAAATTCTGTATCCCCTAAAAACTTCTTGTGAGTCCCCCAGTTGCACACACTTTCTTGCCCAGCAAGATATATGGTCCAAAGATCATCACCACACAGCCAAAAATAGCAATAAAACCACACGAAGCAGCCAACTATCACAAGATAGAAACAACAGAAGAAGACCTAAGGTTTCAGATATCAGAATAACAGCTAAAATATATAATACCACACGTATTATGATTTGAATTGTGGTATTGGAGAAGACTCTTGAGAGTCCGTTGGACTACAAGGAGATCCAACCAGTCCATCCTAAAGGAAATCAGTCCTGAATATTCATTGGAAGGACTGATGCTGAAGCTGAAACTCCAATCCTCTGACCAACTGATGCGAAGAACTGACTCATTTGAAAAGCCCCTGATGCTGGGAAAGATTGAAGGCAGGAGGAGAAGGGGATGACAGAGGATGAGATGTTTGGTGGCATCACCGACTCTGTGGACATGAGTTTGAGTAAGCTCCGGAAGTTGGTGATGGACAGGGAATCCTGGCGTGCTGCAGTCCATGGGGTTGCAAAGAGTTGGACACGACTGAGTGACTTAACTGAACTGATTATGATTTTAAGTATATGAAGGATCATAAAAATAATCAAATAGATCTGAAAAAAAAACAAAGATAATGTTTTCATTGGAGGAAAAAATATAATAGCAGAATTAAAATTCAATAGAGTGTCAGAGAGCAAATAGGACAGAGAGGGAAAAATCAATCTATGGGAAGAATGATGTAAGGAAATATAAAAAAATCCAGCCCAAAGATACAAAGAGTTAGAAAATAAATAGAAGAGGCTGAATGAATGGAAGATGGATTGAGAAGTCTTGGCATCTATCTATTTAAAATTGTAGCTAGAGACAAGAGGTATAATGAGAATGATCAGGCCTGGTCCAAGAAGTTTTCTTTTTATAATATCTAAAATCATGCACATGACTTTCTTAGGCACAAACCTCAACACTTATGGCATTGTATACTCCTTGGTAGATTTTCTTTAAAAAGAAAAAGTAGCATATCTGTAGTTATATTGATGTTCCTTTAAAAGCTGAGACAGCTGTAGCACTTAGAAAAGCATGAAATCCTTCTCTCTTATATTCAGCAGGGAAGCACCACATTTTATACTAAACAGTTCCTATTTGCTCAAATGACTAGTGAACTAAGACTGTGACTTTGCCATTATGAGGTCTCACTCTTAAGCTATTTTGGTCGAGCCTACATCCCAAAACATAAGGAAATAACAATATTTAGTGTGATGTTGCATTCATTCCAGTGGGTCACAAAGCAGCCTCATAAAAATGCATTCTACTATTTTAGGTATCAGTCTAGAATAACCATTAACCATAGGTAACAGAAAGGATTACTGATTATGGCCACTCATTCTATCCCCAAACTTATTTTTTTCTTTGCTGAGATTCTTAGTTCTGCTGCTGCTGCTAAGTTTCTTCAGTCATGTCCAACTCTGTGCGACCCCATAGACATCAGCACACCAGGCTCCCCTGTCCCTGGGATTCTCCAGGCAAGAACAGTGGAGTGGGTTGCCATTTCCTTCTCCAATGCAGGAAAGTGAAAAGTGAAAGTGAAGTTGCTCAGTCATGTCCAACTTTTAGCAACCCCATGGACTGCAACCTACCAGGCTCCTCTGTCCTTGGGATTTTCCAGGCAAGAGTACCAGAGTGGGGTGCCATTGCCTTCTCTGTTCTTAGTTCTAGAAAATTCCAAATATACACTGTCCCATAGTGAAAAATACCCAGAGGACACATAAGGAAACATTAAGCATAACTCCCAAAGGCAAACATATCCACAGTCTTTACTATGCAACTGCAGAGTATTACACCATCCTCAAACCTACACAGCATATTAAAAAGTATCACTTTGTTGACAAAGGTCCACATTGTAAAAGCTTTGGTTTTTCCAGTAGTCTTGTACGGATGTAAGTTGGACCATAAAGAAGGCTGAGTGCTGAAGAATTGATGCTTTCGAATTGTGGTGCTGGAGAAGACACTTGAGAGTTGCTTGGTCTACACAGAGACCAAGCCAGTCAATCCTATAGGAAATCAACCTCAATATTCACTGGAAGAATTGATACTGAAGCTGACTTTGGCCACCTGATGCAAAAAGTGAATTCATTGGAAAAGATCCTGATGCTGAGAAAGATTGAAGGCATAAGGAGAAGGGGGCAACAGAGGAGGAAATGATGAGAAAGCGTCACTCACTCAGTGGACATGAATCTGAGCAAACTCCAGGAGATAGTGAAGGACAGGGAAGCCTAGCATGCTTGCTGCACTCCATGGGGTCACAAAGAGTCGGACACAACTGAGAGACTAAGCAACACCCCAATTCATTCTCAAGGCTCTCACCTTTAAAGTATAACCCTTTTCCATTCATATTCAATAAAAAGTTGTAGAACAGAGAATAACGTTTGTCTTATTGGAGGTTTTACAGGAACATCTTGACTTGACCTGTGTGGACAGTTGCAAGAACAAAAGATTCTGACATGAAGTTTGCAACAACCAAGTACATCTCTTCCCCTTTTAGTATAAAAGAAATCTGAATTCTAACTCTCAGAAGATAGTTCTTGGGGGCACTAGTCCACCATCGTTTCAGTCTGCTGTCTTTCTCAATAAAGTCGCTAATCTTTTCCCCAACAACTCATTTCTAGATTCACTAACCTGTTGTGCAATGAGCAGTTTATAATAAATCTGTGGCATAATTTCCCTACCACTGTCTAATCACTTACCATGTAATTTCATAGTGGTCTGTTAGCATGTGATTCAGCCACTACTTTCACAAGGGTTTCACTCATCCTTGTATCTCCAGTACTAAGCATACTTGTATCTCCAGTACTAAGCCATATAATAAATATTAAATACTGTACAGACAGGTAAACTATGATATAGCAGATAGCCAGTTAACATCGGTTAGTTAGATAAATGGAGGTATGAATATTTGTAAGAAGAAGGGATGGATGGAAAGATGAAGAGAAGAAAAAATACTTTCTTGTGTTTCTTCTAATAAGAACATTTTAAAAGAATAAACATGCTACAATGAGGCTAGAGTCTGATATAAAGCTCACTTGCAAAATGATTTAAGACAAGTTTTACTAATTCTCTCAGAATAATAAACATAGCAGTTGCTTCTGTTGAAGTTGAAATGATTAATGAAATCGTGGACTGAATTGTTCGCCTCCCTTTGCCAGAAGTACTCCCTGAAAGTACGTTAAAGCATTTAGGGACATGCACCGGCTTTTTCAAATCCTCATTTAGTTCTGCAGCTGGCTCAAGCCAAGTTCTGGCACAATCACTTTCATCTGAGAAGTAATGCCATCTTTTAAATTAGAGGGTGCAGTGAACTGAGGACCATACCCAGAGGACACAAATGGAAATCATTTAGAGTTGCCTGATCTTTCCTTTCACTCAAAACCAACACAAAACAAGCTAGTTCAGCAAATTGAGGCTATAAATAATACACAACACTTCATCATTTCGGTTACCTCTTTGTACAGCATCCAAGACATCCTACGGGCCTGGATAGAGCAGCCTTATTAGAACTCCAAGGGGAAGGGGTAACCACTAGGCGGCTAATCACAATACTGTCAAATTGCTACATCAAACTACTATAATTCACTGAATAGGGCAGTTATTAAAATTCCAAGCTGTGTCTACTATGTGACCAGAATGATAATGACAATACAGTCAGCCTTCCTTGCACACAATGAGACACATCAGGAAAGACATAGGTCCTACCATCTCCAGTATCTGTTCTGTGCAAGCTACCCTCCAAAAATAAATAGCATGATGTGTTTCGTGCCTTCTCTGAGGTGACAGCGTTTGTGCAGAAGAAAATGTCCTAGTTCCACAGAAAGCCCTGATGTAAGTTAAGGTCTTAACGTTTTATAAATCACAGTACAGAACTCTGCACTAAAACCACCTTTCACAACTAAGAAAAGCAACAGCAAATTAGCTAATTAGCATAAGAATGTACAAACACTGTTGTCTCTTAAGTGCCCTTATTAAGTATTCAAAATATAGTCATTTCAATTGTAAAATTTACAAATTATTTTCTTTTTTCTTATAATAAATCTTGCACCCTTGTGACAAATGCTATAATCCTCACTAGGCAGAAAAGCCCTAAGCTAACATAAAATGAACTTTTTATGAAACCTATGAATCTAGAAGAGAAGCAATTGAATTAGTCCTGGCACCAACTTAAAAGACACTTCGATTGGAAAATTATCAAATTTAACCCAGTGAAACTCAGTTATGGTTTAATGAAAAGCAGTTAAAATAAGTTTTGAATTAATCATTCCTCCTGATCAAGGGAAAAATACACTTATGGAAAACATAAAACTTCATAACTATGATTAGAGAATTATTTTGTTCTGAAAACAAATTAGTTAGAACATTACTACCTGAAAGCAAAATTTAAAATCACTTACTAATGACAAGCTTCCATTCTGTATGAGGAGGCAGATTGCAAAGAAATATCAGAGCATTGTGTTTTTTCTGCACTGTTTCAAGTATGGAAAACAGTAGTAGTGAGCATTTTTGTTTACTGAAAAGATATTTAAGCTAATAAAATTGAATGTTATTATAAACATGGTAGTTGAATTTTACTTTTTCTAAATTCTCCATTATGGATAGATAGATGATAGATTAATAGACGATTAAATAGATAGATGAAACATAAATATAAAATCATTAATTCCTAGATTTAGAAAGGCATTTTTTAATGTCAGTTTTGTCAGAATTCAAACCTGACATGAGCTGGTTTAAGTCATCTCTTTAACGAGGAAATCTCTCAAGGTCAAGCATTTAAACAAAGGTTCAAGGGCCCTATGGATCTTATTTGTCTCCCATCCTCAGATAAAGTGAAGCTTACCAAACAAAACACAGATTCTTCTCTGATAAAATGGCTTCCAACCAGTGGGATATGAACCACTAAATGTCTCCTGGTTATTGCAAAGGGCCTGAAAATTCATTTGAGTTTCACCTAAATAAACTGTAATTTCATTGATTAAACAGTGCTTATATATATTTGCATATTAATATTCTTTAAAGGTTATTAATAAAGCTTATCCATTTACAAAGGCAAAGACAATTTACAGGCTGAAAATTTCAAGTCTACGAAGGTGACCTCTGTGTGCCTGCATACGCAGGCATGTCGGATTGCAATCCTACAGACTTAACTCACCAGGGTCCTCTGTTCATGGAATTTCCCAGGCAAGACTGGAGAGGATTGCTCTTTCATTCTCCAGGGGATCTTCCCGACCCAGGGATTGAATCCGCATCTCCTGCATCTCTTGCGTTGGCAGGCAGATTCTATACGTCTTGAGCCATCAGGAAAGGTGACCGTTCTACTCCAACTAAGCCATAAGCTTGATGCATTGCCAAAGCAAACCCCAATAGACCTCTTATAAGGGTTAGCAAGAATCAGAGATTATTCAAATAATTCTAAAGTTTATGTAGAGGAGTAAATGTTTGAGAAAAGCAAAGAAGGTTTGTGAAAATGAAGACTGATGTGGAAGAATGAATTAAACCATGTTATAAAGACGTGGGAACTTTAAAAAAGTATAATGGAGGTTTAAAGCTCATATGGCCAAGGCATTTTCTTCCTAGATTTTGCACCATTAGCCCTGCTCCAGAAGGATTTTCCAAGTCAAGACTCTCAAAATAGAGATTCCATTCACTATTCTATGGTTATTTAATTTTTAGAATTTGGCTGTTTGGTCCATGTACAATTTTTCATGGTGCTAAATATGATAGGAATATCACTAATTTTAAAATACATATCCAGTAACCCTACTAATAGATACTATATACTGATTTAAAGCATTATCCTTATCAAATATAAATCCTCATAAGTGTGTAGTAATCAAACAATGAAATTAACTTAAAGGTTTTTTTTTAAAGGAAAACAGTTTTGTGAAGGACCTTCATTTTTTAAAATTTTATTTAAAAAAATATTTATTTTTGACTGTACCATGCAGCAGGATCTTAGTTTCCTAAAAGAAAGAAAGTGAAGTCACTCAGTTGTATTCAACTCTATGCGACCCCATGGACTATAGCCTGCCAGGCTCCACCGTCTGTGGGATTTTCCACGCAAGAATACTGGCGTGGGTTGCCATTCCCTTCTCCAGGGGACCTTTCTGACCCAGGGATCAAACCCAGGTCTACAGCACTGCAGGCAGACGCTTTACCATCTGAGCTATCAGGGAAGTACCTAGTTCACTGATCAGGGATCAAATCCATGCTGCCTCCATTGAATACTTGGAGTCTTAACCAGTGGACCACCAGGGAAGTCCTAACTTAAAATTTCCTTAGTAGAAAACTGGTTAAAATAAGAATGGAAAAAAAAAAAAAAAAAGCTTAGTCATTATAGAATCTTTTGCTGCCACTAAAATGATTATTTAGATAAACATTTACTAATAATCAATATCCCCTTTATTAAACTAAAAATGCATGTTTCAGAAAAAGATGTATATCGGTCAAGTTTTATAAGCTATTTTTGTGTCTGCATATACATAGTATTTATAGAAGAACAGATGCCAAGATGGATTTGCACATGACCTTCATTTCTCTATCCTTTCTGTCATTTGTTAAATTTGATTTTTTACTTTTTGCCAATAAATTGATACATGCTTTATCCCTGTGGACACATGCCTTTACCACCTAACATATTTTAGGCTCACCCCTATAATGAAAGAGGGGCCCTGGCCACTTAGCCTTGTGGTGACGAGGGAAATAGCACACAGCTGCACATCTGCCTTGAGCAGCCGAACCAAGCTCTCCTAAGTTCAGTCAGTTCGGTCTCTCAGTCGTGTCCGACTCTTTGAGACCTCCTGGACTGCATCACATTAGGCTTCCCTGTCCATCACCAACTCTCTGAGCCTATTGAAACTCATATCTATTGAGTTGGTGATGCTATCCAGCCATCTCATCTTCTGCTGTTCCCTTCTCCTGCCATCAATCTTTCCCAGCGTCAGGGTCTTTTCAAATGAGTCAGTTCTTCATATCAGACGGCCAAAGGATTGGAGTTTTAGCTTTTGCATCAGTCCTTTCAATGAATATTCAGGATCAATTTCCTTTAGGATGGACTGGTTGGATCTCCTTGCAGTCCAAGAGACTTTCAAGAGTCTTCTTCAACACCACAGTTCAAAAGCATCAATTTTCCAGCACTCAGCTTTTTTTATTGTCCAACTCTCACATTCATACATGACTACTGAAAAAACCATACCATTCACTAGATGGACCTTTGTTGGCAAAGTAATGTCTGCTCTTTAATATGCTGTCTATGTTGGTCATAACTTTTCTTCCAAGGAGTGTCTTTTAATTTCATGGCTGCAGTCACCATCTGCAGTGATTTTGGAGCCCAAGAAAATCAAATCTGCCACTGTTCCCCCATCTATTTGCCATGAAGTAAGTGATGGGATCAGATGCCATGATGTTAGTTTTCAGAACATTGAGCTTTAAGCCAACTTTTTCACCCTCCTCTTTCACTTTCATCAAGAGGCTCTTTAGTTCTTCACTTTCGGCCATAAGGGTGGTGTCATCTGCATATCTGAGGTTATTGATATTTCTCCCAGCAATCTTGATTCCAGCTTGTGCTTCCTCCGGCCCATTATTTCTCATGATGTACTCTGCATATTAGTTAAATAAGCAGGGTGACAAGTATACAGCCTTGACGTACTCCTTTCCCTATTTTGAACCAGTCTGCTTTTCCTTGTCCAGTTCTAACTGTTGCTTCCTGACCTGCATACAGATTTCTCAGGAGGCAGGTCAGGTGGTCTGGTATTCCCATCTCTTTCAGAATTTTTTACAGTTTGTTGTAAGCCACACAGTGAAAGGCTTTAGCATAGTCAATAAAGCAAAAGTAGATGTTTTTCTGGAACTCTCTTGTTTTTTTCAATGATCCAACAGATATTGGCAATTTGATCTCTGCTTGCTCTGCCTTTTTTAAATCTAGTTTGAACATCTGAAAGTTCACAGTTCACGTACTGTTGAAGCATGGCTTGGAGAATTTTGAACATTACTTTGCTAGTGTGTGAGATGACTGCAATTGTGCAGTAGTTTGAGCATTTGTTGTCATTGCCTTTCCTTGGGATTAGAATGAAAACACTTTTTCCAGTCCTGTGGACACTGTTAATCTATCTATCAGAAAAGAAATGCTTAGCAATCCCTTGAAAAAGAGAATTGGACATTGACATTTTCATTTTTTCACTTGGCAAAATACTATGAACAGTAAAATGCCGATGGCATCAGAACTGAAAAGTGAGATTGCTAGAAGAATTGGCTTGGCCTCATCAAGTTTCTCGTCTTTCAACACCATGTAGTGTGCTGATTGCTTGCTTATTAGTTTAGATCAGTACATTGTTAAGCTATGAGGGCTTCCCTCATACCTCAGTTGGTAAAGAAGCTGCCTGCAATGCAGGAGACCTGGGTTTGATTCCTGAATTGGGAAATCCTCTGGAGAAGGAAATGGCAACGGACTCCAGTATTCTCGCCTGGAGAATCCCATGGACAGAGGACCCTGGCAGGCTGCAGTCCACGGGATCGCAAATGTTGAACACGACTGAGCAACTAAACCACCACCACCACCACCACATTGTTAAAAACATTGCCAGTGTAAGCTTTTATCTTGCATGGTACCATAACCATTTGAATATATGGCAGCATTCAATCACCTAACTTTATTTTAAACAAAATGTCTAGGATTCTTCAACTGAAAAATCCCAAGCTTATTCTTCTCTGATCACAGCCTTCTTTTCTTTAATTTCTATGAATGATTTTTCACATATACATCTGTTTGTTGACTCTTTATCCTTCCACTGTACTCAGTTGGCAATAATCACAATTTTGGAAAATTCAAATTGTCTGAATTCTCAACTATTTTACAAGGAATGCTGAGTAAATCTACAGGGGGTGAAAAAAAAAAAACTGCAGAAACTTGAGAATTAGAGGCATTACAAATTCACGGTTTTCAGTTCAAACAGGATCTTCAGTGCTCATCTTAGTATCATTCTGGGATCCAAGCATCCTGCCATGTCTTGTCAATCACTGGCTTGCTTTCACTCTATTGCATGCTTCCGTATTCAATATTCCATTTATCTTCACTTCCATGAAATCTCTTACTCTACCACCTCCTTCTTCCTCAATTTGAATTTTGAGGTCATAGTCTCCTACCTCACAAAGAAAATAGGACCATCAGAAAAGGACTCCACTCACTTTTCACCTCACTTGCCAATTGCCATGCATGTATATTTATCATGCATAGGCTTTCCATCTGCCTCAGTGGTAAAGAATCTGTTTGCCAATGCAGGAGACCTGGGTTCCATCCCTGAGTTGGGAAGATCCCATGGAGAAGTAAAGGGCAACCCTCTCCAGTATTCTTGCCTAGAGAACCCCATGGACAGAGGAGGCTGGCAGGCTACAGCCATGGGGGTCAGAAAAGAGTCAGACATGACTTAACGACTAAACAATGACAACATTTTCATCATGTTGCCATTCCTTCTGTCATAATTGTTTTCCTATCTAAAGTTTCTTCACTCTTGTTAAAGTTTCTATCTTCCTCTTACTGCAACTGGAATTAATATAGCTTCTTTCTCCTGTATTAAAAACATCTTAATTTCTGGGTGCTTCCATTCAGCATTCAAACAGGTTTGTCTCTTTGTCTTAATTTTTCAGTCCCTCCTTTAACCAGTGTGAGCTGGCTCTTTCTTCCCTTCTTCCCCACCAACCTGCCTTGTCTCCTAAGCCAGTAATGAACCCATATTCCATTCAGTTATTCAAGAAAGAGATCTTTTGCTTGATCATTTGATTTCTCTCTTCCTTATAGCTTGTCAACTCAATATTTCTGTTTCACTCATTCATTCATTCATTCATCTCTATTAGTACAAATACAACTCTAGATTCAGTCACCAATTTCTGTTTTTACCAATGAGTGAAATACTTTTCTAACAAATGTCACTTTCTATGGTCTTGTCCTTCTTCAGTCTTTCCATGGCAACTAGAATTATACTTCTATCAATAAAATGCAAATCTGATTATATCAGTCACCCTATTAAGTTTCTCAATATTTAGGAAATTTTCCAGTGATGGTTTTGAAACTCTTCCTGACCTAGGCTCTGTAGTCTCTTCCTTAAACCTCACTCTTGAATTCTAAACTGTAGACATTCTAAACTGTAAACATTCTAAATGTTTAGACATTCTAAACTGTAGACATGTAATAAATTACTGGCTGTTCTCTAATTTATATGCCTAATATTACTTTGGGCTTCCCTGGTGGCTCAGATGGTAAAGAATCCACCTGCAATGCAGGAGACCTGGGATCAATCCCTGGATTGGGAAGATCCCTGGGAGGAGGACATGGTGATCCATTCCAGTATTCTTGGCTGGAGAATCCTCATGGACAGAGGAGTCTGGCAGGCTACAGTCCATGGGGCTGCAAAGAATCCAACAGGACTGAATGACTAAGCACAGCACAATATTACTTCCTCTAGAGATTCTACACTACTGTCCCATGTGTCTAGAAGCTTACCTTCTCTTTCATTTCAGGTTAGATATCAAAACCCCCATAAGGCATTTCTGATTCAGAGATAATAACACAGTGGTAACTATAGTGTATCTTAATTGACTGTTAGTTTGCTCATAACCCAGGTAAGACTGTATGTTCTTTAAGGGAGACACAATGTCTTTTTCTAACTGTTTCCGGTGCTCATTGCAGTGCCTGGCTCAACCTGGATGCTCTATCAACACTTGGTGGATGACTGATGTTGGCCAATTGCCCAGAAATGTATGAGATAATAGAGATAAGACTTGTGACAATGGAGTAGAGTATCAAGCAGGTCAAAGCACCTGCATAATGAAATTAAGTATAAATCGAGACGTGTTGTTGTAACAGATATATTGACCAAGTCTGGTGAGAAGTTGTGCTGGAAACACCTTGCTGACTCAGGATTTTTAATAGCCCTTTATCTCATCATCATGTCCATCCTAAAGTCAGTGGCCCTTGTCCAGTGGGTCACTTTAGTGGCTCCTTCTCCACCTACTCAAATAGTATTGAGAGGAGGAAAGTCTTGTCACATATACTTATTGATTTTTTTTTAATTAAACTAGCTAATTGAAGAGATAGTTTGGACATATTCTGCTTGCATTTGGTTTTGCAAATAACTCTAATGTGGTGATTCTCAGGTATGTGTGTCAGTTTCTCAATCATCTCTTTGCGACCCCATGGACTGTAGTCCGCCAGGTTCCTCTGTCCATGGGATTCTCCAGTCAAGAATATTGGAGTAGGTTGCCATCTCCTTCTCTGGGGGATCTTCCTGACCCAGGGATCGAATCTGCATCTTTTGTGTCTCCTGCATTGGCAGGAGGATTCTCTACCACTGTGCCACCAAGGAAGACGGTTCTCAAGTACAGTTGATGGCATCATCCTCCCTTGTTTGGTAGAGAAGTATGTCAGATTCACCTCCAAATTGTATCATATTCTACCTTCATGAAGAGAGTTGAATCATTATCAGTGAGTGTCTCTGACCTACAAAGCCAATGTGAGGTGGGGAAGAGAGTTAGATATCTGTCTGTTCTGGGTAGTTGGTCATCACTGATTTAAAGTTACATATACTTAGGGTCAAGTAGAGTGTAATGAATTCTTATTATAAATCATGAATAAATTAGCTGTTATATTTTGAAAAAGTGCAAAATAATAGCCTCTATTACTAAAAGATTTGGATTTTAAAGAAAAATCACCATAAAGGATGAATTTGTAGAATTTCCAAATTACAGACATAGAATGTGTATTAGGGTTGACTACAACAAATAAAATACTATAGGCCAATCACTGTTCTAAATGGTTTTCATATATTAACTCATTTTATTTTCAGAACAACTTCTTAAGCTATATAGTCTATGAGAGTATAAGTGAAAGTGTTAGTCACTCAGTCATGTAGACTCTTTGCAACCCCATGGACTATAGTCCACCAGGCTCCTCTATCCATCGAATTCTCCAAGCAAGAATACTGGAGTGAGCTTCCATTTCCTCCTCCAGGGATTGAACCCAGGTCTTCTGCATTGTGGGCAGATTCTTTACACTCTGAGCCACCAGGAAATCCCAAGAATACTGGGTGGGTAGCCTATCCCTTCTCCAGCGGATCTTCCCAACCCAGGATTTGATCTGGGGTCTCCTGAATTGCAGGCAGATTCCCTGAGCTACCAGGAAACCTGATGGAGTCTATAATTAGCCCTATTTTCTATTCAGAAAGATCAATGCACCTAACATTCACTCAAGAACACACATTTAATAAGCAGCAGAAGCAGGATTTGACCAGGAAATCTGGAACTAACATTTCTGTCTTAGCTAGTACTCAGTCCTCATCCAGTTCTCCCAAACTTTATATAGCAAGAAACAGAGTTCCAAAACATTTGGACAAATTGTCTAAGAGCTTTAATATCTGTGTTATTCATCTTATATATGGATCTCATTGTGCTTATTTTATTGGTAAATATTACTAACTCTATCTGCTGCCAGTTTCTTTGGATACTCTTTAGAGGAGGATAAAAATTATATGCATCCTAATAGACATAAAAAGTTCATTCAGCCCTAAATCTAATGTGGAACATAACAAAGTCTGACATTTTGAACTCTTGACAATTATGTGGAGAGCAATGGGAGGACTTCGTGATAATGCAGTTTCTTTATTCAGCTAACCAAGCTTGATGGCCTTCCATTTCCATTATAAAGAGTAATATAACCATTTCACAGGAAATGTTTTCACAATTGAATTCCACAATACCTTTGTCAAGTGCCCTCTGACTAGCTGGGTCTCTGTTCTGCATTGAGTAAAACAGACTATGGATAAGCTATTTGATAAAGTAGAAAGGTCACTGGCCTCAACTTCAAGAGGCCAGGTCGCTAAGTGTCAGCTCCGTTATTAATCAGTTCAGATATGGCTTCAACTCTTTGATTTTCCTGAGTGCTGGTTTCCTTCCTGGTGACATGTGTGAGGAACCTGGAGTTGTACGAAAGGTTTAACAACTTCCGAAGCTCCACTGCATAAGAAGAGGTGAAGAAGACCTCTATAAGCTTGCTTTATCCAAATGATATAGACAGGCCAGTGGAATTCCACATCAGTTCATAAGATATAACCCCAACTTGTAACACAGAAACTAAAAGTCTTTGGGGGAGAGAAAGGCAATTTCAAGGCTCCTTAAAGACTTGAACTGACACATAGGAATGTTTTCCAAAAAGAGAGGTAGAAAGATAGGATCTGATCCACTAAACGAGTTCGGAGCTCATTATGTAGAAAATCTCACAATGTCCAGAGAAATTCCTCCTTAAAAATTCTCTATAGGACTGGGTTACCTCTGTCTACGGCTCTTTCAAGCCTAGTGGCCTGGATCCCTGCCTCTGTTCTTCATCTTCTGCTGTACTTCAGCCTTATTTGATCCTAGTGCTTATTTCATTGACCCCTGATACCTGCCACTTGCTCCAACCCACTTTCTACTTACCTTTAACTATCTGTCACACCTAGTCTGATCCATATCTAGCTTTACCGGATTAACTTTAAAGCTCTCCACTCATTTCCACTCCTATTTTATAATCCCTGCACCGTTTCTCGAAGCACCTGGCCAGTCTGTATTCTACAACGACAAGGCAAAGCGTTTAAACTCATTTTGCTATTTATACATACATCTCAATGAAAAAAACCAGTGTGGATTAAACATCATGATATTGTTAATATGAGGACATGCTACAATTCATCGTTTCTTTAGGAACTAAATGTGAAATTTCAATATGCATTAACACATTTGTGTTTTTCTTACATTTTCTTTCTGCCAGGAATGTGACTTTGCTGGCAATCCTGATTGTGTGATTGATTGTAACTTCTCTGTGGCTCTCTGGGACCTTCCTGAAAATGAAATCGACCATCTTTGAGTGATAATGTCAGTGGGATAGAAGGTGTCACTGAATAATGGTCTCCTGCTGCTGCTGCATAAATGCCAAGGTAAGCCAAAGGTATTTATGGGGAAAAAGTTCATACCAAGCTAAGATTTTTATTTTCAATGCAAAAGAAACTGACTCTGTGGTCAGCTATTGTTAGTAGAGTATATGCTACATGTAGATTTACTGAATGTGTATAATGGATATTCAAAGAAATTATAATATTCAAGTGATCAATTCTTATGTAAATCCAATATTCTAATCAGTTTTAAAACTTGAGTTATTATGCATTTACTCACACCCTAAACAAGATTAGTTTCTCAGAAATGAAATACTTCCCTACATATAATATTTTAGCTATTAGAATCTCTCACTTTCACTTTTCACTTTCATGCATTGGAGAAGGAAATGGCAACCCACTCCAGTGTTCTTGCCTGGAGAATCCCAGGGACGGGGGAGCCTGGTGGGCTGCCGTCTCTGGGGTCGCACAGAGTTGGACACAAATGAAGCGACTTAGCAGCAGCAGCAGATTATATTAGGTACTTTTGAAACATGTTTTTTATACAGAAGAAATTGTGTAAATAACGCACAAATATCTCAAAAATACACTATTCACTTTATTCTATAATGAAAAGGCATAAGACATTGATATTGATGGGACACTGGGGCATATTAACCAAAAATTTAATTTATAGTATGTATACTGTATCTTTTGACTTCCCTGGTGGCTCAGATGGTAAAGAGTCTGCCTGCAACGTGGGAGGCCTGGGTTCGATCCCTGGGTCAGAAAGATCCCCTGGAGAAGGAAATAACAACCCACTCCAGTATTCTTGCCTAGAAAACCCCATGGATGGAGGAGCCTGGTAGGCTACAGTCCATGGGGTCGCAGAATCACACAGGATTGAGAGACTTCACTTTCTTTCTTTCACTTTCTATACTGTATCTTTTAAGAAAACATAAGTGTATATTGCAAATATTTAACAGTAAGTTTACAATTATGACTTATTAAGAAGACATTCCAAATAAAACATCTACTTAGAAGGCACAGATGTTATACATCAGATACATGTATAGGTAAGAGAGTTACATGATTTTCTTCCTCCAAATTTGGCAAAAATGTCTTACTCTTAGTTTTGTATTATACTACAAGCTTTTCAGAATGGATTTTCTCTGTAGAGGAAGCAGTAAAATGAAATATAGATCCATCACATAGAATATTTGGCCAATGAGAAGTAATGTGTAAGTCTGGGTATGTCCTTAGAACACTCTACAACAAGAACTTGCCCTGAAATATTTGGATAACTGTAGCCCATTCTGAGTCTTTTGCTGGTGGCAGCCATTAGATAAAAAAATTGATATAATCTATAACCAAAAATATATGGACATATTAAAAAAAAGACTATTTTGTGAACTGTCTGAAAGAGGTTTGTTGTTGTTTTAGTCGCTAAGTTGTGTATGACTCTTTTGTGACCCCATGGACTGCACCCTCCAGGTTTCTCTGTCCGTGGACTTCTCCAGAGAAGAATATGACAGTGGGTAGCCATTTCCTTCTTCAGGGGATCTTCCCAACCCAGGAAATCGAACCTGGGTCACCTACATTTCTGGCAGATTCTTTACCATCTTAGCCATCAGGGAAATCAGTACGTATATATGGTAGAATATTGCTCAGCCATAAAAAGAGCAAAATAATGCCATTTGAAGCAACATTCATGGACATTCTAAGTCAGACAAAGACAAATACCTTATGATTTTGCTTATACATGTAATCTAAAAATAGGCTATGAATGATCTACAAAATAGAAATAGAGATATAAAAGATAAACTTATGGCTACTAGGAGATAGGAGGAGGAGGGATACATTGGAAGGCTAGGATTGACAAATACACACTACTATATATGAAATAGATAATAAGGACTTACTGTAGCACAGGGGATTCTACTCAATGCTTTGTAATGGCCTATATGGGAAAAGAAGCTGAGAAAGAATGGATACGTGTGTATGAATAACCAATTTACTTTGCTGCACACCTGAAACTAACACAACATTGTAAATAAACTATACTCCAATAAAAATTTAAAAGTAAAATAAAAAATAAAAACATGATTGGTAAATATGAAAATAACATAATGCAAGACATTTTTTGAAAGGTTAGAAATCATTATTCACCAACTATTTTAAGATTTGCCTTTTGTAGAAAGATGGCTTATCAGGATATATCCTATTGGAAAGTTTCTGGTAGCTATTAAAAAGTACATGATATATAATCATTCTTTGCATGGGTAAAGAAAAATTTAATTACCATTACTGAAATAACAATGCTGCTGCTGCTACGTCGCTTTAGTCGTGTCCGACTCTGTGCGACCCCATAGACAGCAGCCCACCAGGCTACCCCATCCCTGGGATTCTCCAGGCAAGAACACTGGAGTAGGTTGCCATTTTGTTCTCCAATGCATGAAAGTGAAAAGTGAAAGTGAAGTCGCTCAGTCGTGTCCGACTCTAGCGACCCCATGGACTGCAGCCTATCAGGCTCCTCCGTCCATGGGATTTTCTAGGCAAGAGTACTGGAGTAGCTAATGTTTAATAAGCACTTACTTTGTACTATTTACCATTTTAAGTTATTTTTCTTGCTTTTCTTGTTTGAAAAAAAAATATTTGAATTTCTGTTACATTCATACAAAAATTATTTTAAATAAAAGCCTCACATAGCAATGTAACAATCCCTATGTCAATGTAAACTTGATAAGCCTTTTACATGATGTAGATTTTCTGTTAGCTGTGCTTTGTGGATTTCTACACTTAAACTACATATTCTAACACTTATGCTAAAGTCAAGCTGTTTCCATCTGTTTAGGCTACACATTGCATCGCTTAGTGGTACAAAAAGAGCAGTTTTTCTTAGACTCCTGGGACCAAAATTACACAGAATTCATAAGAGATCCAACATATGAAAATTCATTTCCTGAGTGGAAGCACTGCCATGCTGTGGAGCGAAAACTATTATTTTTTTCATTGTGTTTGTAATAAAGAAGTCAAGCAACTGTATCCTTTAAGGCTGGATACCTCATCACCTTACTTGAACATAGTCCCAGCACTCAGCCGTGGCATGTGGAGCTAATTACTTTGTACATTGGGACGCTGAGCACCAAAGTGACCCGATTTGGGACTTTTCACACTGGGGACTTCCCAAGTGATGCTAGTGGTAAAGAATTCATCTGCCAGTGCAGGAGACACAGGAGACAGGAGTTCAATCCCTGGGTCGGGACCATCCCCTGGAGTAGGAAATGGCAACCCACTCCAGTATTCTTTGTCTGGAATTTCTCACTGACAGAGGAACCTGGAGGGATAGAGTCCATGGGGTCACAGAGAGTCAGGCATGACTGAGTATATATATATATATATATATATATATATATATATGCTATCCTTCTACTACCTACACACTCAGGGACTCTGAATGAGGTGCTGGTTCTGGCATGCTGGAAGACACACAACTTCCATCTCTTGTCATCCCAGGTAACTGGCTGATGGAGACCGACAAGTCTTCAGTCCCCTGTCATCCTTTCAGTTCAGTTGTTTTCCAAATCCAAAGGTTATAACTTCAGCAAGAATCTCAGCATTGTAGCAACTCCTGCAGCACCCCGTGGATGTGTCGCCTATGAGGCTGGGTCGTTCCAGGAGCAGTTTCTACAAGAATTGTGCAGCCGTGAAAACATGACCCTAGGCAGTTTTGTATGCACAGCAACCCCGGTGACTCTTATCTGCTGAATTGCAGGAGCTCAGCCTTATTAAAATTCCCAGGAATCACTCACTGGCAAGGGGCTATATTTAACCCTTTTAAACATATTTTTGCAAATACAGTTTGGTGGTAAACTCATCTTCATGCAGCAACAGAATGCATATGCTTGGGAAGCCGAGTAGAAATGTAACATGCATAAAATGTTCGTTTGTCTACTTATCCCGCTTTTTACCACCATCTCATCCCCCTTATAGGACCTCTGCTATTATCTCTATGCCCCTAATCATAGAAGGAGATAGTGTGGAGGACTAATTGACACTCAAATATTAATGATGATGCATTGTGATATATTGAGATACACATGTAGAAACATACGCTCCTCTTTATAGTCTTTCAAGATGTCGCATTAAAAATCTCTATTGTAACAATGAACACTGTTTTTAAAGGCAATAGAGGGGACAAGGACAGAAAAAATATAAGAAAGGAATAAAGAAGGAGGAAGAGGGGGAAACAGACAATATACCACACAGTTCTGGTAGCATCTAGAGCTAAAAAGTTGGGTGAGAACTGTACTTTGTCACTTGACTATGAACAAGTTACCTAATTTCTAAGATATCAGTTCATGTCTCAGAATATATGTTTAAATGATTTTTTCCATTCTACTTACAGAGCTTTTTTTATATTCATTAGTAAAAATCCCAGCCAGAAGTACATATTATTTAGGAAGGTAAATTTAATTTCCATACAGAGAATATAACTTATTTATAGGTTGCTCTGTTATATATGAAAAATGAGATTCTCATGTTTACATTAGTATATAGCTTAGACAACTGTCCCAACAGTTGTGTGTAATATTAATCAAGATTTGGAGAGCTAAATTGAAGATGGTAACTTTGTATTTATTTTCAGTTATGAAGAAAGGGGATGACTGCAAGAAAATGAGAAAAGACAAAAGTTAATCTGTATCTGTTTAAAGTTAATACTATATACAAACACAAAATATCTTATGTATTTTATGATTTGACATAACTAGTTAAAATAAGCTACTTCACTCAGAGAACAGAAGAAATATAATTCAATATCAAATGGATTATGCAGAAGAAATGATGAACATAGCTTAAGGCAGTTATTAAAAGCATTAATCTAAGGGATAAAGAAGAACAGAGAAAGAGAACATAGTGAGGAAAGTGATAAGAAAGAGAGAATTACAATAGTGCTCAGAATTTTTAAAATTCTCTTTCAACTAAGATTTTGGAATGTGAATGCAATTATTGTGGTTAATCATATTATTTATCAACTATGTATTCCCTCTTCCCATTGGTGATGAGTTTGACCATGTGCCTTATTTAAGCCATAGGAGATGTGTACCATTTCCAAGATAGGTATTAACAGTGGAATGGCAGCCCTCATTCCACTCATTCGGGAAGTGACCTTAATTTCCAAATATTGAGGATGTTTGAGGATTATTCCCCTTAGGTCTCATATAATACATTCTCATGTCTGTTTCAGTATGGGATCTGGATTAATAGAGCAATACTATGCTGCAATAACAGGCTTCCCAGGTGGCACTAGTGGTAAAGAACCCACCTACCAATGCAGAAGACATAAGAAATGCAGGTTTGATCCCTGGGTCAGGAAGATCCGCAGGAGGAGGGCATGGCAACTCACTCCAGTATTCTTGCCTGGAGAATCCCATGGACAGTGAAGCCCGGCAGGCTACAGTCCATGGGGTCTCACAGAGTCAGACATGATTGAAGCGACATAGCACACACACACATGTTGCAATATTAATGAGATCAGATTCAGAGCCTTAGGGGTAGGGACAGGCTTTAAAGGACCTCCAGATGGAAGATCTTATGTGCTGATGTGTTTCTCCAAGTTGTGAGGAAAGAAAACAAGGAGGTGAACACAGAATAAGTAATGCAATACATCTATGCTCTCAACTCTACTTAATAGGGAAGCTATGCTATTATATGACTATAGAGGGATATAAATGACTATACTACTATATGTGGGTTTCCCTAGTGGCTCAGACGGTAAAGCGTCTGTCTGCAATGCAGGAGACCCGGGTTTGATCCCTGGGTTGGGAAGATCCCCTGGAGAAGGAAATGGTAGCCCACTCCAGTATTCTTGCCTGGAAAATCCCATGGACCGGGGAGCTTGATAGGCTACCGTCCATGGGGTTGCAAAGAGTCGGACACGACTTCACTTTCACTTTCACTGTACTTACTATATAGGGACTGGTTATTTATTACTGTGTTACAAACTGTCCCAACCTACTGGCTTGAAACAGCAAATATTAATTATCTCCTATATCTACAGATTACAAATTTGAAAGCAGTTTAGTTTGGTGGTTCTGACTTAAGAGTCTCTTAGAGTCAAAATGTTGACTGAGATTGCATCTTCTAAAGCCTTGAGAGTTGCTATTAAGAAGGTGGATTCACATGGCTGTTGCATGAACTCTTTAATTCTTCACTAGCTGGAAATCTTATTTCCTCTCCATGTTGTCCTCTCACAGGGCTGCCTGAATGTCCTTAGGACATGAGGCAGAGGCAAAAGCTGTGGCCCAGTGGCCTTTCTAACCTAATCTAGAAGGGACATCTCAACACTTCTGCCATATTCCATTGATCACACAAATAAACTGGTAAATTATAAGAGGGGACTCTGCAAGATTAAGACCAGAAGGAAGTATCATCAGGGACCAATTTGGTGCCTAGCCACTAAAGAATGGTTACATAAGTGGTGGGGCAAGAAGGAATTAACCTAAGGTAATGATATCAGTTACATCAAAAATAGAGTGGCTAAAGTTGATGAATGAACATATCTGTTTCTTGCTTTACAAGAAGTGATTCCCATGGTTCTTATTCATATCAGGATAAAAACCAGAACTTAATATTATTTTTCTCATATATTATTGTTAATTTGTTGATTTCTGTTGTTGTTTAAAAGAACATCTTTTAAAATGCATTGGCCAGTGGGTATGAAAGGAAGGGCTCTGCAGAGACCGAAAGCTCAGAGAAAGTTTTCACCTTGGTGATTATATCGGCTAATCCATAAAAAAAGTTACCAGTCCACAATGTGGAGCAAGGTAATCAACAGATGGGCTAACCAGGTGGCTCAGTGGCAAAGAATCTGCCTGCCAATGCAGTAGACATGGGTTTGAGCCCTGAGTCAGGAAGATCCCTAGTATAGCAAAGTAGATACCCTGAAAGACCTTTGGTCACTAAGTTGTGTCAAATTCTTTTGTGACCCCATGGACTGTAGCCCACCAGGCTCCTCTATCCATGGGATTTTCCAGGCAACAATTTTGGAGTAGGTTGCCATTTCCTTCTCCAGGGATCTTCCTGACTCAGGGATCAAACCCATATCTACTGTATTGGCAGGCAGATTCTTTGCCACTGAGCCACCTGGTTAGCCCATCTGTTGATTACCTTGCTCCACATTCTGGGTTGGTAAATTTTTTTATGGATTCTCCAATATAATCTCCAGGGTGAAAACTGTGAACTTTTTGTCTCTGCAGAGCCCTTCCTTTCATACCCACTGGCCAATGCATTTTAAAAGATGTTCTGTTATATTTGATCTTGCATTTTAATTATTGCAGTTAGAAAGGTCTTTCAGGGTATCTACTTTTCTATACCACCAGAAAAGGAAGTGCTATACCTCTTCTTTCTATTTGACAATACAGTATAGTGAGTTATGGCTCAGACACTAGAATTAAACTAATAGTTTTGAATTCTCCTTCTACTACTTATAAGCAGTGCAATTTGGAGGGAGTTATTTAGCTTCTCTATACTTTTGTTTCTTTCCCTTAGTAATTTTAGAGTTGTATTAATAACATGTCATTGTAAAATCTAATTTGCCTATCTACTGTGTCTGATACATTCTACACATTTAACAAATAGCTAACATCAAGGTTTTAATGGCTGTTAAATGTTAGATATGGCTTCCCTGATAGCTCAGTTGGTAAAGAATCCACCTACAATGCAGGAGACCCCAGTTTGATTCCTGGGTCAGGAAGATCTGCTGGAGAATGGATAGGCTACCCATTCCAGTATTCTAAATGTTAGACATTACCACCTTTATGAAGCCTAATAAGTTTTTTCAGGTAAAATTCTTTGCTTTTCTATATTCCTAAATATCTTTTCCTCCAGTGGCAATTGTGATATTATTTTTAAGTATAATTTACTTGTATACATGCCACTGTTTTCAACTTTTGTCAAGTCTTTCGTTATAGGGACTCATGCATTTTTATGTGTTTCTTTTATGTATATACAATTTGCTGAATTGGAAGATTGATGAATGGATGGATAAATGGATGGATTGACAAATGAATGGTTTTATACTGCAAATGAAAAGAGTCAAGATATCCAGCTGGCAGGCCCTAGTTGAAAACTTGGGATATATTGAAGCACTGAGGCAATAAGAAAGATTTTAATAACAGAGAAAATTGGTGTGAAGTTATCCTCTGTTTAGGGAAGATGACCACAAACAATGTTAGAGAGTCACTGAAATCTCTGTAGTTTTTGTATTTTCTTCCTCTGTGTCACTGCAGACCAAGATACTGATTCATCATCCAGAGTATTAACTTTTCTCAAGGCAGTAGAGCTTTAATTCCTTACTCTAGTTACACTGTCTACTTTGAAGGAAAAAAAAAAAAACTTAAGAAAAAAATTATTAGCTTTCAGAAAACCATCCTTCTGCAAACCAGTAATTTCCCTAAAATTGAAAATCGGATTCAATTTCCAATAGTCTATTTACTTAGTCATTTGAATTTTTTTGAAAGAAAAAAGTATTTCTGTTGAAAATCTCCCCTAAGTGAAATGATGACAAAGTAGCTAGAAACATGATGACAACAATCCTGGCTGAAAGTTTGACCCTTTACTCCTGTTTAATTTTTTCAGCGACTTTCTGTTGTAAGTTCTGGTGTTTCCTAAGACCTAGGTGGATTTAGCACTTACCATGTGGGAGATAGAGCACACAGCTGGGCTTGTCTTTGGCTGACCTCTGTATTGTTACTTTGTCCTCCTGCCATATTTGTTCCCACACCAGCTAACTGGTATACTCTTGTGTCACACCTTTCCAAATGTTTCTTAGGAAGAATTTCTTCTGCTCTAAATCCCTCAAGTGGCGCCAAATGATGCATTTTTTTACTGCTGACTTCCATATTTAACATGCACTTATATACACAATGGGTAAATCTCATTGGCATGATCATTGTGAAAAGAATAGCATTGAAAGTTCAGGCATGACCTTGCATGAGTCATCAACTACTGTTAGCCGGCGTGTTAAAAAGGAAGATGAAAAATAAACAAAACATAAGCAAATGATAAGGGGCAAGGTCTTGTTATTCTGAAGTTGTCTTTTGAAAGAGTCATTTCTATGGGGAAAAGAACAAAAAAATAAGACTAGTCTACTCCTAAATAATCCACAGGTCAAGTAACACATTGATCAGTAATTAAACCTGTATCTGCTGGTGCTCCAAACCTGATGCATACTAAACAGTGACAATTCTTTGACACATCCTCAGAAAGCAATGAGCCGAAGAATGTCATGTTCTATTGTGTGCCAGATGTATTCCCACTCATCAGAAAATGCATGGAACTTTTTTTTTCAACTTAGCAATTTTTCTATTTACTTCAATTTAAACTTTGCAATACCTCCTGAGATTAGCAAGCTCTTTCTAAAGAGAAGAAGATTAACATGCTTACAAAGCAGGTTTTCCTAAGCTATCACAGGACTGAAAGGCAGCTGCCAACTCCCCTGAAACAAAAGCAGTAGCAGATTGGGGGGGGGGGGGGAAGCATTTCCAGAATAAAGGGGGGAGCGTTTCCAGAATATAGTGGGGGGAGCATTTCCAGAATATGGGGGGGAGCACTTCCAGAATATGGGGGGGGAAGTATTTCCAGAATATAGGAAAATCCTATGTTCTGTTAGCACCTTCCCTCTCAAATACAAAAACCTTAAGCACCAGAATAGACAACCAGGAAGGTGACACTTCAAAAAACTAAAGAAGGTGAGATCTCAAATGGTTTTGCTTAAACTGTCCGTTTCATGCATATTTGACCCAGACTAAAAGGAAAATATCAAGTTATCCTGACACTATTTCCCAAGTTGCTTGAATTTTCCTTTAAAGAAATTTGAGAAACATGCATTGCCTTAAGGTGGGATGATACATTTTTTGTGTGGTGTCAGGAATTTAAAAGGCATTTGTAATATTAAATGTTTAATATTTGGTATCAAATATATCATTTCCTACTAATTGTCAGAAAATAAAATCTATACATTTAAAAATAACACCACTTTTATTTTTACTCCACTCTTAACTTTCCTAGTTTAGTTACAGAAGTTCAAGATTCTTGTCATTTATAACAGTGTGTCTGAGGGTTTGTTTGTTTGTTTTTTTTTTGATTCTTTGTTTCCCCAAAGTTTACGAAAGAAAGCACTTGCCATTAATCTCTCTAGACAGAACATCTGAGGGTTAGATATTACTTCTATTAATATTGGTCACTATTTGGAGAAAGAAGAGTGTGTTAGAACATTTACAGCAGTACATTTGCCACATCAATTATATGAATGATGGAAAGAAACACTTCTGCATTGTGGAATAACATTATAAGGCAAACCATTCCGAGTGTGTGCAAACAAAGTTTGAAAAGTGATCAGTAATCTGTGAAATCCACATAAAATACAGCTGGAGCTCATATGACATGTACATTACACTTAAATCTCAGAAATTCTGTGCCATGTGTATACATGAGTTTTAAAAGCCTGGCTAACCTAATATAAACCTTCTAATTTATTGAAGAAATGAAAATGTCCATACTAATAGTCTTATAATAGAGGAAACAAAATTAAATTTTGAAAAATCTTTCCTACAAAAATTCTCTCTCAAGATTGTACTTTTATTCATATGCATTAGGGTGGAAATGTATTAGTCTCTTCATAAATTCACCAAAGGCTACAGATATTTTCTTAATAGAAATGTGCATTTCATGGAAAAGTTGTGAAATTTCTAAAGGACTATTTCAATTTTTCTATTTTGGACTATAGATGAGTAAATTATTTTCCTTCTTCACAGACCTGGATATTTATGCAGTTATTTTTCTGGAAGAAAAATCACATGAAACTTGATCATAGCCAAAATCAACTCACTGATATTTCTCTACAATTACTCTATTTTGAAAGTCTCTGAATGTTGCATTTTGAAACCAAGAAGCTGAAGATGTGCATTGTCATTCAAACTTTGTCCACATATAGTTATATTCTATAGTATGATACTTTTTAAAAATACTGGTAAAACATTAAAATGTTGTGATTTTTAAGATGCTTGGATGCCACTTTTAAATCTGCCACATAGATATGACTGGATCTTAGAACGTATATGTATGGAAATACATCAAAGATAGAAAAGCTCTCTCTCACACGGCATATAATATAAAACTGAATGTTGCCAGATTTTAACAAGACTGGCTTTGACCCTCTTCCAGTCATCTAATGATGCATAACAAACTACCTCGAACTTAATGGCTTAAAATGACGAAAAGCATTAAATGTGCTCAGAAAGCTGCAATGTGGGCAAGCCTTAGTGGGTAAGTCTGTCTCTGCTTCATGTGTCATTAACTGGAGTGGCTCAAAAGCTAGAAGCAATATAAGGATGGAGCTAGTAGCGTCATCTAACGTATAGGCTGTCAAATTACAGCCCATGGTCCAATTCTGGTCCACCACATATTTTTGTATGGTTTTATTGCAGCAACCTTGCCCATTTGTTTATATACTGTTTATGATTACTTTATGCTAATTTTTTTAAACTTGTAACAGAACAGCTGAGTATCTGAGGCAGAGACTATATAGCCATAATGTAGATATTCATTAGCTGAACCTTACAGGAAAAAAAAAAAAAAAGTGCTGACCTCTAATATAAAAACTCACCCACATGTTTGGAAGTTGACATTGGCTGTTGACTAAAACCTCAGCTTGAGCTGAGGCCAAAAATTCTATTTAATCCTTACTATGGAGCACTTTGGTTTTCTCATAATGTAATAGCTAGGTTCTAAAAGTCAGCATCCCAAGATGAAGGAAATGCAAAGAGTAAGAGTTAGTCTCTTAAGCCCTCAGCAGTAACGTAGTCCAGATTTAAGGACAGCACATACAGGCTTTCATCTCATGAAAGGAAGCGTATCGGTGAATTTGGACATTATGCTTTAAAACTCCAACAAACCCATGACAACATCTCAGTGATACATATTCAAAATATTTATGGCATAGAAATTATGTATATAGTCTTCAAATATTTATTGAACCCTTATAATGTAGAATACATACATCTTTAACAAAACAGATATAATCCCTACTCAAAGGAGCATATACGTTAGCATGGGAGAAAGGTCAGTGATTACCATGTAAATGAAAAGTGAAGATGACAATTTCAGAGAACAATAAATACTAGAATGACTGGATGTAAGGATTAAGAGTGGGGCTGCTTTTGCTCAGGGAGAGCCTTGCTCCACTGATAGCATTTTGGCAGAAAGAAATAACCTGTCCTGGAAGCTGGTGATTGCCAACACAGGAGACAGAGAAACAGCAAATGAAAATAGCATCAAGAAAACAGAGAGCAAGCTTGCAATATTCAAGAGACAAAAAGAACACAAGAACACAGGAGCACAACTGGTAAAGGAACAAAAAGAGATCCAGGCAGAGAGGGGGACGGGGACCCGACCATGAAGGTCTTACAGATCACACAAGATGCTATTCTAAGCCATGTACTGAGACGAAGAAGAAAAAGAGCAGCAGGTGGTCTGTGTGTGAAAGTGGGGAAGCAGAATGAGAATTAAGAATTTCATTTGACCGTGTCAAGACTGATTAACTGTTACATAGTTAAAGCTGTAGAACTTAACAGAAGTAGAGAACTATACTGAGTCACAGAAGCTCTCAAGATGACTACAGACAAAAGAAATAATTTAAATACTATCACAAATATACCATCAGTCATCACACATCCTCTATTGCTTGTTATGAGGATGAGAGTTCTTGGAACAGTAGGTAAGCTCATTCTGGGCTTGAGAGCCTCTGCTGGTCTCTGGTCTCTGAGTTCCCATCTGATAGAGACAAAGGCATAATTTCTACCATGAGCTTTGGAAAGTACCTTGGAAAGAAGCCAAATTAAAAATAAAGAATTTTGAGATATTAGAAATAGTTCCTCACTGCATTCTGCCCCAGAAACTGGGTTTGCTAAGTAACCTACCTACCGAAAAATTTTATAATTCTCTCCGAAGACAAAAGTGTAGGATTTAGTCTAAGGGAAAACATAGGAAACTCTTCAAAACAAGAAGCCATTTCTTATCACCTCATTTTTTTCCACTTTGAAGAAAACCTGGGAGGGAAGACAGGGATGGGGAAAGACAGACTGAGGAAAACCCTGAGATCCAGTTGTCTCTAAGCAGTGAATTCAAGCTCAGCAAAAGACAAGACCTACAAGAAGTTAAAGAATTCTTATGACACTGCCGACAAAGGTCCGTATAGTCAAGGCTATGGTTTTCCCAGTAATCATGTACAGTTGTGAGAGCCGGACCATGAAAAAGGCAGAATGCCAAAGAATTGATGCCTCTGAAATGTGGTGCTGGAGAAGACTCCTGAAAGGCCCTTGGGCAGCAACACCAAACCAGTCAATCATAGAGGAAATCAATCTTGAATACTTGTTGGAAGGACTGATGTTGAAGCTGAAGATCTACTACTTTGGCGACCTGATATGAAGAGCCAACTCATTGGAAAAATCCCTGATGCTGGGAAAGATTGAGGGCAGAAGGAGAAGGAGGCATCAGAGGATGAGATGGCTGGATGGCAAAACCAATGGGATGGAGATGAACTTGGGCAAACTTCGGGAGATGGTGAGGGACAGGGAGGCCTGATGTGCTGCAGTCTATGGGGTCGCAAAGAGTCAAACATGAATGGGTGACTGAACAAAAACTATGACACTAAAGGGCTTCCCAGGTGGCCCCGTGGTTAAGAATATGTCTGCAATGCAGGAGCCACAGGACACACGGGTTCAATCCCTGGGTCAGGAAGATCCCATGGAGGAAGGCATGGGAATCCACTCCAATGTCCTTGCCTGGAGAATCCCATAGACAGAGGAGCTTGGCAGGCTTCAGTCCCTGGAGTTGCAGAGTCAGACATGACTAAAGCAACTAAGCATACTCATATGACCCTAAAACGTGAGCAGGAGATATAGGAAGGGCTGCATGATGGTTGCTCGTTGCTGATCTCTCCATCCACTATGGATTAATAATCTTTAGTCATGTCCTTGGGTTCTCCTGGGTTTTTCTCTTTTTTTTCATAAAAGGAATAGGAACAGATCTGTAGAATGGCAAGTGGAGGCAGGTGTGGAAGCTTGCCTTCTGTCCACCTCTGAAATCCTCTAAGAGTGTACTCTCATCTTGAATTCAGGAAACCATACAAATCCAAGGATAACTCCTGTGGAGTAAGACACATCCAACTATGGGATATAATCTTCATCAATTTGTTGTAATGTTAAAATGAGTTAATTCATGGTCAAGTACTTGGAACACTCCCAGACACATAGCAAATATTCAATAGCTATTAGTTAACAGTATTATTTCTGTTTTAGAATTGCCAATGCCCTGGATTTCAATTATGTTTTCTGTTAACTTTATTTCTTGACAATGATGGAGGCATTTAAAACTGAAAATCTGATGCCTTGGCCTGTGAGAAGTGACACTGCGTTAGGAATCGATTTTCAAGCTGGTAAAACAAAACCTCACTTTAAAAAGAAATGTCTGAAGCCAAGAATGTGTACAATGGAAGACAGTTTACACACATCTGAATTCAGCTTCTCCTCATCTCACTAAAAGTAGAAACAACAAGTGCTGAAATAATACATTTGGATGCTTTACTGTGAATGCGCTGTGACAACATTTCAAGCATTTTCAAAAATATTCTCTCTGCTTCAAGATATAGCTCCAAATTTTGATGATGAACGGAGATGCCAGTTTGCTTGCCTGGATTTTAGTCTTCACATTTGCTGAAACATAGCTAAATGAGGTTTAGGAAGACATGAGACAAATAACCTGGCACAAAAGATTTAGAATTGAATGGCTCTGCCTTTATTTCCAGCTGTCTATATGGACCTTTTTACAGCTGTCAACTTCACTATCCCTTTCATAAAAAGGAAGGCAGTCCAGAGGCCTTAATTCATAGTTCCTCAGGCCTCGCCCCAGGAATTTCTCTACTTGGCCAAGACTTTAGGGCCTAAAATGACTTTAGGGCCCTGTACCAGTAGCCTGTAAGTGAACATAAATAATAACCCTAGAGATATCATCTTCAATAGCCCAGGTGTTAGGAGGGCTCACTTTATGTTTCAATGACATAGATGTTGGCTCATATCGGATGGTTTCAAAGAAACTAAAAAGGACCTTTGGGGAATTCCCCAGATCTCTTCTACATATTTTCTGATCACCGAAAGTTTTCATAGAAGAAACAGATACTTAGAGTTGACAGCTGAAGAGTTTTGATTGAAGACAAGCATTCACTTACATTCACATTATGGTCATTTTACATGTATGTGTTATAGGTATGTGTGTGTATTGGATTAGCCAAAACTTTTGTTCAGTTTTTTCAGTGAGATGTTATGGAAAAACCTGAATGAACTTTTTTGCCAAACTCAATAATATCTATTCTACACCATCCAACAGAACTTCTACCTAATATCAGGTATTGCTCTGGAAGAGGGGAATGTATCAGGGTCCTACGTCTTTGGACTGGAGAACATTGCAGAGTGGTGATGGTGGTTTAGTTTCTAAGTTGTGTCCAACTCTTGCAAAACCACTTGTGCCACCTTGGCTTATGTGAGATGATAGAAAATATATATTGGTTTCTGCCCCTGGATCCTGGAACAAAGCTCCTAAAATCCTTGTAATTCCCTAAGAGCTAGGAGCATCTTTTCTTCTAATATGACAGGCATCCTAAAGATCTCGTAATTTCTTGGGCAAGAGCATCTTTGGTTTCACTGAGACAAGTAGAGGTGGGATGGCTCCCGGGTAGGGGGTTGGGCACCGGGAAAACAGAACCATGAGTAGAAGCTTGGAATTTTCAGCTCCAGCTGCCATTCTCTTGGAGGGAGAGGGGGGAAGAAGGGCTGAATATGAAGTTAATACTCAATCATGCCTACATTATGAAGCCTCCATAAAAAGCCAAAAATATGGAGCTTGGGAGTTTTCAGGTTGGCAAACACATCCATGTACTAGGAGAATGATATACCCCATTTCCACAGGGACAGAAGTACCTGTGTTTGGGACCCTCTCAGGCCTTGCCCACCTTATCTCTTCATTTGGCTGCTCGTGTGTATGATTTAGCATACCCTTTAATAAGCTGGTAAACAGAAATGTTTCCCTGAGTCCCATGAGCCATTCTAGCAAATTAGTCTAACCTGAGTAGGGAGTCCTGTGCATGTGTGCTCAGTTGTATCCAACTCCCAGGAACCCCCTATTTGTAGCCAAGTTGAATAGAAGTTGTGAGTAACCTGGGGACCTGTTGTTGAGATTAGCATCTGAAGTCGGAGAGGGCAGTCATAAGGGACTGAACCCTTAACCAGTGGATCTGGTGCTATCTGCAGGTGGAGAGAATCAGAATTTACTGATACTGAGAGATTCTGAGAGTATCAGAATTCTCCAGGTGTGGAGAATTCTTGGTGTGGGGGAGTAGGGGAAGCTACCTCTTTGGTGACCAGAAATGTCAGATGTAAAATGCTCTGTGTGAGGGGGCAAGGATACTCCTAGGAAGGAAAAGTTGTAGGTTTTATAGCACAGTCTTTGTCAAAATACAAGGATTTCTTTAAAGATTTATTAAGTATCAGAGCACGTTCATATTCTGCATGCTCTCGCATAATTTTCCAACAAACCCTTTAAAGACATACTTTATGTTCGTTTCACTGATTAAAAAAACTGAAGCTCAAAGAGATCATTTTTACTATTAGTAAATGTAATATTTTCTACCATTTTTGGGGTGCCTTCATTTCACCAGTGCTTCTTAATTCTTGGAAAAACTCTCTGATGAGAAAATTATTGTTCTCATTTTTCATACGAGAAAACCAAGGCCTAAGGTAAAAATAATTTGCATGTGGCAAAACTGCTAGTAAGTAGCAGAGTTGGATTCACATTCAAATTGTGAGACTCTGAGTATTCTTTCCATTGAGGGGGAAATCATTCACACTCATCATAGTTCCACAGAGAGTAATATGTTTCTATTTCAACCCCCAGAAAGGAAACTTACTGAAAAGCATTCCCAGTTTTTCTCCACCCCTTCACTGTCTCCTTTATCTGCTTGGTGATAGAGTCTGAGGGAATAGAGCATGGTCAGGTCTTTTGATCTCCCTCTGTAATTCCAGAGCCTGCTGGACCACTGTTTACATGCCTCCTGTTCTCTGGTTCTATGTCGACAGGGACAGAGTCCCTGTAGCCGGTGAGTGACAGGGACTGTAGAACAAGACCGTGGAGGGCTTTAAGCCATGAGCTAGAGGAGTGGACAGCCTTTCCACTGCCCATGCATGGCTTGGTGGCTGGTCCTTCTGCATCAGTGCAAGTGTTCTCAGTCACTCAGTCATGTCTGACTCTCTGCGACCCATGGACTGTAGCCCACCAGGCTTCCCTGTCTGTGGGATTTTAGGGTAAGAGTACTGTAATGGGTTACCATTTCCTCCTTCAGGGGATCTTCCTGACCTAGGGATAGAACCCGTGTTTCCTGTGTCACCTGCATTAGCAGGCAGATTCTTTACCACTGAGTCACCTGGGGAGCCTTTCCTTATTGGTTGTTACTGTTCAGTTGCCAAGTTGTGTCCAACTCTGCAACCCCGTGGACTGCAGCACCCCAGGCTTCCCATCCTTCACTATCTCCTGGAGTTTGCTCAGACTCATATCCAGTGAGTCGATGATGCCATTCAACCATCTCATCCTCTATTGTCCCCTTCTCCTCCTTCCTCGTTGGTATTGTTTCATAATTACAAAAGAGACTATAGGACTATATATATATATATATATATATATATATATATATGTATGTTACCCTTCCCATCTGGTCTTTCTCTCTGCCATTTCTCATGACCAACCTGCTACCTACCAATTGTGGAAGTCACTTACATGGCAATTAATCTGAGAAGCCTGAGCTCGGTCCACAGCATCTGTCGTGGCTATTATGGCTGTGAATAGAACAATCACGTGTGGATGGCTGCGGGGTTTCTGAAACTAGTATGAGTCTACTATAAAGACTGAATTGGAAAAGCTCAATCCTGTGTGATTTCTAAAGGGACACAATCTAATCACATTTTTCTTGAACCAATTATTTTTTCACCAAGGCAGGAATCGGATTCATTACCAGTGGGCTTAGCAATTTCCAACCAAAAGTATTTTTTTTTTCTTTTCACATAAGTCTTAAAAGCAAACCTTGATTTTTCTTCGCGGACTCAGATTCACTGCTCGTGTGACATCGTCTATTACTAACAGTGGTATTATATACAATAACTGACCTGGAACCAATCACTCTATCTGATAGGTGCTGGTTGAGTGGGGTGATAACTCATGCATATTGGACCCCTGTGTTTCCATCACTTTAGGTGTGATATGTACTTATCTAATCAGAAACACAGCCATAGAGGCAGTTTATGATTTTTGTTGATTTTTTGAAATATCATTTTTTTCCAGGCTTATTTCTGAGGGACTGAAACCTCCTCCTTTAGTCAAATGAAAATGCATGTACTCTCATTGCCATAAAATATACTTGATGTTTCTTTAAAATATAGATTGATGGCTTCCTTTTATTTTCTCTTTCTATGTATAGATTCAATGAGATTATTACCATGACAGAGTTGAAGCTACATTACTGTCTTCACCTGGCAAAATCTTCTTTACTGGAAAAATCTAGCTTGTATCATACATTTGATTGTTAATCTAATTCTAACTTATACAGGTTGCACATGAGTGAATTCTTGTTCTCAATAAATTCTTGAGGCATCAAAAATACTAACATAAACTTTGGATCTAATGCAGTTTGATACAAACATATAAATAGAATTTCATTTTGGTTTTATAGGTATATAAACTGTATAGACATACAGATAAAATACCTATACAGATAGATAGATTTTGGTTTTGCTTTTATATAAATGGTCCCAGCTATAAATCTCGACACTTTAAGCAATAAATTCTAAATAAATTAAACTGTCAAGTGTGCATTTAAACACTTTTTTATATATCTTCATTAGACTATTATTTTCTAAAAAATGAGGAATTAAGTACTTTTCCATGCAATTTAAGAACTAAGCAGTGAGTATTTCTAAGTCTGATATGAAACTTAAAATCACAAATTAGATCATAACAATGATGGCCAAAGGCAATAGTAATACTAATAATGGACCATAAAATATGTTTTCCATAAGCGAGCAAAAAGAAAGTGAATATCCAGGCTCAGTCACCATCCTGGCTGTCATAGCAGTGCACTGTCCAGTCACAAAGAGGGTGTGACTTGAAAAGCCACAGAAAAGTGGCCCAGACCTAAAATGCATTTTTCATCCATCAGTAACAGGCTCAAAATCCCGTTCTTTAAGATTAATTCATTTAAATTGACCCCTATGATTTCTTAATATCCTCTCTTAAAAATGTAAATTTCTCTGAAAGGGATAAAGCCCTGTGTCACTTACAATTCAGATAAAATGAGTTTACTTAACACTACTCATCATGACAGGAGCAACACAGGGTCAGCATGAGGTCACTAGCTGTCACAGGAGCGTAAGGAGATTAGACAATGAAAATTGGTATAAAAGCTGAAGATAAATCTTGCTAGCTTCAGTTTTTCCCGAGATGCTCCCTATTCAGTTGAATATGTCTCTAAGGAAAAATCACCAACTGTAACTTGTCTTAGCCTATTTTTATTTTGCTTACAACTAGGTTCTGTCTTGACTTCTGGGCACGTTTATCCATAACACTTAAATCCTAGTTGAGTTTTAAATGTAGCCCAGGCTTAGGGTCAGACCAAATGGATTTGAATACCAGTTTTGCCACCCGAAGACTAGATGATTTTGAACAAACTCTTCGGCCTCTTGAACTCCAATTTCCTCAGGGATAATAATATCAAGCTCTCTGGATTGTCGTGAGGATTAAATAAAATGATGTCCATAAAGGGCTTAGCAGAGAACCTAGCTCATAGCAAATGTTCACGAACTGTAGTAATTACTAGATTTATCAGGGTCATAGACAGAGTGGCCAGCGGGACAATGCAAGTGGTCAGGACAGTGACCTGTGAAATATAGGAGAAAGATGTGGAAGAGACCCTTGAAAAAGGAGCAGTGACATAAATCAGGCAGGCTCGCAGTGTTTGTCTTGTATTAGGTCCAGTCTCAGTGCTGAAAATGCCCTCTCTGCTGAAAACCAAGAGCATCCTTGAAATTCCTAATGGTAAAGAACACTAAAGAGGATGCCACCCCCCTGCAAAATGGTACCCAAGACTTGGACCATCTGGAACTGATGCTGTTATCGAGATGTCTGTATATGTTGTTTTCCTCCCAACCTTGCTATCTTCACCATGGAGACAATTCTTCCAGAACAATAGATCCTCAGTGGCTGTTCATCACATCAGCATCACAAGCACCACTCTACACACCATTTTAAAATCACCTTTTAAATGTCTGTTCATCACATCAGCATCACAAGCACCACTCTACACACCATTTTAAAATCACTTTTTAAATGTAACTGAAGAAAAAAAAAAGTGAGGATTGAAGTAATCATCAGACAAATAAGAATATCATATCAAAATGAAGGCCCTGTACTTTGAGTTAACAAGAAAAATTAATCCATCCAAATTGCAGAAAATCTAGAATTAAGAAAATCATGATTCATTTATATTTGTATGGACTTGAAGATCTATGGACAGATTCTACTTTAAACAAATATTTAATTATTCTTATCAGACTGAGAATTATACTTAAGCCACAGCATGATGACATTTAACCATGTTATTATGTCTGCGTCCTTTTTTGACATGTGGGTACAAATGAAAAAATATTTAATAGTTTCCACCATGATATGCTTTACAAAAGAGGGATTATTTTAAGAATCTGTGTCTTAACACAAAATCTGACATAGAAATTACATTAGTAACCTTCATAGATGGCATGAAACTGTGGTGTCTGACTCTGTAGACCATGCTATTGAATACCAGGACACTAGCATTTCATCAGAGGATGGACAGCAGGTTAGAGGTCCAGGAAGAATCCATTTCAAAGGAAGACTGGCATCTCAATTATATAGAAAGTGACTCTAACTAAGGCTATTGTTACTTTTCTCTTGGGTTTTATCATAACTTATCTTCCCTTTCCACCCTATGCTGTGTGCTCAATTGTGTCTGACTCTTTGTGACCCTCATGGGCTATAGCTTGCCAGGCTCCTCTGTCCATGGAATTCTCCAGGCAAGAATACTAGAGTGGAATCTCATTGCCTACTCCAGAGGATCTTCCCAACCCAGGGATCAAACCTGAGTCTCTTGTAACTCCTGTATTGGTAGGCAGATTCTTTACTACTAGTGGCACCTGGGAAGCCCATTTAAATCCATCTTCAACTCATGACCACACTGATTTTCCATAGAGCATATCTCCAATAATTTAACTTCATTTAAAAAAAATTGAGTGTCACCTGTATAGTATTATTTCAGTACATCTCCCTGGTTTCAAATATGCAAATACACTCAGCTATCAAGCCAATTTAAATGATTTGTTTTATTTGATTTTGTTCCATCCCTCTCACCCGCCCATTCTAGAATGAATTCTCTGAGTCCCATTTTCACTGAGTAAAATTATATGGAAAGTATGAAAAAGTATCTCATTGTGTGGTTTTCAGTGTTGGACACACTAGAGATCAAATAGAGATTCTATCTTATTATCTTCTTTTCATCTTGGAGATAAAATTACACAAAAGACTCTAGTACTTCCTGAAAGCATGAAATTGGGCTAGTAATAACCTTTTTGCCTCTATGTATCTGGGAGAATACATAAGCTTGTAGGGAAGATTAATGAGTTGTTTCTTGCAGTGCTCTTTGTATAATTCCAAGCACATAGTACATTCTCTATAGATGTCAACCCTTAATAATGTTATTATTACTAGTATTATTTGTTTTGAACCCCCAAAGAATACCTTCTTCATTCACAAGACTTAATGTACCCTTCCCTATCTGAAAGCTATGTGTATATATCATGAGAGGGAGGTAAAGAAGCATGGTTGTCAGTTTCAAGAGTTTAAATCTTTTATTTGATGGTACATAACTGAATAAACAGAAAGATGGGCAAAGGGATAGTTATGGAGTTTGGGACGGATATGTACATGTGTGCTAAGTCACTTCAGTCATGTCCCACTCTGTGCGATCCTATGGATTGTAGACCACCAGGCTCTTCTGTCCATGGGATTCTCCAGGCAAGAATACTGGAGTGGGTTACCATGCTCTTCTCCAGGAGATCTTCCCCAGCCAGGGATCAAACCAGGCCTCCCACATTGCAGGCAAATTCTTTACCAGCTGAGCCACAAGGGAAGCCCAAGAATACTGGAGTGGGTAGCCTATCCCTTCTCCAGCAGATCTTCCTGACCCAGGAGTCAGACCGGGGCCTCCTGCATTGCAGGTAGATTCCTTATCAACTGAGCTATCAGGGAAGCCTAATAGATCTGGTATCCCTCCCCAACCTGAGGCCTTTTAAAATCTTATGTAGACAGTACAACCTGATAGTTTCACTCCAGGAATCTTTAGTCACTCCACAAATATTTATTGAATGTCTACCATATGTTAGTAGTGTAGATATAAGTGGGACAGAAAAAAAGCTAATAAGGAAACAAATGAGTAATTATTGATTACAAATGCTGTGAATGAAATGATCTGTTAAAGAAAGAGAAGATGTAGTATGGGGAAAAATGATTTTTTTCTTCTACATACCATCCTATATCTAAACTATTTTCATTTATAAATTGATAAAGTATGAAAAAGGACAGATGAAGCTGTAATCATTCCAATAATTTCTCCAAAGTTATATCATGTGTGTGTGCGCGCTAAGTTGCTTCAGTTGTGTCCAAATCTTTAGAACTCTATGGACTGTAGCCCACCAGGCTCCTCTGTCCATGGGATTCTCCAGGTAAGAAAACTGGAGTGAGTTGCCATGCCTTCCTCCAGGGGATCTTTCCAATCCAGGGATTGAACCCATGTCTCTTATGTCTCCTTACTTGGAAGGCAAGTTCTTTACCACTAGTACCGCCTGGGAAGCCCAAAGTTATACAATACTGGACATTTATCCTAATTTCTGGCATCATGTTTATGGCAAATTTAATTTCAATTAGACCATGTTCCAAAGCCTATAGAGTTTCAGAAAAATAAAAACAACTAAACCATTAGTTTTGCAGTGTTTTAATGAGGTATCTTGATAGATTCTATTAGGGTGCTATTCCATTCAAGCAAGTTAACAGCTTTAAGAATTTTATTTTGAGAACATATATTCAAATTATATGTATGTACACACATGCATATATAATATAAACATGAGTATATATTAATATTTAATAATGAATTTATAAATCATGTAACAACATGGCTTGGGCTGTTATTTAGCATCCTTTGTTTATCTTCATGAAGAACTTCTTTCAAAGTGTCATAACAATAACTCTTTTTCAAGTATTATACCTTGCTCTCAACATATGTATGTTTCTGAGAAAATTCTTAAGACAGTCTGTTTCCAAGCATATTTTTTTACTTCATTTGCAGAAATAAATTATGAGAGATAAATCACCACAAAGACAGAAAATAAGAAATGAATAATATTCTATGTGTGATTGATTTACTTTTTATCTCTAGAAGCACAATTTTCCCTTTATCTCCTGTGAAGCTATAGTCAAATGGCCAGTGATATAAAGTGTTTATGGTTTTCTGGACTGGAATTACAGTTTCTTGACCTCTCTGATTCAGGTTAGGGCCCTGTCACAGTTTTTCATTTTAATGAAGAGAGAAAACTCCTGAAGATGCTTAGACTTTGATTTTCTTCTTACACTGGAACCTCAGAGAGTTCAAAACAAAATTCCTCTTCCAAACATAACTACAATTTCACAGATTGTATTCATTTCCATAAAAGAATACAGTACATTTTTCAAAGTAGCCTCTGGTTCTCAATGGAATAAAATAATGAGTTATTTTCATAATGTCTTCCATTTTTAATATCATAAACTTTACTTCCTTACTCATTCTTCCAAAATAGCACATAAAGAATTGAACATATAAACAACTTCATCTAATCTTTTCTCTTTCCCACAGGAATTTTTGCCCTGATTTCCAAATTCTGTATTTGAAGAAAATAAGTCATTCCAGATTTATTTGCTTTTACTACACTTATCATTCTCATTTATACACAAGTTCTTAAAATAATGTCATTTCCCATTGTTCTCTTGTTTGCTGTCATTTCGGTCTCCTCCAGTACTAACTGTATATTTCACAACATGACAGACATAAGAAAAATAGACTGAAATGAAGATAGTCACCAAATCTTAGGCCAAAAAATGTTATATTGGTATATTTTGCCATTTAAAAAAAATGTTTAACTGAGACAGCAAAAAGAATTATTAATGATAAAGATAGCAGTCATAAATTTTAATAAAATATCATGTTGAAATCAAATATTATGTTCTTACTAGTAATACCTTATTTTCTAGCAATTCTGGAATATTATGTGTATATATATATATATATGTGGGGGGGGGGGTGTTTCCCTGGTGGCTCAGATGGTAAAGAATCTGTCTGCAATGTGTGAGGCCCAGGTTTGATCCCTGGGTTGGGAAGATCCCCTGGAGAAAGGCATGGCAACCCACTCCAGTATTCTGGCCTGGAGAATTCCATGGACAGAAGAGCCTGGCCAGCTACAGTCCATGGGTGGTGAAAAGTCAGACACAACTAAGCGACTAACACACACACATATATATAATTAGAAATACTATATATATATATATATATATCAATATATAAGCTATATATGTATATGCATACATATATCTGATAAAATTCCTACAAGATTTTCCTTAGGGAAAATCAGGAGCCATTACACACAGAGCCCTAAACACAGACAGGGCTCTGTCTTATTGCAACCCTTGTCATTTGACAAATGACAGAAAACAGAATTTGAAGTGGAGATTGTCCCACGTAGTGCAATTTCTTTTCATCACATTTGTGCATTCACTGACCTATCCTTATTGAGGTCTATAAGTTGGAGTTAAAAAGTATTTCATTAACTGCTCAGTGTGTATGATATAGAAATAGAATGCATATTTAAAAATAAAATACTGGAAGCCATTTAAGTTCTTGCCTACATTGGATGAAACTAACTAGATCACCATTAAGAAGATACCTCACCCATACTCCCCACTTCTGTCCTCCCCTGCTTTCTTACTTAGGAATGCACCATCCATCTTTTTTAGTCAATAAAATATTAACCAGATTGAAATGAGCTTCCATGTTTAAACTTGTCCTTTTGCCATTACTGTGAAAAGAATATGCCCCAGATAGCTTGCTGGTTCCTGAGTTTTAAGAGGTGTTTGGAGCAGATCTAAATCTGATCCATAGCCTAATACCAAACAGTTGAGCCCAGCCTAGATCAGTTAAACCACACCCAATCTGCAGATATATGGGTGAGAAAGTGTCTACATTGAGACTTTGGCATTAGCCAATGAACACAAGCAGTAGCTACCGAATAAACATTTAGGAAAAGGGTGACTGACGCATACATTTCAAAAGAGAAGAAAATAGGCAAACCTGTTAGTACTGATCTTCTAAGATCAGAAATTTTCTTTCAAGTTACCCTTCTGAACATTTTTGTTTCTCATACATGTCGCCGCCTCTATGAAGAGGAATAATAGTATTACATATGTCATCTCTAATCTTCACAAGGATACTTCATACAAGAAGGCATGACTCCCATTTTACAGAAAAGAAAACTGGCCCAGTAAAGTTAAGGGAGTTTTCGTTGTCCACACAGGTGATATAACATACACTACCGCGTCAACTGATGCAGAACCCCGTGGAAATGCACTTTAAGAAGTTGAAAAGAGAGATCTAGGTAAGATATGACAGTGAGGAAAGGAAAACTTTTCTGGATAACTATTGTAAAACAGTACAGACCAGACAAACATCTGTAATCTGACTTTCATCTTTAAGTCTACGATGACAAAGAAAGTTTACTCAGATCACTTCAGTGTTCATCATGCAACCATGTCCGTGATATTCTCTATATAAGGATATTTGAGTTCATCAAAATGAAAATCATGGAATGAATAATAAGAAAAATGATACCACTGCAAAGAT